>NC_067410.1:53571934-53886489 GCF_009764475.1 Pristis pectinata
CAGGGTGAAGGAACCATGGTTGATAAGAGAGGTGGAACATCTAGTTTGGAGGAAGAAGGCAGCATACATAAGGTTTAGGCAGCAAGGATCAGATAGGTCTCATGAGGAATATAGGGTAGCAAGGAAGGAACTTAAGAAGGGGCTGAGGAGAGCAAGAAGGGGCCATGAAAAGACCTTGGCGAGTAGGATTAAGGAAAACCCCAAGGCATTTTTCACTTATGTGAAGAGCAAAAGGATGATAGGAGTAAAGATAGGACTGATTAGGGATAAAGGTGGGAAGATGTCTGGAAGCTGTGGAAGTGGATGAGGTCCTCTTTAGTATTCACTAGGGAGAGGGGCCTTGATGAGGACAGTGTTGGTAAGGTTAATGTTCAAGAGCATGTAGATATCAAAAGAGAGGATGTGTTGGAGCTGTTAGAAAATATTAGGACATAAGTCCCCGGGGCCTGACGGGATGTTCCCCAGGCTGCTCCATGAGGCGAGGGAGGAGATTGCTGAGCCTTTGGCTAGGATCTTTGCGTCCTCGTTGTCCACAGGAATGGTACCGGAGGATTGGAGGGTGGCAAATGTTGTCCCCTTATTCAAAAAAGGTAGTAGGGACAGTCCAGGGAATTATAGACCAGTGAGCCTTATGTCTGTGGTGGGCAAGCTGTTGGAAAGGATTCTTAGAGATAGGATCTATGGGCACTTAGAGAATCATGGTCTTATCAGGGACAGCTAACATGGTGTTGTGAAGGGCAGATCATGTCTCACAAACCTGATTTTGTTCTTTGAGGAGGTGACCAGACAGATTGGTGAGGGTAGTGCAGTAGATGAGGTCTACATGGATTTTAGTAAGGCATTTGACAAGGGTCCACATTGTAGGCTTCTTCAGAAGGTCAGAGGGCATGGGATCCAGGGAAGCTTGGCCATGTGGATTCAAAATTTGCTTGCCTGTAGAAAGCAGAGGGTTGTAGTGGAGGGAGTGCATTCTGATTGGAGGGATGTGACTAGCGGTGTCCCACAGGGATCAGTTCTGGGACTTCTGCTTTTTGTGATTTTTATCAGTGACTTGGATGAGGGGGTAGAAGGGTGGGTTGGCTAGCTTGCAGATGACAAAGGTTGGTGGTGTTGTGGATAGTGTAGAGGGTTGTCAAAGATTGCAGAGGGACATTGATAGGATGCAGAACTGGGCTGAGAAGTGGCAGATGGAATTCAATACCGAGATGTGTAAGGTGGTACACTTTGGAAGACAAACTCCAAGGCAGAGTACAAAGTTAATGGCAGGATTCTTGGTAGTGTGGAGGAGCAGAGGGATCTGGGGGTCCATATCCCCAGATCCCTGAAAGTTGCCTCACAGGTGGATAGGGTAGTTAAGAAAGCTTATGGGGTGTTAGCTTTCACAAGTTGAGGGATCGAGTTTAAGAGCTGCGAGGTAATGATGCAGCTGTATAAAACTCTGGTTAGACCACACTTAGCGGACTGTGTCCAGTTCTGGTCGCCTCATTTTAGGAAGGATGTGGAAGCGTTGGAGAGGGTGCAGAGGAGATTTACCAGGATGCTGCCTGGTTTGGAGAGTATGGATTATGAGGAGAGACTAAGGGAGCTAGGGCTTTACTCTTTGGAGAGAAGGAGGATGAAAGGAGACAATGATAGAGGTATACACCTAAAATATTAAGAGGAATAGACAGAGTGGACAGCCAGTGCCTCTTTCCCAAGGCACCAATGCTCAATACAAGAGGGCATGGCTTTAAAGTAATGGGTAGGAAGTTCAAGGGAGATATCAGAGGAAGGTTTTTTACCCAGAGAGTAGTTGTGGCATGGAAAGCACTGCCTGGTGCAGTGGTAGAGGCAGGTCAAATTCAAGAGATTACTAGATAAGCATATGGAGGAATTTAAAATAGAGGGATATGTAAAATAGAGGAAGGGGTTAGGTAGTCTTAGGCAAGGTTTAAAGGTCGGCACAACATTGTAGGCTGAAGGGCCTGTATTGTGCTGTACTGTTCTATGTTCTATGGACAAGGGGTGAAAGGTTACTGTACTGGACCGTAATGTAGAGCTGACATTGGAATCAGATTGACTGTGAGCTTATTAAATGGCGCTGCAGGCTTGATGGGCCAACTGGCCTACTCCCGCTTATAACTAGGCAAGTGTGGCCCTGGCTTATTGGTGGAAGAGTGAGACCACACCAAAGACAGCTGTTGGGTGGAGATGAGGAGAGTCATACCAGTTATCGGTGTGACTTGATAATGTTGTAGAGTCAGAGTTATACAGGATGGAGACAGGCCCTTCAACCCACCACATCATGTCTACCTACACCAATCCCACTTGCCTGCATTTATTCCATATCCCCCTAAGCCCTGCTCATTCAAGGACCTGTCCAGATGCCTCATTATTTCTGACACCTGTGGAGGGATTCCACTATGAAGTTTCTGGAACTTTGGTCATGGAGTTTGGAGATGACGCACATCCTGCGGCTTGGACGTTTGTAGCTGGGGTCAAATGAATGGTGGGAAGTTGAGAGGACAGTGGCACCCACACACTTGTACCTTTCTCTCACAGGTTGTTTGTCGAACGTGCTGCAGGAACAAGTATCCACTTGGCTACCTGAAGGGCAGGCTGGCCCGGGTATGTGACCAGTGCCACAAGGAGCTGAAGAGGACAGGTAATGAACACTTTCCACAACAGTATTGCTGCCCTCTGATCAATCTTCAGTCTGCACTTCTCTTGCTTCTTATTTCCTTTCATTCCTTCTCCATTCCCCTTCCTGTTGGTATTGTACAGTATGACAGCTTGAGAGGAGTTGCTTGGCTCCTGGAGACTCCACACTGGCTCCAAGCAGAAGTAGAGCGGTCAGTCCTACTTCCACACCCTTGCCCACTGGCCCTGCACTTCCAAGCACTGGTCCAACTCCCTCTTGAAAGTCACGACTGAAGCCATCTCCCACCACTCTGACAGACAATGTTTCTAAATGCAAATCACCAATGTCCCCTGGTTCTCCTTACTCTCCAAAGGGAACAGTCTCTACATCTAAAACAACACTTCTTTGGACAACTCTGTCCCTCTCCACGAGGTGCATGTTGGCTATGAATGATTGGAAGACTTTAAATATTATCCATTGCTAACCTACTTTGTAAAGAATATACAGGCTGTCCCCGGGTTATGGACACCCCTACATACCAATGAGCTCCCATAATATCACTAAATTCAAAAGTCTGACTTGTGTACAAATGTTCGTTCTTTCGAATGGCAGGAGTTTCCTCTCTTCCCACTTTTAGTAATTGTTCTTTCTTAACAGTCTTGTGTACTTTTGATATCCTTCATTCCAGTACTTTGGAGGCGTGGTTACCACATCAAGTAGTTGTGTACGTTTTGGGCCAACGGACAAAATAGACTTGCCGACTCTGTACAAACAGAATCCATTTGTTGCCAAAGGATGGCCTGTATATACGAATTACAAAAATTATTCATTCTTGTCTGGCACAAAGGTAGGTTGGGACAGATGGCTCATCTGTCCTGAGGAAGGAAATTAAGGATAACATTAGATCCAAAGAGGTGGCAAATAGAACATAGAACAGTACAGCAGTGGACAGGCCATTTGGCCCACGATGTTGTGCTGATCTTGATGCTAATTTATACAAAATGTCCTCCTCCTATCATCCATATCCCTCCATTCCTTTCATATTCATGTGTCTATCTAAAAGCCTCAAACTCTACCAAACTGCCTGATTCCACTACTGACCCTGGTAACCCATTCCAGGCGCCTACCACTCTGTGTGGAAAAAAAACTTGCCCCTCATGTTCCTCTTAAACTTCTCTCCCTAACCTTAAAAGCATGTCCCCTGGTGTTTGACAGATTCTTACAGTCTACATACCTGATCTATGCTCTCAGTTTTAGAGACCTCTGTCAGGTCTCCCCTCAGCCTCCGACACTCTAAGGAGAACAACCCAAGTTTGTCCAACCCTTCCTTGTCGCTCACACAATCTAATCCAGGTGGCATCCTGGTAAACCTCTTCTGCACCTTTTCCACAATCTCCACATCTTTCCTATAATGGAGTGACCAGAACTGCACAGAATACTCCAAGTGTGGTCTGACCAAAGTTTTATATAGCTGCAGCATGACTTCCTTACTCTTATACTCAACACCCCTACCAATGAAGGCAAGTATGCCAAATGCCTTCTTTACCAATTTATCCACTTGCATAGCCGCTTTTAGTGAACTATGGACCTGGAGCTGAAGATCCCTCTGTACCTTAGTGCTATTAAGTCATCTACCATTAACTGTATACTTTATCCTTTCATTTGACCTCCCAAAGTGCAACAGCTCACACTTGTCCAAATTAAACTCCATCTGCCACTTCTCTGCCCATATCTGTAACTGATCTATATCCCGCTGTATTCTTTGATAGACCTTTACACTGTCCACAACTCCACCAATCTTGGTGTCATCCACAATCTTGCTTAATCCACCCATCCACATTTTCATCCAAAATCATTGATCTATATCACAAACAGAGGTCCCAGCACCAGTCCTTGCTGAATACCACTGGTCACAGACCTCCAGCCAGAATAACAGCCTTCCACTCCTACTGTCTGTCTTCTATGGGCAAGCCAGTTCTGAATCCAAACCTGTAATCCAAGCTTGGCTAAAGACTGACAAAGCCCAGGGCCTGATAATCAACATCCCTGGGTATTAAAGGAAGTGGCCCTGGAAATAAAAGCATATTGGTTGGTGGTCATTGTACAGAATTGGTTGGACTCTGGAGTAGTTCCCACTGACGGAGGTTGGTAAATTCCCATCACTATTTAGAAAAGGAGGGAGAGATAAAGGGAATTTCAGACCAGTAAGCCCAACATCAGTGGAGGGGAGAATGCTGGAATCTGCTTTAAAAGATGCAGTAAGTGACACAGCACTTGGAAAGCATTAACCAGACTGGACAAAGTCAGCATGTATTTATGAAAGGGAAATCATGCTCCACAAATCTACTGGAGTTTGTGGATATAACTTGTAGAATTGATACAGGAGAACCAGTAGATGTGATGTATTTGGACTTTCAGAATGTGTCTGAGGTGCCACTTAAAAGATTAGTGTGCAAAATGAAAGTGCATTGGACTAGGGTGATATACAGGCCTAGACTGAGAACTGGTTAACAGACAGGAAGCAGAGAGTGGGAATAAACAGATCTTATTCCCAGTGGCAGGCAGTGACCAGTGGGCTGCTGCAGGGATTGGTGCTTGGGCCTCAGTTATTCACAATACATGTCAATGATTTCGATGTGTATCTTCTGAACCACATTCTTAACCAGCTCTCAAAGACTGATCATACATACAACCAGGTCTCTGTGCCCACACACCCTTAAACCAACACCATCTTCATTTAAATGCTTCTACCATGGTAAAAATATTCTATCTACCCTCTCATAATTTTATATACCTCTATAAGAACCCCACCCCCCGTCGGCCTCCTCCGCTTCAGGGAAAACAAACCCAGTCTCTCCTTATAACGATAATATTCCAATCCAGGCAACATCCTGGTGAATCTCCTCTGCACTCTCTCCAGCTCAACCACATCCATCCTGTAGTGTGGTGACCTGAACTACACGCAGAACTCCAAGTGTTTTATAAAGTTGCAATATAACATCCCAATTCTTATATCCTATACCCTGACCTATGAAGGCAACTGTGCCATATGCCTTCTTCACCACCCTATCCACCTGTGTTGCCATTAACTCGATTATCATCCTCACCTGTAGTTGCTTCAGCATTGCAGGCACCTGGACCATCCAACTTATACATCCAGGGCTCAGTTTATAGCTAGATACCATTTGTTAAAATCAGATGAAAATTGTGTTTCTTGAACTCTCCCACATTTTTTTCATTTTCAGGATCTAGGCAACACTGCAAGGGCAGCACTGACTGTCCATTCCTAAGTGTCCTTGGGAAGGTGGGGACAAGCTTCTGTCTTGAGCTGCTGCTGTCCTTCTGGTGAAGGTGCTCCCACAGTCCTGTTCATGGATTTAGTGAAGCATGGGTGATGTATTTCCAAGGAAGGACTCTGAGCACAGGGGCATTATAAAGGCTAGAGGGGAGCTGAGGCGAGACACCTTCCCAGAAATTTCCTCTTGGGAGTCCTGACCTCAAAGTGTGATGGAGACAGAATGTTGCCACACTCCACAAATTGCCCAGGTAATCAGCCGATGAATTCAAAGCTTTGGACTAGGAGCTAGGCAGGGCTGCTACTTGAGACTTCTGTTGGTGGGTGAGGATCAGACAGGTGAGTAGGTTTGAGTGGCACTGAATTTTTAAAAGGGGAGCCAAGAACAGACTGTGCGTGCCTTGGGACCCAAGTGCAGGCATTGCGCGCACAGCAGCCCAAGTGAGAGCTGCGCACACCCCAGGGGCCTGGGACAGCGCGATGGGAATGCAGGAAGTAGGAGCAGGAGTTGGACTCTCAGTCCTTGCACCACTACTCCCCTCAGTCACAGCTGATCACCCATTCCAGAGTCCCCTTCGCCTTCTCCCCATATCCCTCATTCCTTTCTTTGGCATTCTGGAATACTTCTAGAATATAGTTCAGGACTCTGCTTTCTCTTGTGGGGCAGAGCTTTAAACTGCATTGTCCATGTATTTGCCATTCATCCAACTTGCCCAAATCACATTAAAGCTCTTTTGATCCTTCTCACAGCTCACACTTTCCCTGGCTTTGTGTCATCTGCATTCACGGAGATGTTACATTTTGTTTCCTCATCCAGACCATGAATGGCCAGGGCTAACAGTCCCTCCAACTGTTCACTGTGATCCCCAGGACAGGAGTGTTTATCCCCACTTTCACTCTCTGTCAACCAGTTCCCAATCCAGGCCAGTATATTACCAGAATTCCATGTGCACTATCAGAAAAAATACACCTCACCCACTGGTTCTCCCTTATCATCCCACTAGTTACATCCTCAAACCTCAGGGGATTGGTTCAGTGTGGTTTCCCTTTCATAAATCCATAGACTTTGCCCTCATTCCCTTCAGAGATCCTGTGTGGGGACTCTTTTCCCCCAAAGATCAAGGAATCACCAGGTTTGGAAACCCCTCTTGCTCGGGTAATTGGGTGGAGGTTCCGCTTGTGTGGACACCACATGGGGATTACCCACTGAAGACCAGCATGTGACTGGATCCCTTCTACTGGGAGAGGATTCAAGTTCAGTCAAACCCTCTGCCCAAATTTCACTTCCAACTGAACCAAGGAGCGTAATCCCATTCAACTTGAAGCTGAAGTTGGAGTAGGTCGTTTCAGTTGGGACCAAGGACCAGTTTGTATTGCAAATGTGATGTGATCATGAACATAGTTTCTTCTTCCAACTGGGATCCAGCAACAGATTTCCCTTTCCACCAGATTTCAGAATGATTTTGCTTTCAACTGGGATCAAAGAATTTATATTTTGGGAGGGCAAACAAGGGAAGGATATACACAGTAAATGGTTGGGCCCTGGGGAGGGACCTTGTGGTAGAAGTCCATAGATCCCCAAAAGTGGCAGCACAGGTGGGCAAGGTAGTGAAGGCGGCATATGGGATGCTTGCCTTTGTTGACCATGGTGTGGAATACAAGAGATGTAATGTTACAACTTTACAAAACACCAGTTAGACTGCACTTGGAATATTGTGAAGTTCTGGTCACCACATTATGGGAAGGATGCGATTGTACTGGAGAGGGTGCAGAGGAGATTCACCAGGATGTTGCCTGGATTGGGGCATAACAGTTATAATGAGTGACTGGAAAGGTTGGGTTTATTTTCTCTGGAGCGGAGGCTGAGGGGGGGACCTGATAGAGGTGTAAAGAATTATGAGAGGGGTGGTTAGGGTTGATAGTAAAAACCTTTTCCCCATGGCAGAGATGTGCAAGACAAGGCATAGGTTTAAGGTGAGAGGAAGGAGCTTTACAGGGGATCTGAGCAGAAATGTATTTCGCCCAGAGGATGTTTGGAGTCTGGAATGTGCTGCCTGAAGAGGTGGTTGAGGCAGAGACTCTCACAACACCTAAACAAGCACCAAGGCATAGGAAGGCCAGGAACCTAATGGGGGAAACTGGGATTAGTGTAGGTACGTACAGCGGGAGGCATGGATGCATTGGGCCGAAGGTCTTGTTGCTCTGCTGCCTAATTCTATGTCTGAATTAATTGCTGAACACAAGGATACATCAAATGATTTTCCTTCAACAGGATCTGGGAACAGATTAACTTTCCACTGGAATCCAAGAACAGATTCCCCTCCATCATTCCCACTGGTCAGCCAACTAACCTTTCCATTCTGTGTGCTTCTTCTGCAGGTCCCCAGAAGGAAGAGATCCTTCAGCCATCCCTGGCACACTCACCCACCAGACGCTTCTCTTCCATGTTCAACATTCTTCACACACCACACACTTGCAAACAGAGGACAAAACAAGTGGCTCGGCTGGAGGTAAGGGTTACTCCAGGAATAATCAAAACTGGCATTCACAGAGACAGAGTCATACAGCATGGGAACAGGCTCTTCGGCCCAACATCCATGCCAACCATGTTATCTACCAGAGCTAGTCCAAGTTTCCTGTGTTTGGTCCACATCCCTCTCAACCCTCAACCTTTCCTATCCATGTACCTGTCCAAATGTCTTTTAAATGTTGTAATTGTACCCGCCTCTACCACTTCCTCTAACAGCTCGTTCCATATACTCACCACCCTCTGTATGAAAAACTTGTCCCTTAGGTCCCCTTTAAGATCTTCAGATCTTTCTCCTCTCACCTTAAACCTATGCCCTCTAGTTTCAGACTCCCCTACCCTGGGAAAAGACTTAGTTTTCTAAATCCGTCAAGATTTTATAAACCTCCATATGGTCACCCCTCAGCTTCCTACACTCCAGGGAAAACAGTCCCAGGTCTGTGCACTTCTTCTGCAGGCTCCCAGAAGGAAGAGATCCTTTATCCAATCTCTCCTTGTAGTACCCTCTAGTACCAGCAACATTACTGTGAATATTTTCTGCAGCCTCTCTAGCTTAATCACATTCTTCTAGGGACTGGTGACCAGGAACTGCATACAATACTCTCACCAACATCTTGTAGAGCTGTAATGTGACATCCCAACTCCTGTACTCAATGCCCTGACTGATGAATGCCGTAAGCCACCTTCACCACCCAGTCCACCTGTTTCATTGCTTTCAGTGAACTATGTACTTGTACCCATAGATCTTTGATCTGCAACACTCCCCAGGGCCCAGCCATTACAGTATTTGTCCTCATCTGGTTAAACTTCCCAAAATGCATCACTTCCCACTTATCCAAGTTAAATTCCATCTGCCATTCCTATGCCAACTTTCCCAGATAAAACAGAACAGTACAGAACTGGACAGGCCATTCAGCCCATGATGTTGTGCTGCTCTTGATGCCAATTTATACTAAATGCCCTCCTCCTGTGTATCATCCATATCTCTTTATATGTTCTAGATCCAGTTCTAACCTTTGACAACCTACTTTACTGTTCACTACTCCACAAATTTAGGTAAAATTAACTTTAAGTCTTGCTCTGGGAATGACTGACCCTGAGACCCCTCACTCTTGGTTGAGGAAGAGATGGCCCCTCTTCAATGCTCACCTTTTTACTGTGTTTCCAGACAGCAAGCTCACACGAAGGGGTGTCAATGAGCGGTGATCTTCAGAGACGGAAAGCCAGTAAACGACAATGGAAGAAGCTATGGTTTGTCATACACGACAAGGTGCTATACACATACAAGAGCAGAGAGGTGAGAGCTCCCCACATCAACCCACATGACTGGTTTCATATCCCAGCTCTTCCTTCAAGTCAGCTCCCACCTCTGCCTACACCATGTCACCCACCGACTGCCCCTTGACCAGGACCACCAATCCCTGCTCACCTCACTGCCCAATCACCTCACTGCCCTGTGATATCCCCATGCATGCACCCACACTTGCCTCTTTACTCACCCCCCACTGCTCACAGCCAAACACACACCCATGCTCCAGCCTCACACACCACCGCTCTGATGTCACATTTGCCTGTTCATGACCCAGAACTAGATGGGTTCATCTTTTTCCAGTCAGTATTGTTGAGATCTGTTTCCTTTTGGCAACGCTGCCGAACTTCTGCCCCATCCTCCTGCCAGCACTGGGTTTGGCCCCTTTCCTTGCTGTGACATGGGTCTCAGTGGTCAGCACAGAATCGCTGGCTTTGTTGTTGGGTTGAATTACAGCAGTGGGAGTTTGTGATGGTATACACCGCAGTCACTGTGTGCTATTGTTGGAGGGTATGAATAATAGGATTCAGTAGAGTTAGCGTGGAGTTATGAAGGGAAGATCACATTCAACTAATCTGTTGCAGCCCTTTAAGGGTGTGATGAGTAGAATCCATCATTGGTTGGGGGGGGGGGGGGAGAGAGGAGGGGGGAGATCCACTGGATGTGCTGTTTTTCAATTTTAGACTAGAACAGTACAGGTTAAAAACAGGCCCCTATAACCTACTTTGTCCATGCTGACCATGATGCCTATCTACACAAATCCCATTTGCCTGCATTAGGCCTTTCCTATCCATCACATCTGCTCTAAATTTCTCCTCTCTCATCCTAAACTCGTGCCCTCTAGTTCTAGACTCCTCTCCCCTGACAAAATGACTCTCTCTTATCCAAACTCCCCATAATTTTATATACCTCATAAGGTCAACCCTCAGCCTCCCACGCTCCAGTGAGAACAAACCAGCCTATCCAATCTCTCCTTATAACTGCAGCCCTCCATTCCAGGCAACATCCTGGTGAGACTCTTCTGCACTCTCTCCACATCCATTTTACTGGGTGTTGGTGAGTCCACACCTAGAGTACTGAGAACAGTTTGGTCTCCTGACCTAAGATGGACTCCCAATGGAGGGAGTGCCATGAAGGTTCACTCCACTGCTCCCAGGGACGGTGGGTTTGCTGCACAAGGAAAGTGTGAGTGGACCGGTGCTCGATTGTCTACAATTTAGAACTGAACATTGTGCAATCACCATTGAATATTCCCGCTTATGGGAGAGTGATTGGAGCAGCTGAAGATGGTTGGGCCCAGGACACTGCCCTGAGGAACTCCTGCAGTCATGTCCTGAGCTGGATGATTAATTAACATGCAACGACAACCACCTTCCTGTGTGCCAATTATGACACTGATGCCCACTAACCAGTTTCACCAAGGCTCTGATGCCACACTCAGTTAAATACTATCTTGGTGTCAAGGGCCATCCCTTTCACCTCACCTCCAGAAATTAGCTTGTTGGTCCATGTTTGTGCCTGTGATGAGGTCTGGACCCAAGTGGTCTTGGCAAAACCCAAACTGGACAATGTGAGAAGGCTATTGACAGCACTGTCAGTAGTGGCTGCCTTCACTTCCCTGATGGAGGGAACATTGATTGGGCAGGGATTAGGTTTATCCTGTGTCTTGTGAACAGGACATACCTGGGCAACTTCCCATGTTGTTGGGTATATGCCAGTATGATACTCATCCTTGAACAGGTTGGCTGGAAGGTAGTTACACAAGTAGTTCTTGAACTCATGGCTTCAGTATGAGGACAGGGGTATCATCTGGTTCCAGAGCCTTGTACTTATCCAGGGATCTCTAACAATGTCATGTGGAGTGAATGGAATTGTCTGAAGATACTGATTCACAACCACATGTGGTTAGTCTGCAGAGCCTGGAGTGGATCCAGTGGTTCTGAGATTATTGGTCTCTGTTGGTTGCTCGCTGCCTTTGCTATTTAGTTGCACCCAGTTGGCACCTCCTTGCCAGTTCACCCCTCCTGCTGCTCCTGACACCCCCTCCCACATTGAACCAGAACCACCTTCTGGCTTGAGAACAGAATGGTGGAAACATTCAGCAGGTCAGACAGCATTTGTGGAGAGAGAAGCAGGGTTAATGGTTCAGGTTAAAAAATCTTTGTGAGGAGATTAGAGTCAGAGCAATCGGCACATATACAGGCCCTTCAGCCCAACCAGTCCATGCCGACCATGGTGTCAACCCAGCTCGTCCCAATTTCCTGCATTCAGCCCAGATCTCTCCAAGCCCCTCCCCTCCATGTGCCTATCCAAGTGCTTCTTAAACAATACTATTGTACCTGCCTCAACCACTTCCTCTGGCAGCTCATTCCATATACGTACCATCCTGTGTGTGAAAAAGTTGCCTCTCAGGTCCCTTTTAAATCTTTCCCCCCTCACCCTAAACCTATGCCCCCCCCCATTTTGGACTCCCCTACCCTGGGGAAAAGACTGTTACCATCCACTTTATCACTGCCTCTCAATTTTAAACACCAAGGTCATCCCTTATTCTCTTACGTTTCAAGGAATAAAGACCTAGCCCGGCCAACCTCTCCCTATAACTCAGGCCTTCTGTTCCTGGCAACACGCTCTTAAATCCTTTCTGCACTCTTTCCAGTTTAACCATATCATTTCTATAACCAAAACTGGTTACCAAAACCGTACATAGCACTCCAAGTGTGGCCTCACCAATGACTTATACAACTGCAACATATTGTCCCAACTCCTATACTCAATTACCTGACTGAAGGCCAGCGTGCTAAACAACTTCTTCACCACCCTGTCTAACTGTGACACTGCTTTCCACAAACTGTGCATTTGTACTCTTAGGTTCCTCTGTTCCATTACACTCCCTAGTGCACCACCATTCGTAGTGCAAGTTCTACCCTGATTTGACTTTCCGAAATGCATCACCTCACACTTATTTGTATTGAAAACCACTTGCCACTCCTCAGCCCACTTCGAGCTGATTAAGATCCCCCTGTGATCTATGATAACCTTCTTCACTATCAACACCACCTCCTAATTTCATGTCATCCACAAAATTCCTGATCAAGCCTTGTGCATTCCCATTCAAATAATTTATATAAATAAAAAGGGTCCCAACACCGACCCCTGCAGCTCCATTCCCAGAAACAACCTTCAATCACCATCCTCTGATTCCTACCTCCAAGTCAATTTTAAATCCACCTGATTAGCTCTCACTGAATTCCATGGGACCTAACCTTCCAGACTAGCCTGCCACGGCCTTGCTAAAGTCCAAATAGACAAGAATCCAAATTGATTATGGGGAGGATTCAAACAGTAGTCAGAATTTTAAAGTGGAGTTGGGGGATTGGGACTGGACTGATTCAGGTTAAAGATTGAAGCTTCAGCATTCCTTGTTTTGTGACAGGACGAAGTTGCTGCAGAGACTCTGCCTCTCCTGGGCTTCACCATCAAGCAGTGGAAGGATGGGGAACCCCCTGGATCCAGTGCGCAGTTCCGGCTCTACCACAAGAACAGCCTATACTACTCCTTCAAAGCTGAGGATACCCACACAGCACAGAGGTAGAAAGGAACCCCCTCCCCACTCAGCTGTGTCTGATGTTTGTGGAGCTGGGCTGGGGGTGTTTGCTGATCCACAGGTACACCTTCACACTAAGTCCCGAGGGATGAGATCTGAGTGGAGCAGAATTTCCAGGGGTAATCTGGTTCTAAATGCTGAGAGGTTGGTGTGCCTGGGCTCTGCCAAACAGGATTTGGGTTGGCATTAGGGTACAGGCATGGGTGCAGTAGTGTGATATGGAGGCGAGGGTGTCACCTGACCAGCATGGGCTTGTGAAGCATGACCTCAATCTGGAGCAGATGGACTACATGTCCTCAGTTACCTGGTACTGTCTCCCTTGACTCAGTTTACTCAGTACACCTGCCCCTTTTACCTGGTCCCAACACTGACCTTTCATTTTACTCATTAGAGATGTTGCAGCCTTTTGGACAGATGTTTGTAAACTTTCATTTCATCTTGTTTGAATGTCGTTACTTTTCATTTGTCAGCATGAAAGTTGTCCCTTTTGATATAATGTCAGACCGTCAGTATACCCTCTCATTTAGTATCAGAGCACTACAGTATAAATACAAGCCCTTTGGCCCAATAAGTCCATGCCATCCACAGTGCCCACCCAGCTGGACCCAATTTTCTTCATTCAGCCCATTTCCCTCAAAGGCCCCTCCATGTACCTCTCCAAGTGCTTCTTAAATGATACCATTGCACCTGCCTCAACCACTTCCTCTGTCACCTCGTTCCATACACTCACCACCCTTTGCGTGGAAAAGTTGCTCCTCAGTTCCATTTTGAATCTTTCATCTCTCACCCTAAACCTATGCCCCCTAGTTTTAGTCTCACCTACCCTGATGGAAAAGATGTAATATTCACCTTATCTGTGCCTTTCAATTTTAAACACAAAGGTCTCTCCTCATACTCCTACATTCCCAGGAATAAACACTTAGCCAGGCCAATATCTCCCTGTAACTCAAGCCTTCTAGTCCTCATTCACTCCTCCCCCCCACCCATCCTGCACCCACCCCAGGAACTTTCCACTGCCCCTGCCATAGGTGCAACACCTGCCCCTACACCACCTTCATCACCTCCATCCAGGGACAGCAAACAGTTCTTTCAGGTGAGACAGCTCCCTTAATATCATCTACTGCATTTGGTGCTCCAAGTGTGGCCTCCTCTACATTGGTGAGACCAAATGCAGATTGGGTGATTGTTCTGCAGAATACCTGCGCTCTGTCCATAACCATGACCTGCCAGTCACTTCAACTCCCCCCCCCAAACAATCATTGATATGACAGTCCTCTGCCTCCTCCACTGCCAGGAGAATTCCAAATGCAAACTGAAGGAACAGCACCTCGCTTTCCATCTTGGAACTTTGCAGCCTAACAGCATGAACATTGAATTCTCCCACTTTAGGTAATCCCCACCCGCCTTCCCCACAAACCCCCCCCCCCCCCCCCGCACGCTTCTTATCTTCTTCCCTTTCCTAGCCTTTTTTTCCCTCTCTCCTTACCTTTTACCCATCCGCCGGTTGATCTGCTCTCCCCTCCTCCCCTGCACCTGCCTATCACTATCTCCTATCTGCATCTATCACTGCCCTGTGCCCACCTCGCCTCCCCTCCTTTGTTCACCTATCACTGCTCTGCTTCCCCCCCCTATATATTGGGCTTCCCTTTTTCCTATCATCAGTCCTGAAGAAGAGTCCTAACCAGAAACATTGACTGCCTGCTTTTCTCCACAGATGCTGTCTGGCCTGCTGTGTTCCTCCAGCATCATTGTGTTTTTCATGCTGGTAGAACCTACCCCTCAGAATTCCCTCTAATAATTTCCCCACTACTGATGACAGGCTGCCTGGCCTGTAGTTCCCTGGCTTGTCTTTAAAGGACGGAATGATGTTAGACACCTTCCAGCCTTCGGAAACTCCACCAGTGGCTAACGATGAAGGAAGCATCTCCACAAGGGCCACTGCAATGTCTTCTCTAGCCTCCCACAAAGTCCAGGGCTGCACTCCGTCAGGCCCTGGGGATTTATCCACCTTACTGCACTTCAATGCTGCAAATACTTCCTCCTTGGTAATATGAATGTTCTCCAGAACATCTCCACTTGTTTCCCCTATCTCTTGAGCAACCATGATTTTCATTAAAAGTATTCATTAAAAATCCCACCTGTCTCCTGCAGCTTGAGACATAGGCAGCCCTACTGATCTGTAAGTGGATCTACTCTCTCGCTGGCCACCCTTTTACTCTAAATATAGCTATAGAACCTCTTGGGAGTTTACTTAACCCTACCTGCCAGATCCATCTCATACCCTCTCTTTACCCTACTGATTTCCCTCAAGTGTATTCTTATTCGTCTTATAGTCACTAAGGGATTCACTCGTCCCTGACCTCCTAAACCCATTCTATGCTTTCTTCTATTTCCTGACCAAAGCCTCAATGTCTCTCGTCAGCCAGGATTCCATAAACTTGCCAGGTTTACCCTTAACCCGAACAGGAACATGCTGCTACTGGACACTTGATATCACATGTTAAAAGCCTCCAACTTGCCATTCATTCCTTTCTTTCCAAATAGGCTCACCCAATCGATCTCTGCTAGATCCTGCCTAATTCCCCCAAAATTAGCCCTGCTCCAGTTTTGAACCCTAACCTGTGGGCCTGCCCTATCTTTTGCCATCAAGAGTTATGATCACTAGAGACAAGATGCTCCCCTACTGCCACTTCAGTTACCTGCCCTGCCTTGTTCCCTAAGAGGAGGTCTAGTGTTGCAGCCTTATGAGTAGGTCCCTCTATATATTGATTCAGGAAACTTTCCTGGACACATTTTACAAATTCCACACTATCCGGGCCCTTAACATTCTGGGTGGCCCAGTCAATACCGGGGGAAATTAAAATCTCCCACTAATACAACCCAATTATTCTTACGACTGTGAGAAATTTCTCTACACACCTGTTCAAGTTCCTGTTGACTACTGGGGGGGGAGGTGGTGGTGGTCTATAATACAGCCCCACTAGAGTGACCCTCCCTTCTTCTTTCTAAGTTCTACCCCTATGGCCTCACTGGATGATCTCCCAAGAAGGTCATCTCCAACTAATGCTGTTACATCCTCCCTTATCAAAAAGGCAACACTTTCTCCTCACTTACCTGTCCCACCTGTAGCATCTGTACCCTGGAATATTGAGTTGCCAGTCCTGCTTTTCTCTCAACCACATTTCTGTTATGGCTATAACATCACAGTCCCCAGAGTCAATCCACGCTCATAGTCCGTCCACCCTACCTGTTAAACCTCATGCATTGAAATAAATGCAGTTTAACTGAGTATTCTTTTCCCTCTCTTTACTGTGCCCCTGGCCATCTCGATTACTAAACTTGTTCTTGCTGACTACTACTTTATCCCATGACTTGTTCCTGCTCAGAGTCTGTTGTGAAACAGATTTGGGGTTTCAGGAGGCAAGGACTCTGCACAATCTGGCAGTAAATATTTTATTTACAAAAGATGAGCGAGGAAAATGGTAACGGGAATAACACACACACACGCATGGTTTATAGCGAGCTTGGGAAAATCGCAACAGGTGTAAAACACACACAACAGACTAAGGACATACAATCAAGGAAAAACAATACGATACCCAGCACCCCTTGACTCAGTGCAGGCATGGCTCTATGCTACTAGGGATACTAACTACAATGCTCCCAACCCTTTAACAGTGCACACCTCACCAATGATTTCTCCAGCACCGTCCCACAGTCTTTGGCCTGGAGTGAAGCAGGGTGGTCCCTCGAAGACAAAAGAGAAAGAGCCGAGCACATGTGGCACTCTTTATAGTGCTGGAGGGCTGGGGGTCCAGCCCAGGTAGTTTACAAAGACCAATGGCCCAGTGCCAGCAAGAACTAATCGATTACAAAGGCCAATGTTGCAGTGCCACTGCCATTTCATTGGCCAGCGTCTTGAGCACCCTGGTCATCTGGATGACCTCACGGGACAATCAGGCCGTGCCATACGTGGGAAAGGCTATCATCCAAAACCTCTCCACCTCCATAATGGCCCTCTTGTCCCGGTGGCCGCTGTATGCCGGGTGCTCCCCAAGGTCATCTAGGGTGTGGATATAGGGCACCACAAATGCTGGAAAGCAGCAACCGTACCAGCTCGCAGGGAGCCATGAGTAGGCATGGTGGCTGCAAATCCAGTGGGTCCCATTCAAAGTCCAGGGAACCCCCAGCTTAGCGGCACCATCGGCAGTGTTCACTGGGGCACCTGGATACCAGTCTCACTCGCATTCGCTGTGACCGACTGAAAGGGTGGAACCGTGTTTGTTCGGGAGCCTGCACCAGCATTCCTTAGGTCTGCTCACCAGCTGTGGAATGACCCTGAGAATCGGGACTCGGGTGGAGGTCAAATTGTAGGGAGGGAAATACCAGTTCCTGAAACACCCACCCCATTGGGGATCACTGTCCTGAAACACCCATCCCATCAGGGATCGCTGGAAGAGATGTCATGTAGTGGTAGGGGAGTGGTGGGGGACTGCCACTTGCCAAAACCCACAGGAGTGAAAAGTCTATGTAAACAGTTCATCTGAAAGTCATCCAGCAGGATCTGCATAAGAGGTAGAGCTTCATCAGCATGTGCTGGGGTTTGCATGCAAATCCAGCAGTTGGATCTATTAGTGGTGCTGGCAAATTCATAAGCGACTCTGACTAAAGTGTTGGCAGACGTCCCAATGCCGATCATCACGGCGAACAGAAGGGATAACTGGAGTAATTCTATTGTCCTGTAAGGGACAGGCTCATTCTCGTTGGGTCAGGTGTTGGGTATGAAGACAGGACAGGTTAGTGTCACCCGGGATCGTGACCCAATGGGTGTCCCTGGGACCACGCATGACAACTTCTCCCTTCTGAGGGGACCTTGTGGCTGTTGTACCCATAGTCTCCGAGTCCTCGGTCTCGGGTGGGTCCAGTCAACTTGCCGAGCTTGCAGCAGTAATGCTCACTCTATGGGACACCACCAGGCCAGTCCACATTTATACCAACTCTTGGGCAGTGGCCAACGGTATGGCATTGTGGATGGCCTGGTGGCATGAAATGGGGTGGGAAATTCATGGACAGGAACACTGGCATTTTATTTGGGACCAGGCAACCCACAGAAAAAATTCAGTCCACCATGTGGATGTCCATACCCATAAAGATACAGATGAGGCCATGCACAATGCTGCTGTGGACCAAGCTGCCCAAATATGCTGTGCCACTGCTTCCCCAGCTGAAACCGACCTCAGTGCTTTAGCTGCATGGGCACACCACAAAATTGGGCACCTAGGAGCCAATGGTACACAGTGTTGGGCAGAGCAATTCGGGGTTACTCTGACATTGGATCAATGTAAGACCATGGTTGCTAACTGCCCCAACTGTCAGCAGGTGAAGCCACGAGGTTGGCCAGCAGGGCCGCCAGGTCACATTTCCGCGGCACGGGAGCAGGTCGCATATGGCAGATCGACTATATCGGACTGCTCCCACGCCAAAATAAAATCAGTACGCCCTGATGATGGTGGACACATACTCTGGTGTCATGGTGGCGGTGCACTCTGAGAGGGCTGACCAGAATAGCACCATCAAAGGATTGCTGCACCTCCGGACTGGGTTTGGCTCAGTCGGCAATATACCATTTCCACTTTACTATAGGACCTCAGGGCACGGCGTAGAATCGGGAGACTTGACCCAGTGCATTATGGGCAGGTGGGGGCGAAGGACAACACGGTCAGTGCCTGTTTGATGTACGGTGGTGAGGAGCACCAGATAGCAGGCAAGCAGCTGGCGCTGAAATGGGCTGTAGTGAGCGGCGGGTTCAGGCAGAGATTTGGTCCAGAAGCCGAGCGGGACTCTGCGCCCTTGGATCTTCTGCCAGAGGCTCCATTCAGCCACCGTCTCATTTGCTGAGACCTGTAACTCAAAGGGAACACCTGCCTGGTGGGGGGCAAGTGGCAGTGCTTGCTCAACAGCTTGCTTTGCTGTTTCAAAAGCAGCGTGTTGTTCGAGTCCCCTTGAGAATTCGGCTTTCTTATGGGAGACCCTATAGAGTGGTTTAAGGAGCATGGTAAGGTGGGGTATATGCTGCCGCCAATAACCTAGGAGGCCCACGAAGCTCTAGGTGTTGGTTTTATTTGAGGGGACGGCAAAATTCAAAATTTTATTCCTGGTAGTCTCGGGAATATCTCGCTGGCCTGAGTGATACAGGACATTCTGGCGGGGCCCTGCACCTTATCAATATTAATGGCTCAGCCCCATTCCCTGAGGGAGGAGATTAGCATATGTAGGAGCTCTGAGACAATGGTCTCAGATGGACCTTGCAGGAGGATATCATCGATGTAATGGGCAATTGACACCTCTGGGGGCTGGGGGGTGGGGTGGATGTTGAATTCATTGTAAACGGCGGGAGATTAAACCGTGGCAGGTAGTGGGGCTATGAACATAGCCTCGAGGTAGGTGACAGAATGTATATCGTCTCCCATCCCAGGTGAATGCAAACTGGTCTTGGGAACTATGATGGAGGGGAATGGAAAATAAAGCATTGGCTAAATCCACCACTGCATACCAAGGTTTGTCTGGGCGCCCCACAATATCCTCCACTAGAATGACTATGTCAGGCATGGCGGCCGCAAGGGAGGGGTGGGGGGGGCAGACTTGTTGAGGTGTCTGTAGTCCACTGTCATGTGCCATGTCCCATTCTTTTCGCAGACGGGACTGTTGAAGGGAGAGGTTGCAGGTCTAGTGATGCCCTCCCACAGTAGGGCTTGGACAGCCTCAGTGATATCCTGGTGTTCCCGCGGCACTCTGTACTGTCAGCTACAGACAACCTTGGAGGGAGGAGGAACAACAACTGGTTCCCATTTGGCTGCCCCAACTACGACTGTAGCCTGTTAGTATGAAGGGCCTGTCCCTTTAAAACGTTGATTCCTAGGATGCACTCAAGTGAGGTCGCTATCAAAACGGTTACAGGTCAACGAGGTTGGTTCCCGATGGCCTTGTGGATCGCGACTTCCCTCGCAGGTAAAAGGGAACCCCCTAACCCTTCTATCTGCATCTGTGTCCCTTTCCACCCGCAGGGTTGCCCAGGATGATGGTGTGTTGGGCACCTGTGTCGATGAGTGCCATCCACCTCTGTATGTTCCCCTTTTCCCAATGTACAGCTGGCCAATGGCCCAGTGCCAGCAAGGACTAATCAATTACAAAGGCCAATGACCCAAGCCAAGTACAAAGGTACTTAAAGGGACCAATGGTCAGGTGTGTGCTGATGGGTGAGGTGGAGCAGTGGTGTGTCTTCCGACCAGGTAGTGGGAAGTGCTGTCACATGACAGCCATGACCCTCCACAATACAGAGTCCCATCCCTCTGCCAATCTAGTTTAACCCCCCCCCCCCCCCCATGTAGCAGAAGCAAGTTTCCCTGCAAGGATATTGGTCCCTCTCTCTGGTTCAAGTGCAACCAGTCCTTCTTGTGCAGGTCATCCCTGCCCCAGAAGAGATCCTGAAGATCCAAGAACCTGAATCCCTGCTCCCTGCATCAGCTCCTCAGCCACACATTCATCTGGCCTATCTTTCTATTTCTGACCTCACTAGCACGTGGCACCAGGAGTAATCCAGAGATCACTGCCCTCACCATCCTGGCTTAATTTCTTACATAACTCCTTATACTCATTCTGCAGGACCTCATCCTTTGTTCCACCTACCCAAATGTCATTTGTACCAACATGTACAACTACACCTGGCTGTTCATCCTCCCCCTCAAAAATGTTCTGTAATCACTCAGAGACATCCTTGACCCTGGCACCCAGGAGGCAGCACCCCATCCTGGCATCTCTTTTGCAGCCACAGAATCTCTTGTTTATCCCCCTCACTATCAACTCTCCAAATCTTTTTTGCCCTGACTGACAGCACCCTTTCCCTCAAAGTCTGTCACAGAGACCAGACTGCTGCTGCTAACCCCTGAAAGATCATCCCCGCCAACAGTATCCAAAGAGGTGTACCTTTTAGTTAGGGTGACAGGGAAACTCTGCACTGACTGTCTATTCCCCTTACTTTTCGTGGTGGTTACCCATTTATCTGAAGCCTGCACCTTGGGTATGACCACCTCAGTAAAAGTCTCATCTATAATGCTCTCAGCATCCCAGATAATCCTGAGTATATCCAGATCCATCTTCATTTGTCCTAGTTTGTCAGGAGCTGCAACTGAGTGTACTTCCCATAGATGCAATCATCAGAGAGGTGGTGAGGTTCCTTGACTTCCTACATCTTGCAGGAGGAGCGTTCCACTGCCCTGATTTCCATCCTGCCTACACTGGGTCAAGTGCTAAGGATGAACAGGGAAATAAAACCTTACCTGCTCCTCACCAAAGCCTCTTGAGCCAAAGTATCAGCTCCCCACTCTTACACTAGCCAATCTTGAGCTAAAACCTCAGCTCACAATAGCCACTTCACTTGACACTACTTTCTTTTTATTGGCTGCTGTTAATTAGCTAATTAGCTATTAACTAACAATTAGCTAACTTACCTCTTTTAAAGACTCCCGCTCTCACTCCAAGTCCCAACTCCAGTAAAGTATACCCTCTCATTCAACATTGGGCAGTCAGTATACCCTCTCATTTAATATTGGGCTGTCAGTATACCCTCTCATTTAATGTTGGACAGTCATATAGCCTCTAATTTAACTTCAGACAGACAGCATATCCTCTCATTTAACATTGGATGGTAGAGGAGGCCGAGGACAGACACATTGGTGTGGGAATGGGGAGGGGAATTAAACTAACTGGCAACCAGAAGATCCTGGAGACCAAGCCTACTCCACTGCTAGGGTGAAGCCAAACACAAACTAGAGCACTTCATATTCTTCCTGGGTAGTCTCCAACCTGTCGGCGTGAAGACTGAATTCTCCAATTTCAGGTAAACTGCTCCCCCTCTATCCTTTTCTCTCTCCTACTGATCTACTCAGCTCCTCCTACACCCACAGAGCCCCCATCACCCTCTTTCTTTCCCCTCCTCCAACCACTCCATCTGCCCATTACCCAAATACCCCTCCCCCACTGTTCCCATCTGCCCACCAAACTTCCTTTATATTGTTCCGTGCACCACCTTACTTTCCAATCAGATTCCATTATCCACAGTCCTTTATTGCCTCCACCTATCACCTCCCAGCCTCTGTCGCTGTTTTAATTCTTCCTTACTCCATATGCCAATCACCCCCCTCACCTGTTTGTACCTACCACTCTAGTGCCACCCCTCCCCCTCAGCTCTTTATACTGACTATCTCAGGATCTCAACACAAAATGTCAACAGTCCATTTTCCTCTGTACATGCTGCCTGACCCGCTGAGTTCTTCCACGAGTTTGTTTCTTGCCTCAGTTTCTGGAATGCAGGATGTATCTGTTCCCAGTTTATGGAATGCAGAGTGTGTCTGTTCCCTGTTTATGGAATGTAGACTGTGACTGTTCGCAGTTTATGGAATGTAGACAGAGACAATACCCTGTTTATGGAATGCAGACTGAGTCTGTTCCCAGTTTATGGAATGCAGACAGCATCTGTTCCCGGTTTACTGAATGCAGAATCTGTCTATTCCCAGTTTTTGGAATGCAGGCCATGTCTGTTCCCAGTTTTTAGAATGCAGACTGATTTGTTCCTAGCTTATGGCATGCAGGCTGTGTCCATTCCTAGTTTATGGAATACAGAATGAGCCTGTTCTCAGTTCATGGAATTCAGACAGTATCTGCTCTCAGTTTATGGAATGCAAGCTGTGTCTGTTTCCAGTTTATTGAATGCAGACTTTGTTGTTTGAGCTTTATTGAACGCAGACTGTCTGTTCCCAGGTTATGGAATAAAGACTGAATGCAAAATGTGTCTGTTCCCAGTTTATGGAATGCAGAGTGTGTCTGTTCCCTGTTTAAGGAATGCAGACCGTGTTTGTTCATAGTTAATGGAATGCATACTGAGACCATTCCTTGGTTATGGCATGCAGACTGTGTCTGTTCCCTGTTTATGGAATGCAAGATGTGCTGTTCCCAGTTTACAGAATGCATATTGTGTCTGTTCCTTGTCTGTGGAGTACAGAATGAGTCTGCTCCCAGTTTATTGAATGCAGACAGAGTTTATTCTCAGTTTAGGAATGCAGACTGTATCTGTTCCCCATTGATGGAATGCAGGCTGTATCTGTTCACAGTTTACAGAATGTAGACTGTGTCTGTTCCAAGTTTATGGAATGCAGACTTTGTCGTCCCCAGTTTACTGTATGCAGACTCTGTCTGTTCCTAGTTTATGGAATGCAGACTTTGTTGTTCCAGGTTTATTGAATGCAGAATCTGTCTGTTCCAGTTTATGGAATGCAGACTTTGTTGGTCCCACTATGGAATGAAAACTGTTGTTCAGTTAATGGAATGCAGGCCTTGACTCTTCCCAGTTTATGAAATGTAGACTAAGTCTGTTCCCAGTTTATGCAATACAGACTTTGTTAGAGCATAGAACATTATAGCACAATACAGGCCCTTTGGCCCATGGTGTTGTGCCAGACATTTTATCCTGCTCTATTATCAATCTAACCCTCCCCTCCCACATAACCCTCCATTTTATTATCATTCCTGTGGCTATCTAAGAGTGTCTTAAATGTCCCTAATGTGTCTACCCCCACAACCTCTGCTGGCAATTGCGTTTCACACACCCACCAGTCTCTGTGTTTAAAAAAAAACAACTTACCGCTGACATTCCCCTTATACCTTCCTCCAATCACCTTAAAATTATTCCCCCTCATGTTAGCCATTTTCACCTTGGATAGCTCCCATCTGGCCCTGGTGACTTAACTCTCCTAATGCTTTTCAAAAGTTCCAGCATATGCTCTTTCCAAACGTCAACATGCTCTAGTGTATCAGCCTGCTGTACGTCATCCTCACAAACGTCAAGGTCTCTCCCACTGGTGAATACTGAAGCAAAGTATTGATTAAGGACGTCCCTTACCTCATCCGACTCCAGGCACATGTTTCCTCTTTTATTCCTGATAGGTCCTACCCTCACACTAATCATCCTCCTATTCTTCACATACATGTAGAATGCCTTAGGGTTTTCCTTAATCCTGCTCGTCAAGGCCTTCACCTACCCCCTTTTAGCTCTCCTGTCCGTTCTTAAGCTCCCTCCTGGCTACCTTGTATCTCTCCAGAGCCCCATCTGATCCATGCTTTCTGAACCTTAGATAAGCTTCTTTCTTCCTCTTCTACGTCTCTTGTCATCCATGGTTCCTTTACTCCACCATCCTTACCCTGCCTCAATGGGACAACCCTATCCAGAAGACCATGTAAGTACTCCCTAAACACATTTCCATTGTGCACTTCCCCAAGAACATCTGTTCCCAATTTATGCTCCCAAATTCCTGCCTAACAGCATCATAAATCTCCCTTCCCCAATTAAATACATTCCCATATCGTTTGCTCCTAACCCTCTCCAAGACCACAGTAAAGGTCAAGGAGTTATGGTCACTGTTTCTAAAATGCTATCCCACAAAGAGATCTGAAACCTGATCAGGCTCATCGCCAAGTACCAGGTCCAGTGTGGCCTCTACTCTCGTCGGCCTTTCCACATACTGTGTCAAGAATCCTTCCTGGACACACTTAACAAACTCTGCCCCATCTATCCCCTTTACACGAAGGAGGTGCCAATCAATATTAGGGTAGTTGAAATCACCCATGACAACAACACTGTTATTTTTGCACCTTTCAAATCTGCCACTTCATCTGCTCCACAGTGTCTCTGATGCTATTGGGGGTCTGTAGAATACTCCCAATAGAGTGATCGCTCCCTTCATGTTTCTGACTTCCACCCACACTGACTCAGTAGATGATCCCTCCAAGACATCCTCCCTTTCTACAGCTGTGACACAGTCCCTTATCAGCAAAGCCACCCACCCACCTCTTTTACCTTCATCCCTGTCCCTTTTGAAACATCTGAACCCCGGAATATCCAGCAGCCATTCCTGCCCTTGTGACTGCCAAGTCTCTGTAATGGCCATCAAGTCATAGTTCCATGTACTTACCATTGCACTATGTTCATCACCCTTGTTCCTGACACACTTCAGCCCATCCAACTGACTGCAATTTGTTCTCAGAAATTAGTTACTTAGGCCTGAGTAGTGAACCCGGTTTGCATTCTGCACCCCTGCTAACTCATCCCTCCCAACAATATCCAAAGCAGTTTACCTGTTATTGAGGGAAACAGCAACAGGGGTACACTACACTACCTGCCTATTCTCCGTCCTTCTCCTGACAGTCACCCAGGTACCTGCCTCCTACAGTTTAGGATTGACTGCCTCCCTGTAGCTCCTATTTATGAACTCCTCATTCTCCTGTAGGAGACAAAGGTCATCCAGCTGCAGCTCCAGTTCCAGTTCCCTGACACGGTCTAAGGAGCTATAGCTGGATGCACCTCGTGCAGATGTAGTTATCAGGGAGATTGGATGTCTCCCAGAATTCCCACATCTCACAAGATGAACACATCACTGGCTTTGGAGCCATTCTCACTACTCTGTCCTGGCACTAAAGGAAACACCAAAGCAAGAAAGAAAGAAACTTACCAGACTTACATTTGCCTCTTCTTGCCAAGGTCTCATTCCCCCACGCTAACGCCGGCCCACTCCTAAAATAACCGCTCCGCTTACTCCTACCCTCCTTTTATTTGCTGCTCTTAATCAGCCAGTCACTGGTAACAATTTGCAAATGTGCCTTGTTTAGACTCTTGCAAGGTGAAACTCACAAGCACACACTCACAAGCTTTCCCAGTTTATTGAATACAAACTCTGTATGTTCCCAGTTTATGGAATGCAGAGTGAATCTGTTCACAATTAATGAAATTCAGACTGAGTCTGTTGCCAGGTTATGGAAAACAGAATGCATCTGTGCCTGGTTTTTTGAATGCAGACTGTGTTTGTCCCCAGTTCATGTATTTCAGACTAAGTTGTTCCCAATTTATGGCATGTAGAATGTGCCTGTTCCCGGTTTACAGAATGCAGACTGAGTCTGTTTACAGTTTTTGGAATTCAGACTGTGTTGGAACCAGTCATTAGAATGTAGACTGTATCTGTTCTCCATTTATGGAATGCGTTACCAGTTTATGGAATGCAGGCTATGTTGTACCCGGTTAGTGGAATGCAGGCTGTGTCAGTTCCCTGTTTATGGAGTGCTGATAGTCTGCTCCCAGTTTATAGAATGCAAAATGTGCTGCTCCCAGTTTATGGAATGCAGACTGTGTCTGTTCCTACTTTATGGAATGCAGACTGTATTCTTCCCAGTTTATGGAATGCAGATTATACATATCTGTCCCCAGTTTATGGAATGGAGATTGTGTCTGTTCCCAGTTTATGGAAAGCAGACTGTTGTACCCAGTTAATGGAATGAAGAAAGTACCTGTTCCCAGTTTATGGACTGCAGACTGTGTCTTTTCCTGTTCATGGAATGCAGATTCTGTCTGTTTCCAATTTATGGAATGCAGATCGAGTCTGTTCACAGCTTATAGAATGCAGTTTGTGTGTCCTCAGTTCTTGGAATGCAGACTGAGTTGTTCCCGGTTTATGGCATGTGAACTGAATCTATTCCCAATTTATGGAATTCAGACTTTCTGTTCCCAGGTCATGGTATTGAGACAGATTTGTCTCCAGTTTATGGAATGCACTTTGTGTCTGTCCCCAGTTTAGGGAATGCAGTCTGAGTCTGTTTTCTGTTTTTGGAATACAGACAGTGTTGTTCACAGTTCATGGAATGCAAACAATTACTCTTCCCTGTTTTTGGAATGCAGACTGAGTCTGTTCACAGTTCATTGAAAATAGAATGTGTCTGTTCCCAGATTATGGAATGCAGACTGAGTCTGCTCCCAGGTTATTGAATGCAGATGGAGTCTATTCCCCGTTTATGGAATGCGGCCTGAGTCTATTCCCATTTTATAGACCACCCAATAGTCAGCAGGATTTAGAGGAACAAATTTATAGAGATATAGCAGACAGTTGAAAAAAAATGTTTGTGATGGTAGATAATTTTAACTTTCCACATATTGACTGGGACTCCCATACTGTAAAGGGATTGGATATAATAGAGTTTGTCAAATGTGTTCAGGAAAGTTTCCTTGAACAATATGCAGAGGTCCCATCTGGAGAGTGCACGATACTGGATATCCTCTTAGGGACCAAAACAGGGCAGGTGACAGAAGTGTGTGTAGTGAAACACTTTGGATCTAGTGATCATAATTCCATTAGCTTCAAGATTACTATGGAACAAGATAGAACTAGTCCTCAGGTTGAGATTTTAAATTGGAGTAAAGCTAATTTTGATGGCATCAGAAGGGATCTGGCTGGTGTGGATTGGCATAGGCTGTTTTCCAGAAAATAGATGCTTGGTAAATGGGAGACTTTCAAAAGTGAAATATTGAGAGTAGAGAATCTGTGTGTTCCTGTTGGAATAAAGGCAAGGCTAACAGATTTAGGGAACCTTGGTTATTGAGGGATATTGAGGCCCTGGTAAAGAAAAAGAAGGTGCATATCAGGTGAATGCACTTAGGATCAGTTGAAGTGCTTGAGGAACATAAGAAATGCAAGAGAACACTTAAGAGAGAAATCAGGAGGGCACAAAGAGGACATGAAGTTGCTCTGGCAGACAAGATGAAAGAATCCAAAGGGCTTCTATAGCTATATTAAGAGCAAAAGAGTAGCAAGGGACAAAATTGGTCTTCTTGTAGATCAGCATGGTCATCTATGCATGGAGCCAAAGAAATGGGGGAGATCTTAAATGTATTTTTTGCATCCGTATTTACTCTGGAGACAGACACAGAGACTATGGAAAAGGTCATGAACCATATTTGGATTACAGAAGAGGAGGTGCTGACTTCTTGAGGCGTGTGAAGGTGGATAAGTCCCCAGGGCCTGACAAGATGACCCTGT
This sequence comes from Pristis pectinata, assembly GCF_009764475.1. Taxonomy (NCBI): domain Eukaryota; kingdom Metazoa; phylum Chordata; class Chondrichthyes; order Rhinopristiformes; family Pristidae; genus Pristis; species Pristis pectinata. The sequence goes on from NC_067410.1 coordinate 53,600,202, forward strand.
GGGCGGCTAGTGCAGATATTGCAGAGGCCCTGGCAGAGATATTTAAAGCGTCGTTAGCCACGGGTGAGGTGCCGGAGGACTGGAGGATAGCTAATGTTGTTCTATTGTTGAAGAAGGTATGTTCCCAGTTTATGGAATGCAGACTTTGTTTTTCCTGTTTTATGGCATGTAGACTAAGTCTGTTCCTAATTTATGGAATTCAGACTTTGTCTCTTCCCAGTTTATGGAATGCAGAGTGAATCTGTTCCCAATTAATGGAATTCAGACTGAGTCAGTTGCCAGTTTATAGAAAACAGAATGCATCTGTTCCTGTTTTTTTTGAATGCAGGCTCTGTCTGTTCCCAGTTTATGGAATGCAGATTATGTCTGTTTCCTACTTATGGAATGCAAAATGTGTCTGTTCCCAGCTTATTGAATGCAGACAGAGTTGTTCCCAGTTTTTGGCAAGCAGACTAAGTCTGTACCAGTTTATGGAATGCAAAATGTATTGTTCCCAGCTAACGGAATGCAGACTGTGTCTCTTCCCAATTTATGGAATGTGGACTGTGTCTGTCCCAGTTCATGAAATGCAGACAGTATCTGTTCCCGGTTTATGGAATGCAGACTGTGTTTGTCCTCGGCATGTAGACTGAGATGTTCCCAGTTTATGGAAACACAAGATATCAAGGTGTGTCATTCTTCTGCTGGATCGCTCCAGGTCGCAGAAACCTGTTGAGAAGCAGACTGAACAGCTATTTCACACAATAGTCAACTGAGCTGTCATAATCTCTGAGATCTCTCAGATCAGTAGCTCGAGGTGATGACGTAAGTTGTCCTGTCACCACCTCAAAAGGCTTAGCCTAGTCTGATGCGGCATAAGACCATGGAGAGGGCCTAAGGCCATGGTACACCCTCCTTGAATACTTAGTCTTTGTTTCATGGTTCCATTCATTCATTCCACCTGTCCTGATGACTCTGGATGACAGTGGAAGGACCGTTCAATGTTCCTCAGTCAGCATAACTCCTGATGTACACTTCCAGTGAAGTGTGTCCCTTGGTCAGAGTCATTGTGACACAGCAATCCCCATCTATGGATGTAGTCCTTGATCAGAGTTTTTGTTCTATGTGTGGCAGTGGCTTTCCTTGCTTGAACAGCCTTCACTCACCTTGAGAACTTGTCCACTATTACCAGTACGTCTGAGTGTTCTTGGTACTTTGGTAATGTAAAAATGGTCCAAGTGGGGCCAAAGCACTCAATTGCGGTAGCTTTTCCACTGCTCCTGGGTTTTTTTCTGGCATGTCATGCATCCTTCCAGCGTTTGTCAGGCTTGCGACCTAAACTTTGGATTCCACCACCATTGGGAGAATCTACTGGTCGTCTTTTCCACTCCAATGTGTCCTAGGGAATGTATCTGCTGTGCCAGATAAGGAAACAATGTGGTTGGGACTACCAGTCTGTGACAAGTACCGTAGATCCATGCTCCTTCGTTGTTCAATTTCCCACTATTCACCATATCATTCATCATGTGATAGAGAGTTCAAGTATGTTCTCACAACTTTAGTTGTCGGATTCACTTCATTTATTCCTTTTATTCCTTCCCGTTCTGCCCTTTTTGCTGCCTCATCCGCAAATGCATTTCCGTGGCTTTCAACTATGTCCATTTTGGATTGGCCTTTATATTTCAATTCGACACTTCTGTCGGCAATTGTATAACCTCCATTAATTCTTGTACCAACTGGCCATTTTTGATTGGGGTTGCTACAGCTGTAAGAAATCCCCTTTGCCTCCATAGATTTCCAAAATCATGAACAGCACCCAAAGCATATCCGGAGTCTGTGCTGATTTTTCTTCTGCCATCTACAGATCTTTCAGTTCCGCCTGTTGTGCTGTGGTACTAGGATCCATACTTCCTGATGAAAAACACGATGATGCTGGAGGAACTCAGCAGCCCAGGCAGCATCTGTGGAGAAAAGCAGGCCTTTGTTCTGAAGAAGGGTCCTGACCCAAAACGTTGACTGCCTGCTTTTCTCCACGGATGCTGCCTGGCCTGCTGAGTTCCCCCAGCATCATCGTGTTTTTCATCTAGATTTCAGCATCTGCAGTCCTTTGTTTCTCCATACTTCCTGATGCCAGCACTTCAGTTTCAGAGACAATAGCCCATCCAGCCATTTTAACTCCTCCTTCAACGATTGAAGAGCCATCTGTGAACAGAATCAGATCTGGGTTTGGTAGGGGTGTTTCTTTGTGGTGTCCTGGCATGTTGTTGTTTTTGCACAGTCATGGTCATCTTTTATTAGGACAAGCAAGGACTACAGGGAAGGAGCTAGTCATTTTTTGACCTTGAGACAGCATCAGTTATGTCCAAAAATTGCCTTTGTTGATCAATAGTCAGTTGTTGAAACTGTGCTGTCAGGTCAGGGTCTTCCAACATTGGTGGAGCTGATGGTTGAGCCTATTTCCGTTGACCACCTTGTTTTCTGGCCCTACAACTTTTAGCCCAGTGTCCCATTTTACCACAATAGTGACATGCTCCTTCAGGGACTTGGTCTCACTTCTGTTGGTCAATGGTTGGTTCCCTCCTGTAATGCTCTTACTCGAACTTCCATGTTCCACGTTGTTCGCGACATTCATTAACTGGCTGTATGAAGTTTTAGGTTCATTCCAATTTGATTTTGTTAACCTAACCATTCTAGCTACATCTGGCTTCAGGTTATCCGTAAAGGTTGACTTAAGTGAACCATAGTCAAATCCCTCTGTTTTATCTCTATTTATCATTGGAACTCCTGAGTGGTTCAACCACACTGTTCTGAAATGTTCCTCATATTTAGGGACATCTTCAGAGTTCTTCTGCTTGCAGCTGGCTACCTTTCCCCAGTCTGTTGGTGTTGGGGTTTGTTCATGCAAATACATCTTAATGGCATTCCAACCATCTTGTAGATTTTGCTTATCCTTTCCAATGTCAGTATTAACTTTATGCAGCAACTGTCTGACTTGAGATAACTTGTCAGAATTTGGATGCCATTATATGGGCGCAGGTTGTATATATTCTTAATACGCAGAAGTTCAGTCCAGGTCTTTGAACCTCCTTTTTTTAGGATGTGGAACCTCTTTGGAGATTCAACAGATTTGATATAAAGCACTTGGCTTCTTTCATAGGATCTGTCTTCATTCCTGTGCAGCTTCACTTGCTTGGTCTTTAATGAAGCTAGTCGAGGCATGGCTGCCAGTCCTACTTTCTCATCATTGTCATCATCACTTGAATCACTAGAGGTCGCTGTAGTATGCATGTCATGTCCATAACTTCAGATAGAGGCGCTGCTTTGGATTATTGTCTGATATAAGGGGTGTATCCTAAGGGTCAGTGACAGGACCACCCCTCTGAGCACCTCGCTGTGCTTCTCCACACTGTCTCAGTTTGTCTCTGAGCTTTGTACAGCTCACTTCAAATCTATCACACTTCTGCTTTTGTTTTCTCACTTGTTCAATTAACGCACAGATTTGCTCTTTAAATTTTTTACTGTCTCTGTCATACTGACTGTAATTTGTCACAATTCTCCTTTTCCTTTCTCACTTGTTCAGTTAGCACACAGATTTGCTCTTTAGAATTTTCACAGTCTTTATCATACTGACTTTGTAACTGAACATGTTCTCCCTTTCTTAGTTGTACTAAGACTGCTAACATCCATCCATTTTTCTTCTTTCCCTCAGGCATTCTCTGGATCTTACCCCCTGCTCTTTTAATATCATCTAGCAGCCAGATTCCATTAGACTCAGCATTGATGGTATATTTCATTCCGATTTCTTCACTCATCTTATCCAGTTGGAATACTTTGTTTAGTTAAGAAGTCAAACTATCAGTAATCTGTTCACACATAACAACTGGAGGTTCTGTTCCCCCTTTTTCTGTAGTAAGTTTCTTCCTAATTTAGCCATGGCTTCGATTCTCCTCCTACTACACATGTAGATTTAGAACAATTGTTCGCTTACTGGGAGCCTATAGCCCGAATCAATGGGAGCCTATAGCCCGAAACAGTTGAGCCTGTAGCCCAAATCACTGGGAGCCTACAGCCCAAATCAATAGATTGTACAATTGAAATTCAAATGGACCGTACACAGCTGAATAGATTATGCCAAATAGTCAAAGTAATAGACCACACACAGCCAAACAGTGCTGTTTAACTTCACTTAAAATAGAGCAGAGGAGAGGACCCCTGGGTTTTAACTTCACTCTTAGACTTCCTTTTAAGTAGTGTATTGAGGTAAGAACTAGGTGCTTCTGTGATGATTAGGAAAGGAGGAAGGTCTTACCTCCTGTTAAATGTGCGCACTGGAACTTTCTGTCTCATCTGGGATTCTTTCTGTCCTTAGTCCTTTCAACTATAATGTTTATAACAGTAAGTTGTTAGATCTGGAGATGATGTTGTCCAGAAATTTCTTCAGAAGTCAAGAATGAGGTTCAAGTCTTATGGTTACTGCCTTTTTCTTAGATGTTTATCATAGTACAATCAGACAGGGTCAGCTAGAAGTAACTGGACTGCAACTGTAACTGTAACAAAGGAAGGTGAGCACATGCCCCCCTTTTATACTGCAAAACCAGTTGGACCGTTCCCAGTTAAGAAACCTGTGAGCAGTGACTGATTCACACTTCAGTTTTGCAGACATAGAAAGTACAGAAATATAGAACCAAATATACTACAAGTTACTAAAAGTCTACAGACAAACAGGTCTGTATACAAATATATAAATATATATGTTTGTATACAGACCTGTTTGTATACAGTCTGAATTCCATAAAGTGGAAACAACACAGACAGCATTTCATAAACTGGGGACTGCTAGATTAGGGTCCAAATTGTTGATTTTATTGTGTTTTTCCTTGTAGTTCTTTAAACTTGCTTATATGTTTGTATAATCACATATATGTTTGTATAATCACACACACACACACACACACACACACACACACACACACACACACACACACACACACACACACACACATATATATATATATATATATATATATATATATATATATATATATATATATATATATATATATATATAAGTTTAAAGAACTACAAGGAAAAACACAATAAAATCAACAATTTGTCTGTGTTGTTTCCACTTTATGGAATTCAGACTCTATTTGTTCCCAGTTTATGGAATGCAGACTGTATCTGTCTCCAGTTTATGGACTGCAGACTGTGTCTGTTCCTGGTTTAAGGAGTGCAGACTGAGTTTGTTCCTGATTCATTCAAAAAAAAATTGTGCATCTGTTCCCAGTTGACTGCATGATTAGAGAATGTCATCTGTATTTGTTGCCATTTTATGCACTGGAGCATTTGTCCCAGTTCATGTAATGCAGAGTGGACCTGTTTCTGAATTATTCAAGAAATAACTTGTGGTGCCAGTTCTCTGCATGCATATTGAATTTGTTCTCAGTTTACATAATGCTGATTGTATATGTTTCCAGTCTTCTGATTACATACTTTACCTATTTTTCACTTTCCCAAGCATTTTCATGTTGTCAAAGATTAGAATTATGGAGTTGTACACCACAAAAACAGGCCCTTCAGCCCACCATGTCCTTGCTGGCCCATTTGCCCACATTAGCTCTGTGTCATTCTATGTGTCTAAATGCCTGTTAAACATAGTGATTGTACCTGATTCCACCACCTCCTCTGGCAGCAAGTTCCAGATGTCAACCACTCTCTGTGTAATAAAACTTAGCTCCTCAGATCTCCTGTAAAACTTCCTCTCATCTTAAACCTAAGCCATCTTGTTATTGATACCCCTACCACTGGAACATAGAATATAGAACTGTACAGCACAGGAATAGGTCCTTGACCCACGATGTTGTACCAAACTAATTAAGGTGGACCAGTTTAGTGTTCCATATGTCTAGCGTTCCACGCAACCTGCCAACTTCAACAGTTATAACATTTTGCTGCTTTTCTGATAGAAGAGTCATGTTCTCCCTGATTAAAGGTCCAAACTAAGTAATTAAGTACCTAACTGAACTAATCCCTTCTGCCTACATATCCCTCCATTCCCTGCACATTCATTTGTGCCTCTTAAACACCTCCATCGTATTTGCCTCCACCACCACCCTGCCAGCACATTCCAGGCACCCACCGCTCTCTGTGTAAAAAAAAACTTGCCCCACACATTTCCTTTGAACTTACCCCTCTCACCTTAAATACACACCCTCTGGTATTAGACATTTTGACTGACACTCTTCTCACTGAATACTGTCGTTTGCCAGTTTGCTGTGTCCACCCTCTCTCTAGGTCCTGCTTGGAAAGCTCTTCCTCACATTGCAGTTCCATCTGCCCCGCTCCACCTGTCCCATTTCCCCTGTTGTTCACTGCCACCTGGATCTGTGTTCAGAGTTGATCTCACTCAGAAGCAATCATTCTGGACTGTTCACAGTTTTTCACTGTCTGCTCTCACATTACTGACTGCTGCCGTTTTTGTTCTGTGTTTCAGGTGGATTGAAGCCATGCTTGGTGCATCTGTGTTATAGCAGCCAAGGCGCCTCCTCACAGTGAGACATTCCTTACTTGTCTGATCCATCAGTAGCCGTGCAGTGGGACCACTGTGATCCACTGAAGTGCTCGAGTTTCCTTGCAGCTCAAGATAATTCTTCATTAAACGTATCTGACGGAGAACTTTTGGAGTTGTTTACAGCCGCTGATGTCTAGCATTCCACACAACCTGCCAACTTCAACACCGTTAATAACGTTTTGCTGCTTTCCTGATAGAATAGTCATGTTCTTCCTGAGCTGGGTTATTTGGTAGAGTGGGTGATGATTGTTTCAACACAGACCCCTGGGCAGCCCTCTTAATGAAATGAATTCCTCAAGGTCTGATTTAAAATGCCCCCTCTGGCTACTTGGGGTCCTCAGCAAAGACCCTGAATTGTGAAGGAGTGCTGAGCTAAGAATGAATTAAACATCTGCATCATTCATGTTAATATTTATAGTACGTTGAAGGTAAAACTGGAATTGCCATTTTCGATTAGCCCCAAGCAGAGTAGATGCTTTGAAGTGATTTTCAACCCAGTGATGTGCATGGGTTGGGACTGTTGTTGCTGGGGCCTGTATTCCAATGCCTTGGCAGCACAAGCTGACTTTTACTCTTCTGTTTCCTGGCGAAGCGTACAGCTGAGAATTTCTGAGACGAAGCAGTGGAAGTCTGAAGAAGTCTGGTGGGCTGAAGGGACCATGTCTGTGGTGTATAACTCCATAATTCTAACCTTTGACAACAGTGGAAGGTGCCAGGAGTAGGAAGGCAGCCTGCTCCACCTCAAAATGATTTACAGCAGGGAACATAGTTTGTCAACCAACTGCACTCAGTTGGAAATTAAAGCTGGGCAGGGCTGGTGGGATGGCTGTGGATCAGGGTCCTTTGGAGGAGATGGGGATGGAAGATAAAGGGGGCTCCACTGGGGAAGTTCTGAGCTGTAAGAGTTACCCGTGCATTAATGAATGAGCCACATGTCACTTGTACAGAGTTGTGACTGGATGTAAACTTGCAGAGTTCCTGAAGATGGAATGAATGTCACTGAAAACAAATGATATGTACTACAGACAGCAAACTACGTGCTGAGCATGAATCCATGTGGATAATAATCTATTCTATTTATGTGGCGGAGTCACAATCATACACAGACCGGAGCTGATGCCTGATGATGACAAAGGAAGAGGAAGAAGGTTTGAGTGAGAAGTATGAGGAATCAATAAACATTCAAAAATCAGTGTAATTTATTCAATGTTTAGCATTCTCGTTCCATATAAATTGTTGAACGACCTTCCATTTACTACAAAATCTCTGCAGCAACTGAACTGCTGAGCCACAATCTGAGTCTCAGACTGAGTTTCCATTAACATCATTCAGCCTGGTCATCTTTTCCTTAAAGCCTCTCTCTTCAGTCTAAGGATGGATGAGAGCAGGGTTCCACAGAGCAGGGAAATCACCGTGGGATGCTGCTCACCTGCAGACACTGCTTCATGGTCCAGGCTCATCTAGGAATGCAAAGATAATCTCCATTTTCTTTTCGGTGAAGAGATAATTTTTTTTACCAACTCAGTGGGTGGTAATGTAATGTAAGGCATCTTCAGAAAACTTCTACTTCTCCCCAATAAAACAGTTCAGTACTTTCTTGAAGCACTCTGATTTTGTGTGAACCAACAGAAAGAAGCAGATTCTCAGACAGCTGGAGACTGGCCATTTAGCCCATCACATCCACACGAACCAGTGGGCACCCATCCGTAGTAATCCCATCTTCCAGCACTTGGCCAATAGCCTTCTTTGCCTGGATGATTCAAATACTCATGTAGACAAGTCTTAAATGCTGTTGGTGACTCTGCTTCCAGCACTCTCCAGGCAGTGCATTCCACTCTCTGGGTGAAGAGGATGTGTACCTGTTTGTTTGTGAAGAGCTATAATCTGCTTCCACACAGTAAAGAGCAACACATTGTGTGTGGAGTTTGCATGTTCTCCCTGTGTGTTTCCCCTGTGTGCTCTGGTTTCCTCCCACATCCTAAGGATGTGTAGGTCCAAGGTTAATCGGTTGCTGTAAACCACCTTGTGTGTGTGGTGAGCGGGAGAAGCTGGGGGAGTTGATGAGGACGTGGGGAGAGTAAAATGAGATTAGTGTAAATGGATCGGCATGGACTCAGTGGGCCGAAAGGCCTGTTTCTGTGCTGTATCTCTTTGTGACTCTATAATATTGAATTGGGATTCTATGTCAACATAAGAATTGACTTTTGAAAAATTCATATGAAGCAGTAGCTATTTTATATTTATAGAGTGATAAAGCACAGAAACAGGCCCTTCAACCCACCATGTCTATGCCAACCATTGTACCCACTTACTAATCATTTACCTGCACTTGGTCAAGTCAAGTGGAATTTATTGTCATGTGCACGAGTATGGTGAGGTACAGGTACCATGAAAAGTTTGGTTGCAGCAGCATCACAGGCATTTGGGTTCAGACAACACACAGAACCATACAAGACAGTGGAAAAAAAAACTGTAGAAAACAAGATATTAGTGCAAAAAAAAACATCCATGGTAGTGCAAGAGGTGGTCCATAGTGTTTTGTTGCTGAGCTAGGGTAAGGGTTGTGCAGGTCGGTTCAAGAACCTGATGGTTGTAGGAAAGTAGCTGTTCCTGAACCTGGTGGTGTGGGTTTCTGTACCTCCTGCCTGATGGTAGCAGTGAGTAAATCTTATACTTATGTAAGTATATTAAGGGCAAAAGAATAACTGAGGAAAGAGTAGGACATATTAGCAACAACAGGAATGATCTATGTATGCAGACAGAAGGTATAGGTGAGGTCGCAAATGAATACTTTTCAAAGGAAACAGACTTTGTAGTTGGAAGATTCAGCAAAGGACAAGGTGAAAGTCTAGGCAAGTCTCCATAAATAAAAAGAAGGTTCTCAATGCCTTAATGAGCTTAAAGGCGGATAAATCCCCAGGGCTGGGATTTATCCTGGGCTGCTATGGGGAGCAAGGATTGCTGGGGCTCTGGCTGAGAATTCTAAATCTTTGCTGGACACAAGTGAGGTACCAGATCACTGAGGGACAGCAAACATAGTCCCACTTTTCAAGAAAGGGAGCAGGGAAAAACCTGGTACCTATAGACCTGTGAGTCTAACATCAGTGGTGGGGAATTTATTGGAAAAAGATCTGAGGGACGGGATATATGATCACTTGGAAAAGCAGGGACTGATCAGAGACAGCCAACATGGATTTGACAAGGGCAGGTTCTGTCTGACCAATTTGACTGAATTTTTTGAAGAGTTAACAAGTGTATCAATGAAGCAGTGCAGTAGATGTGGTTTACATGACTTCAGTAAGAATTTTGAAAAGGTCCCACATGGGAGACCAGTCCAGAAAGTTACAACTCATGGTTTCCAGGGCAAGTCTAAAATTGGCTTGCCAATAGGGTGCCAGAGGGTGATGGTAGAGGGTTGTTTTTGTGATTAGATTCCTGTGACCAGTGGTGTTCCACAGGGATCAGTGCTGTGACCTTGCTGTTTGTAATATATGTTAATGATTGAATGTGGATGTAAGAGGCATGATCAATATGTTCACAGATGACACAAAGATTGATAGAGTTGTTGACAGTGTGGAGGGTAGTCTTAGGTTGCGGGGTGATATCGATGTATTGGTGAAATGGACAGATGGAGTTTAATCCTGATAAATGTGAAATGATACGTTATCGGAGTACTGTTGAGGCTAGGTCATACACCATGAACGGTAGGGTCTTAGGGAATATTGAAGAACAGCGTGTACTTGGTGTACAAGTCCAAAGATCCTTGAAGATGGCAGGGCAGTTTGATAATGTGGTTAAGAAGGCACATGGGATACCGGCCTTCATTAGTGAGGGCATTGAATACAGGAGCAGGAAGGTTATACTCCAACTTTATAAAACATTGGTCACACTTCAGCTGGAGTATGGGAGAGATGTGAGTGTAGCAGAGGGTGTAGAGGGGCTTCACTAGGTCTATTCTTCCTGGAATGGAGGAAGTTAAGAGGGGACATGATTGTATATAAAATATACTTCAATGTATGAGGTCTGATTGAGGTATGTGAAAATCACAGAGGTGCAAAGGGACATGGGAGTCCTAGTTCAGGATTCCCTTAAAGCTATCTTGCAGGTTGAGTTAGTAGTAAAGAAGGCAAATGCAATGTTAGCATTCATCTCGAGAGGACTAGAATATAAAAGCAAGGATGTACTACTGAGACTTTCTAAGGCATTGATCAGGCAACATTTGGAAAATTGTGAGCAATTTTGGGCCCCATATCTGAGGAAGGATGTGCTGGCCCTGGAGAGTATCCAGAAGAGGGTCACAAGAATGATCCCAGGAATTAAAGGCTTAATGTATGAGGAATTTTTGATGTCCCTGGGCCAGTACTCTGTGGAGTTCAGAAGGATGAGGGGGCATTTCATTGAAACCTATTGGATACTGAAAGGCCTGAATAGAATGGACATAGAGAGGATGTTTCCATTAGTAGGAGAGTCTAAGATCCAAGTGCACAGCCTCAGAATAAAGGGATGCCCCTTTAAAACTGAGATAAGGAGGGATTTCTTCAGCCAGGGTGTGTTAAATCTGTGGAATTCATTGCCACAGAGGGCTGTGGAGGCCAAGTGATTGGGTTATTTAAGGCAAGGATTGATAGGTTCTTGATTGGTAAAGGGCTTAACAGTTATGGGAAGAAGGTGGGAGACTGTGGTTGGAAAAAAATCAGCCATGATTGAATGGCAGAGCAGAATCAATGGGCTGAATGGCCTAATTATGCTCCTATTTCTTATTGTTACGGACTCAGTGAAAGTCCCTTTAAGATAGAGAGTATGTGTGTGTGGGGCGTGCTTACGTCAATAGGAGATAAAGGACGTAATGACGTTGTTGAAGAAGTCAGAAGAAGAAGAAGAAGGAGAGAGAGAGAAGGGAGAGAGACACCAGCCTGCTTGTTTTCTCTATCGATGGATGAGAAACAATAACTGTGTTTGCCACTGAAATCCATGTATGGAAGTTGGAAGTAATCCGGTGGAGTTCACTTTGTTGCTGACCTGTAGAAGGAAACAGGTATTTGTATGTGGACGACCACGGTTCGGATGCTTTTCAGGGTGAGGAAGATTTTGTCACGAACCAGCAACAAAAGAAACACACTGAGCATGATTTAGTGTTAAAAACTATTTTATTAATCACTACTTATGATAATACGTAAAATAAAAGTAAAAATGTTAGTATGTTAGAATTCAAAAATGTTAAACCTCGAACGTTAACCCCAAAACTAAACTCGTCGTGTGTGTGTGTGACAAAGTCCAAAACTCCCAGTTCCTGAATGGTTCTTAAAGTTCAGTTCCGCAAGCCATAAGGTGAAACATGAGCAAGGGCTTCTTCAACAACCACCGTTGTCTGAAGATAAGATGTAGATGTAGAAAAACATAGAGAGAGAGTACATACGAAATCCAAATGTTCCACGATGGAACCCTAAACGACACTTGAGTGTTTACTCGGTAGTGACTTCCTCACCCCGAAAAGCATCCGAACCGTGGTCGTCCACATACAAATACCTGTTTCCTTCTACAGGTCAGCAACAAAGTGAACTCCACCGGATTACTTCCAACTTCCATACATGGATTTCAGTGGCAAACACAGTTATTGTTTCTCATCCATCGATAGAGAAAACAAGCAGGCTGGTGTCTCTCTCCCTTCTCTCTCTCTCCTTCTTCTTCTTCTTCTGACTTCTTCAACAACGTCATTACGTCCTTTATCTTCTATTGACGTAAGCACGCCCCACACACACATACACACACACTCTCTATCTTAAAGGGACTTTCACTGAGTCCGTAACATTATGGTCTTATAAGGGGTATAGATTAGGTAAACTGCAGGAAAATTATTCCCTTTGCAGAGGTGAATAAAACTGTCAGACATCAATTTAGCGTACGGGATAAGAGATTCAGAGGGGACCTGACTGTTTTCACTCAGAGTGGAAAGTACCTGGAATACACTGACAGAGGTGGAAGCAGAGCCACTGACAGCATTTAAGACGTGTCTAGATGAGCACATGAATTGTCTCTGCATATTGGGCCATGGGCCAAGTGCTGGAAAATGAGATTAATATAAATGAGTGCCCACTGGTAAGTGTGAACGTGGTGGGTGAAATGGCCTGTTTCCATGTTGTGTGATTCCAGGACTAAATGCAGGAGAGCCAATAGTGCAGAGAAATTGAGGAACTGAAGGAAATTTTTATTTGTCAAGAAAGAGTATGAGGGACATGAATGGGGCTAAAGGCTGACCAGATCCCAGGCTCTGATAATCTACATCCCAGAGTACTAAAGGAAATAGCTCCGGAAATACTGGATACTGGTAATACACAGCTTCCAAAATCTTTAGACTCTGGAAAATGCTAGAATTTGTTGCAAAAGATGCAACAACAGAACAATTGGAAAGCACTAACAGGACTTGTTAAAGGCAGAGTGTCATTTTGAAAGGGAAATCATGCGAAATAGAACTCCCTGGAGCAACGAACACAAGATGCTGGAGGAACTCAGCAGGTCAGACAGCATCTATGGAGGAAAATGAACCAGTCGATGCTTCGGGCTGAGATCCTTCATCAGGACTGGAAAGGAAGAGGGCAGAAGCCAGAATAAAAGGGTAGGGGGAGAGGGAGGAGCACAAGCTGGCAGGTGATAGGTGAGACCAGCTGAGAGGGGGAAGGTAGGTAGGTTGTGGGGGGGGGGGGGGGGAAAGGGAATGATGCGAGAAGCTGGGAGGTGATAGGTGGAATAGGTAAAGGGCTGAAGAAAAAGGAATCTGATAGGAGGGGACAGTAGACCATGGAATAAAGGGAAAGGATGAAGGGGCCAGGGGAGTGAGAGAAAACAAAGGGGGGGGGAGGAAAACAGAGGGAAGTAGTTAGCAGAAGTTAGAGAAATGAATGTTGATGCTGTCAGAGTGGAGGCTACCAAGACAGAATACAAGGTGTTGCTCCAACCTGCATCTGGCCTCATCGTGGAGCACCAGGTGTAATAAATGACCCAGATGGATTCACATGTGAAGCACTGCCTCACCTGGAAGGACTCTCTAGGGCCCTGAATGGTGGTGAGGGGGCAGCTGTAGGGGCATGTGTGACGCTTTGCATGGTTTCAGGGATAAGTGCCTGGAGGGTGATTGATGGGGAGGGATGAACGGACAATGGAGTTGTGGAGAGACAAATCCCTGAAGAAAGTGGAGAGGGGAGGGAAGGGGAGGGGAAGATGTACCTGGTGGTGGGGTACCATTGGAGATGGTGGAAATTGCGGAGACTGATGTGTTGGATGCAGATTCTCATAGGGTGGTAAATGAGGACAAGGGGAATCCTGTCCTTGTTATGTTGGGCGGGGAAGGGGTGTCATGAGGACAAATGTGCAGGAAATGGAAGAGATGCGGTTGAGGACTGCATTGATAGTAGTGGAGTGGAAACCCCGTCTTCTGAAGAAGGAGGACAACTCAGATATCCCGGAAAGGAAAGCTACATCATGAGAACAGATGCGGCGGTGGCAGAAGAACTGAAAGAAGGGGATGGCATCCTTGCAAGTGACATGGTGGTAGGAGGTGTAGTCAAGGTAACTGTGGGAGTCAGTGGGTTTGTAAAAGGTGTCAGTAGATAATCTGTTTCTGGAAATGGAGACAGAGAGACCAAGAAAGGGGAGAGAGGTGTTGGAGAGGGACCAAGTCAATTTGAGAGCAGGGTGGAAGTTGGAGGTAAAGTTGAGGAAATTGACAAGCTTGGCATGGGTGCAGGAAGCAGCCCCAAATGCAGAGTAGCAGAGAAAGAGTTGGGGAGCGTAACCGATGTAGATTTGGAACATGGACTCTTCCATGTAGTGAAAGGAAAGGCAGGCATATCTGGGGCCCATATGAGTGCCCATGGCTACACATTTGGGCTGGAGAAGTGGGAGGAGCCAAAAGAGAAGTTATTGAGGGTGAGTACCAGTTCTGCCAGACAGAGGAGAGTGGTGTTGGAAGGGAACTGTTTGGGTCTGTTGTCAAGAAAGAAGCAGAGAGCCTTGAGGCCTTCCTGCTGGGGGATGGATGTGTACAGGGTCTGGATGTCCATGGTGACAATGAGGCAGTCAGGGCTAGGCAACTGAAAATTGTTGAAGAGATGGGGAGCATGCAAAGTATCATGGATGTAGGTGGGAAGGGACTGAAGAAAGGGGGACAAAATGGAGTTGAGATATGAGGACACGAGTTCAGTGGGGCAGGAGCAGGCAGAAAGAACGGGCCCTGGGGCAGTTAGGTTTGTGGATCTTGGGTAGGAGGTAGAAGTGGGCATTATGGGGTAGGGGAACCATGAACTTGGAGACCGTAGATGAGAGATCTCCAGAGGTGATGAGGTCAGTGATGGTGTGGGAGACAATGGCCTGATGCTTCTTAGTGGGGTCCTGGTTGAGGCCTAATCAAAAGGTGATGTCTGAGAACTGCCATCTGGCCTCAGCAGGGCAGAGGTCAGCCCGCCAGACTACAACAGCACCGCCCTTGTCTGCGGGTTTGATGGTGAGGTTAGGATTAGTACAGGGAGAGTGGAAGGCAGTGTGTTCAGTGGAGTTGAGGTGGGAATAGATGAGGGAGTGGTGATGTTGAAATGGTTAATGTCCCGTCAGCGGTTAGTGATGAAACGATCCAGAGCAGGCAGAAGGCCAGGATGGGGTGTCCAAGAGGAGGAGGAAGGCTTAAGGCAGGAGAAGGGGTCATCAGTGGAGGAGGTGGAATCCTTGCCAAAGAAGTAAGGCCCAGAGATGGAGGCAATGGAAGAAGAGCTCAGTGTCATGGCATGCATGGAACTTGCTGAGCTACATGCGCAGGGAACAAAGGTGAGGCCCCTGCTAAGGACAGTCTTAGAGAGGGGAAGGTCAGAGGGGATGGTGAAGACACTGCAGGGGTTGGAGCTGGGGTCAGGGGAGGATCGAGGGTTGGAGGGGTCACCATATCCAGGCTGTGGGGCCTGCCAGCTCTGGCTCCAACCTCTGCCCCGGCCACCTCCAGCCCATGGCCCCGGCTGCCTCCCCTGCGCCTGCACCTCAACAAGTTCCGCGCCTGCCATGACACGGAGCTCTCCTGTCGGACAGAAGAGGGACAGGATTCCCCTTGTCCTCACCTTCCAACCTACGAGTTTCCGCATCCTACAAATCATTTTCTGCAACTTCCACCATCTCCAATGGGATTCCACCATGAGGCACATCTTCTCCTTCCTTCCTTCTCCACTCTGCAGGGATCATTCTCCCTGCAACTCCCTTGTCTGTTCATCCCTCCCCATCAATCACCCTCCAGGCACTTATCCCTGCAACCGCGCAAACCTGTCCCTACACCTCCTCCCTCACCACCAATCAGGTCCCTAACCAGTTCTTCCAGGTGAGGCAGTGCTTCACATGTGAATCCATCTGAGTCATTTATTGCATCCAGTGCTCCCGGTGCAGCCTGATCTATGTCAGTGAGAATCAACGCAAACTGGGGGACTGCTTTGTTGAGCAGCTTCGCTCCGTCCTCTGCAACAGCCAGGATTTCCAGTGGGCAGCTATTTTAATTCCACCTCTCATTCCCACACTGACATATCTGTCCACGGTCTCCTGTACTGCCATGGTGAGGCCAGATGCAGGTTGGAGGAGCAACACCTCATTTTCTGTCTTGGTAGTCTCCAACCTGATGGCATCAGCATTGATTTCTCAAACTTCCGGTAACCACTCACCTCTGTTTTCCTCCCCCCCTTTGTTTTCCCCCATTCCTGTGGCCCCTTCACCCCTACTCTTTCCCCTCTCCCGCCCTCATGACCTGCCCACCTCCTTCCCTTTATTCCCTACTGTCTTCTCCTATCAGACTCCTTCTTCTTCAGCCCTTTGCCTCTTCCAGCGATCACGTCCCAGCTTCTCACATCATTCCCTTTCAGGTCCCCTCCCCCACCTACCTACCTTCCCCCTCTCACCTGGACTCACCTATCACCTACCAGCTCTTGCTCCTCCCCCTCCCCCTTCCTTCTTTTTCTGGCTTCTGCCCTCTTCTTTTCCAGACCCGATGAAGGGTCTTGGCCTGAAACATTGACTGTTCACTTCACTCCATAGATGCTGCCTGACCTGCTGCATTCCTCCAGCATTTTGTGTTCTTTGCTCCAGATTTCCAGCATTTGCAGTCTCTCTTGTGTCTTTAATCTCCCTGGATAATTGTTGACAGAAAAGAAGTGGATCTGTGTCTGGGGGCAGAGGCAGTACCAGGGCTGCAGCTATTGGTGAGGTATGGCAGTGATTTTGATAAGGGAACTAAATGTAACCTCTCCATGTCTGCAGACAACACAAAGCTGGGATGTTGTGAGCTATAAGCAGAATGCAAAGAGTTTGCAGTGTAATTTAGGAAGTTTAATGAATAGGCAGATAATGGACTATACTGTAGATAAATGAGGTGATCCATATTAGTTCCAAGAAATAAAGAAGGGTGATTATTTGAATGGTGAAAGATTGGGAAAAGGTAAAATGCAGACAGGGTGTCTTGTGAGCAGTCGCTGAAAGTGAGTGTGCAGATACAGCATGTTGTGAGGAAGGTGGATGGTATGCTGGCTTTCATTGCAAGAGCATTTGACTCCAAGAGCAATGGTGTCCTGCTGCAGCTGGAAAGGGCCCTGGTGAGACCACATCTTGAATGGTGAGTGCAGTTTTGCCCTCCTTAACTGCAGATAGATGTTCTTGCCATGGAGACAGTGCAACAAATGTTTACTGACCTGAATCCTGGGAGTCTGACAAATAAGGAGAGAATAGTTCAGTGAGGTGACATACATTGGAGAGAAGAAGAATGAGAGGGGATCTCACGGAAACCTGTGACATTCTAACGGAGTAGATTTGGGGAAGATGCCTCTGGTTATTGGAGAGTTCAGAACCAGGGCTTGCAGCCTCAGGATACAGGATGTGCCATTTAAAAGTGAAAGTTCTTCACCCAGAGGCTGGTGATCCTCTGGAAGTCTCGACCAAGAAGGCGACAGAGACCAAGTCAGGAATTACATGATATTTCTTCGTGCTGAAGCAACCAAGGAGATGAGGAGAAGGCAGGAACAGGGTCTTAAGTGGATGAACAGCCATGATTATGCTGAATGGTGGATCAGGTCCACAGGGTCAACCTCAGCTCTTATTGTCTGTGTTTAAATCTGGCAACAGTGTACTGGGTCTCTTCATCCAGTGAGGCTATCTGGATAGAACTTAGAAACAAGGAGGGGATGGTCACTCTCATGGCCTCAAATAGTCAACTGGAACTAGAGCAGATATGCAGAGAGATTGCAGACAGTTGTAAGAATAATAGAGTGGTATTAGTGGGAGATTTTAATTTCCCTAACATTGACTGGGACACCCATAGTGCAAAGGTCTTGGGTGCAGTGGAGTTTGTTAAATGTGTCCAAGAAGGTTTCTATAATCAATTTATAGAGGGCCCTACTAGAGAGGGGCCAACACTGGACCTCCTCTTGGGGAACAAAGTAGGGCAAAGGACTGAAATGTCAATCCGGAAGCATTTTGGTTCCATTGACCATAATTCTTAGTTTTAAGATAATTATGGAGAAGGATATAGAGAAGGTCTACAGGTTAAGGTCCTAAACTGGGGCAGGGCCAACTTTAGAGACATTAGGTGGGATCTTTCAGGGGTCGATTGGGTGAGACTGTTTGCTGGTAAAGGGACGACTGGCATGTGGGAGGCTTTTAAAAGTGTGATATCAAGTTTAGGGAAACCTGGCAGATGAGAGATAGTGAGGCTCTCGTCAGGAAAAGGAAGGCATACATCGGGATTAAGCAAATCCCTTGATGACTATAGGAAGTGTAGGAGTATATTTCTGAGGGAAATCAAGAGAGCAAGAAGAGGGTATGAGATAGATCTGGCAGGCAGGAAAATCCCAAGAAAATCTTCATATATACAGAGTTAAAGGGAGACTAGGGAGAGAATAGGTCTCCTTAAAGATCAGCATGGCTGTCTGAATGTGGACCCATACATGGTGGGATTTTTCATGACTATTTCTCATTGGTTTTGACTGTGAAGAAAATAATGAATGCTAAAATGAAGGAAATGAGTAGTGATGTCTTGGACCACTCTTGGACGTGGGGAGATATTGTATAACTCCTTCAAATTAATTTCATTTATCACCCCAAGTTACAGCTTTACCTCAAGACAATTACCCCAAGACAACAGTAAAGGCATTTGGTTTTCCATTATCAGATTGTTTAAATTATGACTTTAGATAAATGACTGAAACAAAATTATGAAAAAGGCATAAGATGAAGCATTTTCTCAACTGTCATAACACCATAGCTCATTCAGCTCATCGAGTCAATGCCAGCTCCCTGCAATCCCACTCTCCAACACATTTCCTTGTAACCTCTTGTCTCACATGTACCCATACTGAGCACCCACCTACACTGGTGACAATTCACAGCTGTCAATTAACCTTCCAAACAATGTACAAACTCCACATTGACAGCAACCGAGGTCAGGATTGAACCCCGGTCAATGGAGCTGCAAGGCAGCAGCTCTGCCTGCTGCACCTCTATATATTTGTATGGAATCAATGGGAAATTCTAACTTTTGAAAGACTACTGATTTTACATTACATTAGATAGTTCTGGTCACCCTGTTGTAGGAAAGACACCAATAAGTTGGAAAGAGTGCAGAGAAGGTTTATGAGAATGTTGCTAGGACTCGAGACAATGAGTTGAAGGGAGAGGTTGGGCAGGCTAGGACTTTATTCTGAGACTGAGAGGTGATCTTATAGAAGTGTATAAAATCATGAGGGGCATAGATAGGGTGACTGCACACAATCTTTTTCCCAGGGAAGGGGAACTAAAAACTAGAGGGCATAGGTATAAGGTGAGAGAGGGAAATTTAAAGGGAATCTGAGCGGCAAGTTTTTCATGCAGAGGGTGGTGGGTATATGGAAGAAGCTGTCATAGGATGTGGTACAATAACAATATTTAAAAGATATTTGGATAAGTACATGGCTAAGAAAGGTTTAGATGGATATGGGCCAAATGTGGGAAAATTGGACTCACCTGGGTGGGCATGTTGGTCAGCAGGGCTGAGGGGCCTGTTTCCATGCTTTATAAATCTATAACTCTACAACTCTATTACTTAACATGTAACCCAATGTTCAGGGGCTGAAATATTAAGCTCATGGTGCACAGTCTTGGAACGAGCAGATGGGGTAAGAAATGATTGACTTCTTTGTTGTGACTGCTGAACTGAGCCACATTGAAGGCTGTAGCTGGTAAAAGGCCTTTATGCAACACTACAGTTCTTCTGAAGAATCTATTTCTCCTCTTCCAACACTCAACAGGACAGTGACGTTTCCTACTTTTTAAACACAAAGACAACAATAAACAATTAACTACAGTTTCAATGGCTATAATTACCTCCTTAACTTTAACATTTCGACTGTTGACAGGTAACTTTGCAAAATTACTTATTTACAATGGGAGCACGTCCCAACTGGCATATTCAAATACCAGTTGCTAGTCCATGTCCTTCTGAATACAAAGTCCAGACACCCAAAATATACCTCTTATGTTACAGTGTTGTGGGATGACCTCCTGAATATACACACAACCAGAATATTAAGTGACAAAACAAACATGTCCTGAACTGTGCATTAAGTGGCAGGGATATGTTTTTAACGGTCTTCATACAGGAAATGGCCATATAATGGCTTTCCTGATCTCATCATGAAGGTTACAATGAGTAGCAATTAACATGAGCATTCATCTATTGTCTTCCCCTGTGTAGTTACAATGGTACAGAATCAGAATGTCCCACACCCAATGATTGGTTTCAATGGGCTGTGGAAGTTAAATTGTAAACAGATTTTTGCTGAAGCAACATACAAGCTGCTGGAGGAACTCAGCAGGTCAGGCAGCATCTGTGGAGGGAAATGGACAGTTGATATTTCAGGTCGAGATCCTTCATCAACACTGAAAGATAGAGGGGAGATGGTCAGTATAAAAAAGGTAGAAGGAAGGGATGGAGCAAGAGCTGGCCTGTGATAAGTGGATCCAGATGAGGAGGGGTTTTAGGCAGATGGAGAAGAGGAGAGGGGAAATAATGATAGGTGGAGGAAACAAAAGATGGCAGATAATGGAATCTGATAGGAAAGGAAGGTGGAGTATGGAATAAAGGGAGGGAGGTGGGGAGGGCAGATGGGAACACAGGGGGAGGTGACAGTAGGGGGAGAGTGTGGATGATGGGCAGATGGAGAGGGCAGAGGAGGGGAAAGAAAACAGGGTGATGGGGGCTGCGCTGGATCTAAGAGGAACTGGGTAGATCAGAAGGAGAGAGAAAAGAGAAAAGGGACAGAGGGGGAGCAGGTTACCAGAAGTCAGAGAATTCAATGTTCATGCTGTCAAGTTGTAGACTGCCATGGCACAATATGAGTGTGTTTAAATTCACCCTGGCAGTGGAGGAGGCCGAGGACAGACATGTTGGTGTGGGAATGAGGAGGGGAATTAAAATGGCCATCAACTGGGAGATCCAGACAGCCACAGCAGATGGAACGAAGGTGCTCAGTGAAGCAGTCGCCCAGTTTGCATCCGGTCTCACTGATGTTGAGGAAGCCACACTGGGAGCACCAGGTGTAATAAATAATGCCAGGGGATTTACATGTGAATGTCTTGCCTTAGCTGGGAGTGACAGGGGTCAGGGAGGGAGGGGTGGGGAATGAGTGGACCAGGGAATCACAGAGAGAGTGATCCCTGCAGAAAGGGGTGGGGAGGGGAAGGGATGGTGGGATCACGTTGTAGCTGGCGGAAGTTATAAAGAATGATGTGCTGGATGTGTAGGCTGGTGGGGCCCTCTTCAATTAATGGAACCCTCACCCACATATCCTCTACCTCTCACATATCTGCTCTTACTCAATCCACTCCTAGGCAGAACAGGGATCAAGTTCCCCTTGGTCCTCACTTACCACCCCACCAGCCTTTGCATCCAGAAAGAGAGAGAAAGAAGGAGGGAGAAAGAGAGGAGTGAAGGCAAGAGGGAGTGAGAGGGAGAGATGGTGAGAGTGTGGAGAGAGATGGGCAAGGGGGAGAGAGAGAGAGAAGGAACGAGAGAAAGAAGGAGAGGGGACAGAGAGAGAGTGGGAGATAGAAAAATAGGGAGAGAAAAAGAATGGGAGACAGTGAGAAAAGGGAGAGAGAGAAGGAGACGAGGAGGGGAGAGAGAGAAGGAGACGGGGAGGGGAGAGAGAGAAGGAGACAGGGAGAGGAGACAGAGGTGGGGAAGAGAATAAAATCTTTTCTTGTCTCTGTCATAAATGGGTCACCTCATTTTTAAACAGCATCCCCCGGTTCGAGATTGTCCCACAAGAGGAAACACATTCTCCACACCGACTCTGTAGAAATCCCTCGAGATCTGATGTTTTTCAATCAGCCCCAGAAATTGAAAGAGGGGGTTGAACTGACACACTGACCATAGGAATGTCTGCAGCAAGTGACACTGACAAGCCCAAATCTCCAACTACTGAATATATCTGTGGATTTTGGACTTCAGAAATTTCAGTTAATGTACGGTGGCTAATTTGGATCCTGCATGATCATCAAGCTGGTGGGACAGGGAGCCCTGTGGACATGCCAGATGTAAACCTCAGATGTGCATTGCTGGTTCAGTATTTTTGCAACCAGGAAGTCGTAAACATTGTGTTGGGCACTTCCTGTGAAACAAACAAATAATTGTTGAAATACCTTGCATTCCTGTGATGCCTCGTGTCACCAGGGTACATTGCAGAGTTGCTCAGAGATAAGAGAACACATATTGGGATGTTCGGTTGGGGTGGGTGGGTAGGGAGAGTCGGGGAGTCTGAATGTGCACAGCAAGATCCAACATGATGCGAGGTTCCAGACAGCCTGCTGGGTTCATAGGGACAGAGCAATAGAGATATATAGGCCATTGGGATGGGCCAAGAATCATGGGAGCAGGACACAGGCCCTTAGGTCCCTCTCAGTGAGATAGGGGCCAGGTGGATTGTGGCCTCAGTTCCAATCCGATCCTTGCCCCTCTCTCTATGCCCCCAATCCTCCATCACTTCCTCAGAACCGCCACCTCGACTATATTCACAGCAAGAATCCCAAAGGTCTGCTAGGAACAATAAACTTCCCACCCGCCCCTCCACCAGGAGCAGGGATCAGTAGAGGCTGCTCCGCCCCTTCCGGCCTGCTGGCCCCACACCACCTTTCTATGAGACCACGGCAGATCTGATGGTAACTCTGCATCGGTGCACACCAAACCCCAGCCACCCCTCCTCACCAAGAACCAATTGCCCTCTGCGTTACACATTCCTGCTTCCTGATTCCCTCCTACACCCCCTGTCTTGGCCAATACCCATTTTGGACTGGCCAACTTCAAGGCAGCTGAGGGGTCAAATCCATGGGGACTGTCCGGAACATGTGGTGGACAGAAATATGGCTCAGGACACTGGTCCTCTGGGAGTGATAGAATACAGAATAACACAGGAACAGGCCCTTCAGCCCACCATGTCTGTGCTGAACATGATGCCAATCTAACTAACCCCATCTGTCTGCACATGATCCATATCCCTCCATTCCCTGCCAGTTCTTTAAGCCTCTTAAATGCCATTATTGTAACTACATCCACCACTTCCCTGGCAGTGCATTCCAGGCAGCTATGACCCTCTGCCTAAAAAATTTGCCTGGTAAACTGACAGCAAGTTTAGTCGTCAGGACAGTAAGGGGAGAGGAAAGGCCATTGGTTTAAAGTGCATTTATTTCAATGCAAAGGGCTTAACAGGTAAATCAGATGAACTCAGGGCGTAGACAAAACAACGGTCCTTAGAGAGGATATTCTTGGGCGATCATCCAGTAAGGACATATGGGTAGAATTTAGAAACAAGAAGTGGATGGGAACTCTGATGGGATTGTATTATAGACCCATCAATACTCAGAGAGAATTGGAGAAGCAGATATGTTGGAATTGGAATTGGTTTATTATTGTCACTTGTACCGATGTACAGTGAAAAACTTGTCTTTCGTACCATTCCTACAGATCAATTCATTACACAGTTCATTGAGGGTAGTACACGGTAAAACAATACAGAATGCAGAGTACAGTGTCACAGCTACAGGGAAAGTGCAGTGCAGGTAGACAGTAAGGTGCAGGGTCATAATGAAGTAGATTGTGAGGTCAAGAGTCCATCTTATCGTATTTGGGAACCGTACAATAGTCTTACAACAGTGGGATAGAAGCTGTCCTTGAGCCTGGTGGTACATGTTTTCAGGCTTTTGTATCTTCTGCCTGATGTGAGAGGGGAGAAGAGAGAACGTCTGCGGTAGGTGGGGTCTTTGATTATGCTGGCTGCTTTACCGAGGCAGTGAGAAGTATAGACAGAGTCCATGGAGGAGAGGCTGGTTTCTGTGATGTGCTGAGCTGTGTCCACAACTCTCTGCAGTTTCTTGCAGTTACGGGCAGAGCAGTTGCCATACCAAGCCATGATGCATCCAGATAGGATGCTTTTTGTGGTGCTGTAGCGACCTACCTCTGAAGCGAACGAACCGGCTCCAAGAATGGAGTGCACGTCGGCAGGAAGGCCGGCAGCAAAATGGTGCTGGGCCTTCTTCTTCAACAGAGAGGAGAGAAAGCCTGTGCACGGGAAGAGTTCGGTGACGTACCGCGGGCGTCACTTCTGCCCGGAGAGGGCGGGATCTGTATCGAGTTTAAAAGCTAGCGCGGGTAGTTGAAAGATAAATCAGTCTCGAGTTCAGACCTCCAACTGCGTGTTTCATTCTTAGCTCAATGCATAGCACCTCGTTACATTGGTGACCCCAATGGTCCAAATGGGATTTGGACCGAAGATGAACAACCCTTCAGCTGTTCACGCAGTTTCACTTAAACTGTCAACTTTCTGGACGCTGCGGCCCCAACTGTGGTTTGATCAAGCAGAGGCCCAGTTCCAGATTCAACAGATATCTTCCGACTCCACGCGCTACTATTATGTGATGAGGTCCCTCGACCAGGAGACGACCGCCCAGGTCACGGACTTCATTCAGTCACCCCCGGGGGAAGGCAAGTACGCAGCATTCAAAGCGCTGCTCATAAGGACCTTCGGCCTCTCATGGTGGGAGCGCGGCGCCCGCTTGCTACACCTGGACGGCTTGGGGGACAGGCCACCGTCTGCGCTAATGAACGAAATGCTGGCCCTGGCTGATGGACACAAGCCCTACCTCATGTTCGAGCAGGCGTTCCTAGAGCAGCTGCCTGACGACATACATCTGCTACTCGCCGATGTGGATTTCAGTGATCCCCAGGAGGTGGCGGCCTGGGCAGACGTGCTGTGGAAGGACAAGAGGGAAAGCAAGGTGTCCGTCGCACAAATCAACAGGCCACATGCCCAACAGCAGACCAGACCAGGCCCGGCAACAGAGCACCTAGAGGTCGGAGTGAGGGAGCCAATGTTCAGTGGTGTTTCTACCACCAGCGGTGGGGCACAGAAGCCCGCCGGTGTCACCCGCCCTGTGATTTTCCTGGAAACGTGGAGGCCAGCTGCCACTGATGGCTACGGTGGCTGGCCACCAAGACAGCCTTTTGTTCGTCTGGGACAACAATCGGGACGCCGCTTCTTGGTCGACACCGGAGTGGAAATCAGCGTTTTACCTGATGGGGCACAACACCCGCAACAGGGAGCCAGGGCCCACCCTCAGGGCCACGAACGGCAGCACAATACGAACCTACGGCACCCGCACAGCGCAGCTGCAGTTCGGTGCCAGCTAGTTCACATGGGACTTCACACTGGCCACCATGGCCCAGCCACTCCTAGGGGCGGACTTCTTGCGGACCCACAGCCTACTGGTTGACTTAAGCGGGAAAAGACTGGTACATGCCAAGACTTTTCAAACGTTCTCCTTGGGCGAAGCCAAGTTGCCAGCCCCACACCTGGACTCCATCACACTGTCAGACAACGAATTCACCAGAATCCTGGCAGATTTCCCATCGGTTCTGGCACCGCAGTCCACGGCAGCCATACCCAGACATGGAGTACAGCACCACATCCCAACCAAGGGACCAACCCTCCACGCCCGCGCACGACAGCTTCCTCCGGACAAGCTCTGCCTGGCAAAGGAGGAATTCAAGCGGATGGAGGAATTGGGGATTGTATGGAGGTCCGACAGCCCATGGGCTTCCCCCCTGCACATGGTGCCCAAAGCAGCTGGGGGCTGGAGACCGTGCGGCAACTACCATCAGTTGAATGAGGCCACAACCCCAGACCACTACCCTGTACCCTACATACAGGACTTTGCAGCAAACCTGCACGGGGCGAACATCTTTTCCAAGGTGGACCTCATCCGGGGATATCATCAAATCCTGGTACACCCCGAAGGCATCCCCAAGACAGCGCTCATCACCCCGTTCAGCCTGTTCGAGTTCCTCCAAATGCCCTTTCGGCCTGAAGAATGCCACACAGATGTTCCAGCGGCTGACGGATGCCGTTGGGCGCGACCTAAGCTTCGCGTTCATCTATTTAGACAACATTCTCATAGCCAGCCGCAATCGCCAGGAACACGTGTCCCATCTCCACCTGCTCTACTCCCACTTGAGTGACTTCGGCCCCACCATCAACCTGGCGAAATGCCAGTTTGGGCTCGACACCATCGACTTCCTGGGCCACAGAATTACCAAAGACTGGGCAACTCCCCTGCCCACCAAGGCAGATGCGGTCCGCCACTTCACCAGCCCCAACACAGTCAAAGGCTTGCAGGAATTCTTCGGTATGGTCAACTTCTACCGCCGTTTCCTCCCGTTGGCAGCACAGGTCATGCGCCCTTTGTTCACCCTAATGTCGGGTAAAGGCAAGGACATCACTTGGGATGAAGAGGCCATGACCACTTTCGTTAAAGCCAAGGAAGCCTTGGCAGACGCCGCAATGCTGGTGCACCCCAGAACGGACGTTCCAACCGCCCTCACAGTGGACGCGTCCAACATGGCAGTCGGTGGGGTGCTGGAGCAACTCATCGAGGGGCGCTGGCTACCCTTAGCGTTCTTCAGCAAGCACCTGCAGCAACCTGAACTCAAGTATAGTGCTTTCGACCGGGAGCTGTTAGCACTTTACCTGGCAATCCGGCATTTCAGGTACTTCTTAGAGGGCAGGCTGTTCACTGCATTCACGGACCACAAACCATTGACCTTCGCATTCACGAAGGCGTCCGATCCCTGGTTGGCCCATCAGCAGCGACATCTGTCCTATATCTCTGAGTACATGACGGACATCCAGCATGTCTTGGGAAAGGACAATGTCGTGGCAGACACACTCTCCAGGCCAACTATCCAGACCCTGTCCCAGGGAGTGGACTATGCAGTGCTAGCGGAGGCACAGCAGGTGGATGATGAGTTGCCCAGCTACAGGATCACAGTCTTGGGTTTGCAACTGCAAGAGTTCCTAGTAGGCCCAGGTGGGAGGACAACTCCTATGCGACATAGCTACCAGCCAACCTCGCCCCATCGTCCCAGCAGCCTGGCGGTGGTGGGTTTTCAACTCCGTACACGGTTTGGCACGTCCATCCACCAGGACAACTGTCCGGATGGTCTCCAGCAGGTTCATGTGGCACAGGCTCCGCAAACTGGTCATCAAGTGGGCCAAAACGTGCGTGCAGTGCTGAACAGCCAAGGTGCAGCAGCACACCAAAGCACCGCCGCAGCAGTTCGAGCCCACCCATCGGAGGTTCGACCACATTCATGTGGATGTCATGGGGCCCCTGCCTGTGTCGAGAGGAGCGAGGTACCTCCTAACTATGGTCGACCGATTCACAAGATGGCCAGAGGCGGCCCCGCTCACTGACACCACCGCCGATTCCTGCGCCCGAGCGCTGATCGCAACCTGAGTAGCATGCTTCGGGGTACCGGCCCACATTACCTCCAACAGAGGCGCCCAGTTCACCTCCAGCCTGTGGTCGGCTGTGGTCAGCCTGTTGGGAGCACATTTGCACCACACAACCGCCTACCATCCACAGTCGAATGGGCCGGTGGAACGCTTCCACCGTCACTTGAAGTCGGCTCTCATGGCCTGCCTGTAAGGGCCTAAGTGGATGGACGAGCTCCCCTGGGTCCTGCTGGGAATCCGCACAATACCCAAAGAGGATCTGTACACCTCGCCGGCCGAGCTGGTGTACGGTGCACCCCTGGTCATCCCAGGAGAGTTCATACCAGCCCCAAGGGGGCAGGAAGAAGAACCAGCAGCAGTCCTGGACAGGCTACGCGAGAAGCTCAGCAACCTGGCCCCCATACCGACTTCACGACATGGACAAACCCTGACCTGCGTACCCAAGGACCTGCAGTGGCCGTATGAGGGACTGTTCAAAGTACTGAGGAACAACGGGTCCACATACGTTCTGGACACTGGGGGGAAAGAGGAGGTTTTCACGGTAGACCAGCTCAAACCGGCCCATGTGGACTTGTCACAGACTGTCGAGGTTCAGGCTCCACGGTGCAGAGGCAGACCGCTCAAGCAGTGACTGTCCCACACTGTGGACTTTGGGAGGGATATCGCTGGTTTGGGGTGGGGGGGGGGGAGGGTGTCATGTAGCGACCTACCTCCGAAGTGAACGAACCGGCTCCGAGAATGGAGCGCGTGTCAACAAGAAGGCCGGCAGCAAAATGGTGCCGGGCCTTCTTCTTCGACAGAGAGGAGAGAAAGCCCGTGCACGGGAAGAGTTCGATGACGTACCACGGGTGTCACTTCTGCCTGGAGAGGGCGGGGTCTGTATTGGGTTTAAAAGCTAGTGTAGGTAGTTGAAAAATAAATCAGTCTCGAGTTCAGACCTCCGACTGCATGTTTCATCCTTAGCTCAGTGCGTACCACCTTGCTACAGTGCATCAATAAAAGTTGGTGAGTGTCAAGGGGGACATGCCAAATTTCTTTAGCCTCCTGAGGAAGTAGAGGCGCTGGTGAGCTTTCTTGCCCATAGTTGGACCAGGACAGGCTATTGGTGATGTTCACTCTGAGGAACTTGAAGCTCTCCACCCTCTCGACATCAGCACCATTAATATAGAAAGGCACATATGTACCTCCCCGCTTCCTGAAGTCAATGACCAGCTCTTTAGTTTTGCTGACATTGAGGGAAAGGTTATTGTCATGACACCATGTCACTAAGCTCTCCATCTCCTTCCTGTTCTCTGATTCCTCATTATTTGAGATGAGGCTCTGCACGGTGGTATCGTCTGAAAACTTGTAGATGGCGTTAGAGCAGAATCTGGCCATGCAGTCACGAGTGTATAGGGAGTAGAGTAGGGGGCTGAGGATGCAGCCTTGTGGGGCACCAGTGCTGAGAGTAATCGTGGCGGAGGTGTTGCTGCCTATCCTTACTGATTGTGGTCTGTTGGTCAGGAAGTCAAGTATCCAGTTGCAGAGGGAGGTGTTGAGTCCCAGGTTTTTTAGTTTGGTCAGGAGTTTGCTTGGAATTATAGTATTGAAGGGGGATGCGGAGCTGTAGTCAATACACAATAGTCTATCGTAGATGGCCTTACTGTCTAGATGCTCCAGAGATGAGTGTAGGGCCAGGGAGATGGTGTCCATTGTAGACCTCTTACGGCAGTAGGCGAATTGCAATGGGTTGAGGTTTCCTGGGAGGCTGGAGTTAATGTGCATCATGGTCAGCCTCTCAAAGCACTTCATGGTGGTGGATGTCAGAGCCACCAGGCGGTAGTCATTAAGGCATGTTACCCTGTTTTTCTTAGGTACCGGGATGATAGTGATCTTCTTAAAGCAGGTGGGAACCTCAAATTGAAGCAGGGAAAGGTTAAAAATATATGCAAATACCCTCGGCAGCTGATCAGCACAGGATCTAAGGACACGGCCAGGGACTCCATCCGGGCCAAATGCTTTCTGTGGGTTCACTCTCCAGAAGACTGATTCCTCAACGGTGACCATGGGTTCAGGTTCATTGGAGGCTGTCAGGGTGGGTGGTGATATTCCAATCCCCTTCTGTTCAAAACGTGCATAGAATGCATTAAGGTCATCGGGAAGGGATGTGCTGTTGTCGACGATGCTGCCTGACTTTGGTTTGTAGCCCGTTATAGCATATCAGTCCTGCCACAACTGCGGGCTGGACTTGGACTCGATTTTGGACTGATATTGTTTCTTACCATCTCTGATAGCTGTATGGAGGTTGTATCTTGATTTCTTGTAAAGGTCAGGGTCATCTGAATGCTGCATCCCTGGACTTTAGTAGGGAGTGGATCTCCTGGTTCATCCATGATTTCAGTTTGGGAACATCCATATTGTCCCCTTTGGTACACAGTCCTCAACACAGTTGCTGGTAAAGTCTGTGATGGCGGTGACATACTCATCTAGGCTGGCAGCTGAGTCTTTGAACATGGACCAGTCCACTGACTCAAAGCAGTCGTGTAGAAGGTCATCTATTTCCTCAGGCCAGCACTGCACTACTCTCTGTTCTGGATCCTCCCGTTTCAGTTTCTGTTTGTACATAGGGAGAAGGAACACAGCCTGGTGGTCTGACTTACCAAAGTGAGTGTGGTGTTGGTTGGTAGGCACCTTCTATGGTTGTACAGCAATGGTCAAGGGTGTTAGGGCCCCTGGTGGGACAGGAGATGTGTTGGCAGTATTTTGGTAACGCACTCTTGAAGTTAACCTGGTTGAAGTCAACTGCAATGATGAACAGGGCCTCAGGGTATCCTGTTTCAAGGCAGTTGACCGCATAGTATAGTTGACTGAGTGCCGGCTTCATGTCCATCTGGGATGGGATATGGACGGCCATCGGGATAGCTGAAGTGAACTCCCGTGGCAGGTAGTATGGATGGCAGATATTATAGATATTCCAGGCTGTTTGAGCAGGAGCTTGCCAGAACTGTCACATCTGAACACCACAAGTTATTGATTAAGAAGCAGACCCCTCTGCCTTTGACTTTACCCAAGGATGCTGTACAGTCCATTTGGTGTATTGAGAAGCTCTCAGCTGGCTCAGTCAGGTGAAGCAGGTGTAAGCCACGTTTTGCTGAGACATAGCACACAGCAGTCCCTCAGTTCTCTTTGGTAGGTCAGTCTTGCCCTTAATTCATCAACTTTGTTCTCAATGGCCTGGACGTTAGCTGGTAGTACACTGGGGGGGGGGGGGGGGCTTGAACCCACGCTGTTTTAGTCTCACCTTTAGCCCATCCCTCTTACCATGCTTCCGAGGTAAGTGGCTGCAATCTGGTCAGTCCTGGAAGTCCTGTAGTGGAGCCACCTGCACAGGAAGGTAAGTGATTGCTTAAGGACAGACCTGGAAGACCTGGAGCAGATACATCTGGACTGGAAAGTAAGTGATTTCTTCTGGACCGAACTGGAAGACCTGGAGTGGATTCAGCTGGCTTGTGAGGTAAGTTGTTGTTCCCATACAGGTCTGAAGGTGCTGAAGAGGAGTGATCTGTCCCAGCAGATAAGTGGGGGAGTCTCGTGGATCTTTGGCATCGGGACCTGTTCCCGGGTGCTCCATAGGGCCAGGCTTCCAGTCCGGAAGGGTCCTGGCATTGGGGCTCAGCCTCTGGTGGTCAGGCCTTGCGTCAGGTCGGGCCTTGGGCCTCGGGCTTCAATGGTCAGGCCTCTCATCGCAGTTAGGAAGGCCAAAGGGGGCCATTGAATGTCCTTGGTGAGCAAGGCATTTTAGTTATATTAAGAAAAAGAGGATAAGTTAGGAGAGGGTACCATAGAACCATAGAACCATACAGCACAAAACAGGCCCTTCAGCCCACCATGTTGTGCCGTCCATCAAGCCACCCTCACACTACCTAACCCCTTCCTCCTGCATATCCCTCCATCTCACATTCCTCCATATGCCTATCCAACAAACTCTTGAACCTGTCCAATGTATCTGCCTCCACCACCACCCCAGGCAGTGCATTCCATGCACCGACCACTCCCTGGGTGAAAAACCTCCCTCTGACATCTCCCCTGAACCTCCCACCCATAACCTTAAAGCCATGCCCTCTCGTCTTGAGCATTGGTGCCCTGGGAAGGAGGCACTGGCTGTCTACTCTATCTATTCCTCTCAATATTTTATATACCTCTATCATGTCTCCTCTCATCCTCCTCCTTTCCAGTGAATAAAGCCCTAGCACCTTAAGCCTCTCCTCATATTCAATACGCTCTGATCCAGGCAGCATCCTGGTAAATCTCCTCTGCACCCTCTCCAACACCTCCACATCCTTCCTATAATGAGGCGAACAGAAATGAACACTGTACTCTAAGTGTGGCCTAACTAGAGCTTTGTAAAGCTGCATCATCACCTCGCGGCTCTTAAGCTCAATCCTGCGATTTATGAAAGCCAACATCCCATTGGCCTTCTTAACTGCTCTTTCCACCTGTGAGGCAACTTTCAATGAACTGTGAATATGAACCCCCAGATCTCTCTGCTCCTCCACACTGCCAAGTACCTTACCATTCACCCAGTACTCTGCCCTGGAATTTGTCCTTCCAAAGTGTACCACCTCACACTTCTCCGGATTGAACTCCATCTGCCACTTGTCAGCCCAGCTCTGCATCCTATCAATATCCCTCTGTAAGCTCCGACAGCCCTCCACACTATCCACAACACCGCCAATCTTAGTGTCGTCCGCAAACTTACTAACCCAGCCCTCCACCCCCTCATCTAAGTCATCTATAAATATCACAAAAAGTAGAGGTCCCAGAACTGATCCCTGCGGGACACCACTCAAGGATAAAGGCAGGAACATGCTCAGTACTGGGGATGTTAAAGTCCCCCACTATGACAACCTTGTTGTTTCTGCACCTTTCCATAATCTGTCTACATATCTGTTCCTCCACCTCTTGGTGGCTATTGGGGGGGCCTATAGTATGATCCCATCAGCATAATTGCGCCTTTCTTATTTCTGAGCTCCACCCAAAATGCCTCTGTGGATGAGCCCTCCAGTGTGTCCTCTCTGCTTTGGCATTCTCCCTTATCAGCAATGAACAATTTAGATGTAAATGTGCAAGGCACGGTTAGTAAATTTGCAGATGATACTGGAATAGCTGGTGTTGTAGACAGTGCTGAAGGTTATGAAAAATTATAGGGGGATCTTGATCAGCTGGGTAGGATTGTGGGCTGTGGATTGGCAAATGGCTTTCAATTCAGATAAATGTGAGGTATTGCATCTTGGGAGATCCAACCAGGGTAGGACTTATACAGTGAATTGTAGGCCCCTGGGGAGTGTCATGGAACAGAGGGACCAAGGAGTACAAGTGCATAGATCATTGAAAGCAGCATCTCAGGTAGACAGGGTGGTGAAGAAGGCGTTTGACACGCTGGCCATCATAGAAGTTGGGAAGTTATGTTGCAGTTATATAAGACGTTGGTGAGGCTTCACTTGCAGTATTGTGTACAGTTTTGGTGACCTTTTATAAGAAAGATCTTATTAAACTGGAAAGCGTGCAGAAAAGATTTACCATGATGTTGCCTGGACTTGGGAGCCTGAGTTAACAAGGAGAGGTTGTTTAAAATAAGAGGTTGTTTATTCCATAGAGATAGAGGTATATAAGATCAAGGGGGGCAGAGACAGGGTGAAAGCACATCATCTTTTTCCCAGGGAGGAGGTGCTAAAAACAGAAGGGCATAGCTTTAAGATCAGAGGCCAGAGATTTAAAAGGGACATCAGGGGCAGCTTCTTCACACGAAGGGTGGTACGTATTTGGAATGAGCTGCCAGAAATAGTGGTTGAGGCAGGCACATTAGCAACATTTAGAAACCATCTAGTACATGGATATGAAGGGTTAAGAGGGCTATGGGCCAAACACAGGCAGATGGGACTAGGGTGTCACAGTTGGCATGGATGAGTTGGGCTGAAGGGCCTGTTTCCATGCTGTAAGACTCTATGACTCCATGGTAAATCTCCTTTAAACTTCCTCCAGCTCACCTTAAACCTAAGCTCTCCAGTATCTGACATTTCCATCCTGGGAAAAAGACTCTGACTATCTACCACATCTGTGCTTCTCATAATTTTATAAACCTCTGTCAGATCTCCCCTCAGCATCTGCCATTCCAGAGAAAACAACCCAAATTTGTTTAACCTGTCCTTGTGCTCATACCTCTAATCCAAGCAGCATCCTAGTAAACCCTTTCTGCACCAAAGTCTCCACATCCTTTCTGTAATGGGCAGAAACAGGTGATTTCATCGGGTAAGATGTGGTGAGCAGGGAAGAGGGAGCGGTGGGAAGGAGAGGACTGTGCTTGATGACGATGACTCTGGGAGATATCGAATGAACTGGGTTCATACACCCACCTCTGTGCACCTTCGGACCTCAGCTCCCCCTTCCCCGCTGATCTCCTTCCTCATAGAGGGACAGGGTTGGGGGAGGTGAGCTGATGATGGTGAACAAGCAGGTTTAAACAGGACAGAGCACAGGAGGTGCCTTGGGATGGTGGGGCTTCAGAGAAATGATGGGGACTTGATGGATAAACCAGACCACTGCCCCCCAGGGTGGGTGGGGGAGAAAGAAAGTGTGAGGTGGAGAGAGTCAGGGAAGGAGAAATGGGAGGTGTGGGGGGAGAGAGAGGGACAGAGGGTCACAGAGAGTCAGAAAGAGGTGGAGTCAGAGAGAGCTTAGAGAAAGAGATGAGAGTGAGAGGGATGTGTGTGTGTGTGCATAAGAGAGAGAGGGAGGTGGGGGATGAGAGAGTCACAGAGACATACAGTACGGAAACAGGTCCTTCAGCCCAACTGGTCCATGCCAACTGAAGTTCCCAGCTAAGCTAGTCCCATTTGTCCACACCCCTCTAAACCTTTTCTAGCCCTATACCTGTTCAATTGCCTTTTTAAGTGTTGTTAATGTACCTGCCTCAACCACTTCTTCTGGCAGCTCATTCCATATACTGACCACCCTCTGGGTGAAAAAGTTATCCCTCAGGTTCCTCTTAAATCTCTCACCTTAAACCTACACCTTCTACTCAAATCCCTTCCCTGGGAAAAAGACTGTGCACATTGACCCTATCTATGTCCTTTATGGTTTTATACACTCTATAAAATCACCGCTCATTCTTCAATGCTCCAAGGAATAATATCCAAGCCCGTTCAACTTCTCTTCATAACTCAGCCCCCTGAGACCCGGCAACATCTCATAAGTCTCCTCTGCACTTTTCCAGTGTAATGGCATCTTTTGTAAAGCAGGGTCAACAAAATTGAACATAATATTCCAAAGATGGACTCACCAGTGTTTTGTACAACTGCAACATAACATCCCAACTTCTATACTTAATTCCCTGACTGATGAAGGTCAGCATTCTAAAAGCCTTCTTCACCACCCTGTCTACCTGTGAGGGAGAGACAGTGAGGAAGAAAAAGGGAGAGAGGGAGAGAGAATGGAGGGAGAGGAAGGGAGAGAAAGTAATGGAGAGAGAGAGAGAGGCAAATAGAAAATCAGTGAGGGATAAGGGGGAGATAAGAGTGTGAGAGACAGAATTAGATAGGGAAAGAGAAAATCAATGAGATGGTTTCAAGAAGGGGAGTGATTAGAGAAGGAGGGGATAGAGAGGGGGAGGGAATGAGAGGGAGGGAGAGGGAAGGAGAGAGAGGGAGAAATTGAAGGAGGGGAGAGAGGGAGAGAAGAAGGAGGGTGAGGGGGAGGGAGGAAAAGATAAAGGAAATGAGGGAGGGGGGAGGGGAAAGTGAAAGAGAGAAAGTGAGAGAGATGATGGGCATGTGTGTGTGAGAGAGGTAAGTGAGAGAGAATGGAGGAAGAAAGGGAGGAAAGAGTGAGGGAGGAAGGATGGGAGAGAGAAGGAGGGAAGGAGAGAGGGAAGGAGAGAGAATGAGAAAGATGGAGAGAGCTCATCTCAGAGAGAGAGGGAGGAAGAGGGTGAATGTGTGTGTGTGTGTGTGTGTGTGTGTGTGTGTGTGTGTGAGAGAGAGAGAGAGAGAGAGAGAGAGAGAGAGAAAACACCCTCTGCCTGCTGGGGTGGAGTTAATCCATCCACTCCACCATCACCACATGACCCTCCTTACTTTACATTGTTCCAACTTTCAGCAAATGAATTGGGAGCAGGAGCTGGCCACTCAGCCCCTCTTCAGCCTGCTTGCCCTTTTCTCTTTGATCAGAGTTGTAACTGTAACCCCAACATCGCGGATTCAACTCCCTCCCACTTAAAACCGCCCCAAGACTCTGGTCCCACCACCCCTTGAGCTCAAACAATTCCCCAGAAGACCAATCTTCCCCCGTCTCTGTCATAAACGGGCTACCCCATTATTTTTAATCAGCGACCTTCGGTTCAAGATTCTCCCCAAAGAGCGAACATCCTCCCCACACCTACCCAGTTACGACCTCTCGGGATCTGATATGTTTCAATCCAGACCCCTCTCACTCCTCCAAACTCCAGCGATGCAAGCCAAGCCTGTTCAGCCCTCCCTCATAAGACAGTCCACCCCTTCCAAGTATTAGTCCAGTAAACCTGAGAAGATAGAAGAATACAGCACAGGAACAGGCCTTTCGGCCCACAATGTTATGCTGAACTAATTAAACTTAACCAAAACTAATCTCTTCTGCCTACACCACATGCATATCCCTCCATTCTCTGCACATCTAAGAGTATCTGCCTCCACTACCACCCCTTACATCGCATTCCAGGCACCGACTACTCTCTATGTAAAAAGACTTGCCCCGTACATCTCCTTTTAATTTAAATCCCCTCACCTTAAATGAATGCCCTCTGGTATTAGACATTTCGATCCTGGGAAAAAGATACCAGTTGTCTACTCTAAGTTATCCTAGTGATTGACTCCACCCACACCCACCTCGCCAAGATATCTTTCTCTCACTCTTCAAATCAGGTTCTCCCTTGTTTCTCTGTCTATTTCTCCCTCTTTATCTGTCACTTCTTATTGACTACAGTTCCACCTCCCCCCTTCAATACTATAATTCCAAACAAACTCATCACCAAACTGCAAGATCTGGGACTCAACACCTCCCTCTGCAACTGGATCCTTGATTTCCTGACCAACAGATCACAATCAGTAAGGATAGGCAGCAACACCTCCGCCAAGATTATTCTCAACACTGGTGTCCCATGAAGCTGTGTCCTCAGCCACCTACTCTACTCTCTATACGCTCATGTCTGAGTGGCCAGATTCTGCTCTTACTCCATCTACAAGTTTGCAGATGATACCACCGGAGTAGGCTGTATCTCAAATAATGATGAGTTGGAGTACAGGAAGGAAATAGAGAGCTCAGTGACATGGTGTCATAACAACAACCTTTCCCTCAATGTCAGCAAAACTAAAGAGCTGGTCATTGACTTCGGGGGGCGGGGAGGGTGGGCATGCACATACACCTGTCCACATCAATGGTGCTGAGGTCAAGCGGGTTGAGAGCTTCAAGTTCCTAGGAATGAACATCACCTGACCTGATCCAACCACGTAGACGCCACAGCCAAGAAAGCTCACCAGCACCTCTACTTCCTTAGGAGGCTAAAGAAATTTGGCATGTCCCCTTTGACACTCACCAACTTTTATTGATGCATCCTACCTGGATTCATCACGGCTTGGTATGGCAACTGCTCTGCCCAGGACTGCAGGGAGTTGCGGACACAGCTCAGCACATCATGGAAGTCACCCTCCCCTCCATGGACTCTTGTCTATACCACTCACTGTGTCAGTAAAGCAGCCAGCATAATCAAAGACCCCACCCACCCCGGACATTCTCTCTTCTCCCCTCTCACATCACGCAGAAGATACAAATGCCTGAAAACACATACTACCAGGCTCAAGGACAGCTTCTATCCTGCTGTTATAAAACTATTGAACGGTTTCCTGGTACCATAAGGTGGACTCTTGACCTCACAATCTACCTCTTTATGACCCTGCACCTTATTGTCTAACTGCACTGCACTTTCTCTGTAGCTGTGACACTTCACTCTGTATTGTGTATTGTTTTACCTTGCACCACCTCAATGCACCATGTAATGAATTGATCTGTATGAACAGAATACAAGGCAAGTTTTACCCTGTACCACAGTACGTTACAATAATAAACCAATTTCAATTCCAAATCCCCACAAATTTTCTCTCTATTTCTCACTTTCTCACTCTCTGACACTCTCTATTTAACCCTGATTACATTCATTATTTCATCTCTCTCTCTGTCACTCCCTAAACTCCCGATTACTCTGTTTATTTCTCCCTCTATGTGTTTCTCTATTTCTCACGTGATTTCTGTCTCTTTTTCCCTTCTCTCTGTCATTCTCTATTTCTTCCCGTCTTTCAAGTCCTGCTCTGACTCACCTTTCCAAAATGCATCACCTCACACTTATTTGTATTAAAATCCATTTGCCACTCTTTGGCCCAATTCCCTAACTGATCAAGATTATCCTGTAATCTACAATAAACTTCTTCACTATCAACAACACCACCTTAATTTTGTGTCATCTGCAGACTTACTTATTAAGCCTCGTGCACTTGCATCCAAATCACTTATATAAATCTTGAATTACAAGTGTCCCAACACCGACACCTGCGGCAACCACTAGTCACCACCCTCCATTCTGAGAAACAATCTTCAACCACCACCCAGGCCCATTTTGAAACCATTTAACTGCTATCCCTGGATTCCATGGGACCTAATCTTCCAGACCAGCCTGTCATGCGGGACTTTGTCAAAGCCCTTCCTAAAGTCCATAGAGACAACATCAACTGGCCTACCCTCATCTACCATTTTGGTTACCACTTCAAAAAACTCCAAAAGGTTCGTCAAGCACGACTTTCCACGCTCAAAACCATGCTGACTCCTCCTAATCGGACTGTGTCTATCCAAATGCTGGTAGAACCTATCCTTTAGAATTCCTTCTAGTAATTTCCCCACTACTGATGTCAGGCTGACTGGCCTGTTGTTCCTTGGCTTGTTCTTGCTACCCTTCTTAAACAACAGAATGACATTAGGCACCTTCCAGTCTTCTGGAACTTCACCAGTGGCTAAAGATGAAGTAAGTACCTCCACATGGGCCTCCAAAATTTCTTCTCTAGCCTCCCACAAAGTCTGAGGATGCGCCTTAAATTGCTATAACGCTGCAAATATCTCCTCCTTGGTAATATGAATTTTCTCCAAAACATCACCACTTGTTTCCCTTATCTTTTGAGCAGCCATGTTTGCGGGCTGCCCCCAGGACACTACGCAAAAGATGCATTTCGATGTACATGTGACTAATAAAGATATCTTATCTTTTGAGCAGTCATGTTTTTCTCTTCAGTAGATAGCGAGGAGAAATATTTGTTAGAAATCCCATCCATCTCCTGCGGCTCGAGACACAGGCGGCCCTGCTGATCTCTAAGGGGAACTACTCTCTCCCTAGCTACCCTTTTACTCTTAATATATCTATAGAGCCTTTTGGGATTTTCCTTATCCTTATCTGCCAGATCCAACCCATACTCTCTCTTTGCCCTCTTGATTTCCTTCTTAAGTTTATTCTTAATTATTTTATATCCATTGAGAGATTCATTCGTCCCCAACCTCCTAAACCCAATGTATGCTTCCTTCTTTTTCCTGACCAGAGCCTCAATATCTCTCATCAACCAGGGTTCCCTGAACTTACCAGATTTACCCTTCACCCTAACAGGAACATGCTGCCCTTGGACTCTTGATATCACACTTTTAAAAGCCTCCCACTTGCCATTCGTTGCTTTCCCTTCAAACAGCTCACCCAATCAACCTCTGCTAGATTCCCCCAAAATTAGCCCTGCTTCAGTTTAGGATCCTAACCTGTGGACCTGTCCATTACTATCTTCAAACTAATAGAATTAATGTCACTGGCTCCAAAGTGCTAGCTGATAGACACTTCTGCCAGTTGCCCTACCTCATTCCCCAGGAGGAGGTCCAGTGTTTCACCCTCTCTGGTAGGTCCCTCTATATATTGACTCAGGAAACTTTCTTGACATATTTCACAAATTCCACCCAATCAAGGCCCTTAATACTCTGGGTGGCCCAGTCAATATCAGGGAGATTAAAATCTCCCACTGATACAACCCTATTATTCTGACAACTATAAGCAATTTCTCCACACACCTGCTCCTCAAGTTCCCGCTAACTACTGGGGATGGTTTATAATACAGTCCCACTGGAATGACCCTCCCCTTCCTGTTTCTAAGTTCTACTCATATGGCCTCACTGGTCATCTCCAAGCACTGCTGTTACATCCTCCCTTATCAAAAAGGCAACACCCCCGCCTCACTTACCTGTACCTCTGTCACGCCTGCAATATCTGTATCCTGGAACAGATCTGTATCTCAGAGCAGGTACTTCTGGAGTCCAGGAAGTAGATAGAAGGGTCACTGTCAGGGGAGAGAAAAGGAAAAAGAAAACAAACAGGCAGATAGTGCAGAGGACCCCGGAGGCTGTTCCCCTCAATAACAGATTTTCCACTTTGGAAGCTGTTGAGGGAAATGATCGGCAGGGGCCTAGCAGCAGTAGCCAGGTCTCTGGCAATAGGACCGGTCCTGCTGCTCAGAAGGGAAGGGAGGAGAAGAGGAAGGCAGTAGTGACAGGGGACTCGATAGTCAGGGAAACAGTTAGGAGGTTCTGTGGCAGTGAGCATGTTGCCTCCCAGGTGCCAGGGTCCAGGATGTCTCTCATTGGGTCCACAGGATTCTAGAGCGAGAGCGAGAACAGCCAGAAGTCGTGATTCATGTTGGTACCAACGACAAAGGTAGGAAGTGGGATGAGGTCCTGAAAAGTGAGTTTAGGGAACTAGGCACAAGGCTGAAGAACAGGACCTCAAGGGTAGCAATCTCTGGATTGCTGCCAGTGCCACGCAATAGTGAAGGTAGGAATAGGAGATGAATGTGTGGCTGAGAAGTTGGTGCAGGAGGGAAGGTTTTAGATTTTTGGATCATTGGGATCTCTTCTAGGGAAGGTGGGACCTGTAGAGAGGACGGGTTACACCTGAACCTGAGGGGGGCCAATATCCTTGCAGGCAGGTTTGCTAGGGTGGTTTGGGAGGGTTTAAACTAGTTTGGAGGGGGATGGGAACCGGAGGAGTAGGTCAGAGGAACAAGGGGATGAGGAAAAGTCAGATCTAACAGGTAGAGGGGCTTTGAGGAAGGAGAAGCAGAATACAGGCTACAAAAGTAGTGAAGTGGATGGACTAAAGTGCATTTACTTAAATGCAAGAAGCATCAGGAATAAGGGAGATGAACTGAGAGCTTGGATAAGTACATGGAATGACAATATTGTGGCTATTGCAGAGACATGGTAGGAATGGAATCAGGGCAGGAATGAATATTGAACATTCCTGGTTTTCAGTGTTTTAAAAGGGATAGGGAGGGGGGAAAGAGGAAGAGGGGTGGCAATACTGGTCAGGGACACTATTACAGCTGCAGAAAGGGTGGGTAATGTAGAGTCAATATGGGTGGAAGTTAGGAACAAGAAAGGAGCAGTTACTCTACTGGGAGTATTCTATAGGCCTCCCAGTAGCAGTAAGGATACTGAGGAGCAGATTGGGAGGCAGATTTTGGAAAGATGCAAAAATAACAGGGTTATTATCGTGGGAGACTTCAACTTCCCAAATATTGATTGGCACCTGCTTAGTGCCAAAGGTTTAGACGGGGCGGAGTTTATTAAGTGTGTCCGGGACGGATTCCTGTCACAGGGAATGCTATATTAGATCTAGTTTTAGGTAATGAACTGGGTCAGGTGGCAGATCTATCGGTGGGTGAGCAGTTG
This sequence comes from Pristis pectinata, assembly GCF_009764475.1. Taxonomy (NCBI): domain Eukaryota; kingdom Metazoa; phylum Chordata; class Chondrichthyes; order Rhinopristiformes; family Pristidae; genus Pristis; species Pristis pectinata. The sequence goes on from NC_067410.1 coordinate 53,641,398, forward strand.
GGGGACAGCGACCACTGCTCCATAACCTTTAGCATTGTCATGGACAGGGATAGGAGTAAAGAGGACGGGAAGATATTTAATTGGGGAAAAGTGAATTATGAGGCTATAAGGCAAGAACTTGGGAGTGTAAATTGGGATGACGTTTTTGAAGGGAAATGTACTATGCAAATGTGGTCGATGTTCAGGGATCTCTTGCAGGATGTTAGGGATAAATTTGTCCCAGTGAGGCAGAGAAGAAATAGCAGGGTGAAGGAACCATGGGTGACAAGAGAGGTGGAACAACTAGTTAGGAAGAAGAAGGCACCATACATAAGGTGTAAGCAGCAAGGATCAGACAGGGCTCATGAGGAATATAAAGTAGCAAGGAAGGAACTTAAGAAGGGGCTGAGGAGAGCAAGAAGGGGACATGAAAAGGCTTTGGCGAGTAGGGTTAAGAAGAATCCGGCTTTTTTCTCGTATGTGAAGAGCAGAAGGATGGCTAGAAAGAAGGTAGGTCCAATTAAAGACAAAGGTGCAAAGATGTGCCTGGAAGCAGTGGAAGTGGGTGAGGTTCTCAATGAATACTTCTCTTCAGTATTCACCAAGGAGAGGGGTCTTGATGATGCTGAGGACAGTGTTGGTAAGGGTAATGTTCTAGAGTATGTAGATGTCAAGAGAGAGGATGTGTTGGAGTTGTTAGAAAATATTAGGACAGATAAATCCTGGGGCCTGACGGAATATTCCCCAGACTGCTTCGTGAGGCGAGGGAGGAGATTGCTGAACCGTTGGCTAGGATCTTTGAGTTCTCGTTGTCCACGGGGATGGTACCAGAGGATTGGAGGGTGGCGAATGTTGTCCCCTTATTCAAAAAAGGTATTAGGGATAGTCCAGGGAGTTACAGACCAGTGAGCCTTACGTCTGTGGTGGGTAAGCTGTTAGAAAGGATTCTAAGAGATAGAATATATGAGCATTTAGAGAATCATGGACTGATTAGGGACAGCCAGAATGGCTTTGTGAAGGGAAGCTCTTGCCTCACAAGCCTGATAGGGTTCTTTGAGGAGGTGACCAGGAAGATTGAGGAGGTTAGTGCAGTAGATGTGGTCTACATGGATTTTAGTAAGGCGCTTGACAAGGTTCCGTGTGGTAGGCTTCTTCAGAAGGTCAGAGGCCAAGGGATCTAGGGATGCTTGGCCATGTGGATTCAGAATTGGCTTGCCTGCAGAAAGCAAAGGGTTGTGGTGGAGGCAGTGCATTCGGATTGGAGGGCTGTGACAAGTGGTGTCCCACAGGGATCGGTTCTGGGACCTCTACTGTTTGTGATATTTATTAATGACTTAGATGAGGGGGTGGAAGGGTGGGTTAGCAAGTTTGCAGATGACACAAAGATCAGTGGTGTTGTGGATAATGTGGAGGGCTGTCGAAGCTCACAGAGGGATATTGATAGGATGCAGAGCTGGGCTGAGAAGTGGCAGATGGAGTTCAATCCAGAGAAGTGTGAGGTGGTACACTTTGGAAAGACAAACTCCAAGGCGGAGTACAAGGTAAATGGCAGGATTCTGGGCAGTGTGGAGGAGCAGAGGGATCTGGGGGTTCATATCCACAGGTCCCTGAAAGTTGCCTCACAGGTGGATAGGGTAGTTAAGAAAGCTTATGGGATGTTAGCTTTCATAAGTTGTGGGATCAAGTTTAAGAGCTGCAAAGTAATGATGCAGCTTTACAAAACTCTGGTTAGACCACACTTGGAGTACTGTGTCTATTTCTGGGCACCTCATTATAGGAAGGATGTGGAAGCATTGGAGAGGGTGCAGAGGAGATTTACCAGGATGCTGCCTGGATTAGAGAGTGTGGATTATGAGGAGAGACTAAAGGGGCTAGGGCTTTACTCACTGGAGAGAAGGACGATGAGGGGAGACATGATAGAGGTATACAAAATATTAAGAGGAATAGATGGAATGGACAGCCAGCACCTCTTTCCCAGGGCACCAATGCTCAATACAAGAGGGCATGGTGGGAAGTTCAAGGGAGATGTCAGAGGGAGGTTTTTCACCCAGAAAGTGGTTGGTGCATGGAATGTGCTGCCTGGGGTGGTGGTGGAGGCTGATACGTTGGTCAAGTTCAAGAGATTGTTAGATAAGCATAGTACAGCTGAACACAAGAAAACTTAAATCCACCGGTAACGAGAAAACTTCCAATTTGGCTGTCACAGTGTTTTTAATGCAGACTGCTTCAATTCATTCGTTTGCCACTTTCTGCAGTAAGCTCTGTAGTGATTTGTCGAAAACCTCTTTAGCTTATGTAGTTCAAGGTGCTGAGCAGATCGGTAACATTTATTTTATTGTCCAGCTTAACAAAACACAGTTCACGCCAATGGTAAAGGAAAACTTCCAAATTGGCTAAAATACTGTTTCCAATGCAGACTGCATCAATATATTCATTTGCGCCACTCTACAATAAAACTTTGTGGAGACCTGTTGAAAGCTACTTCAGTTTATGTATTTCATACTGCTGAACAGTTTGGTAACATTCAGTTAATTGTACCATTTAGCACAGAAATAGTTAATGCCAATAGAAGCGGAAAACTTCCAAGTTGCTTGAACAGCATTTCCAATGCAGACGACATCAATTCATTCATTTCCAACATTCTGCTTTAAATCTCTGTAGTGACTTGTGGAAAACAACTCGTGGTATTTCATGGTGTTGAAGAGTTTGGTAACATTGATTTAAGTGTACACCTAACCACCACAAACATTAACGGCAATGGTATGACAAAACTTCTAAATTGGCTCAGTGAGCGTTTGAAAGCAGACTGCATCAATTTATTGATTAGCTACTTCCTGCAATAAAACTATGCAGTGACGTGTTGAAAACAACTTTAACATATATAGTTCAAGGTGCTGAACAGTTTGGTAACATTTTTTTGACTGCACAACTTTAGAAAAGTTAATGGCAATGATATGGGGAAACTTCCAAAGTGGCTAAAAGTGCGTTTGCAATGTCAATATCAATTCATTCATTTGCCACATTCTACTTTCAAACTCTGCAGTGAATTGTTCATTATTACTCATTTTGATGTGTTACATGGTGCTGAACAGCTTGGTAACATCTATTGGATTGTATAAGCTAACACAAGAAGTTAAAGCCAATGCAATTTGGAAACTTCAAACTTGCCCAAAAGAGCGTTTCCAATGCAGACTACATCAATACATTCATTTGCTTCTTTCCAAAATAAAACTATGTAGTGACTTCTTGAAAACCACTTCAGCTTATGTAATTCATGCTGCTGAACAGTTTGGTAACACTAAATTTATTGAGCAACTTAGCGTAAAAGAGTTGATGCCAATTGTTTGGGAAAAATTTGAAATTGGCTAAACGATCGTATCTAATACAGAAAACTTCAGTTCATTCATGTGCCAATTTATGCACTATGACTATGGTGTGACTTGTTGGAAACCACTATAGTTTATGTATTGCATTGAAATCAAAGGTTTTCTAAAATTTATTTGAATTGACAAGTCAATACAAAAAAAGTGAATGCCAATGGTCTGGGAAAACATCCAAATTGGCTAAAACCGCGTTTCCAATGCAGACGACGTCAATTAATTCATTTGCCGCTTTCTACTTTAAACCTCTGTAGTGACTTGTGGAAAGCCAATCTTGTATATGCCTTTCCCGGAGCTGGACACTTTGGTTACATTGATTTGATTGCACAACTTAACACAAAAAAATTGAAAACCAATGGCATGGGAAAAATTACAAATTCGCTACAACAGCACTTCCAAAGCAGATGTATCCAAACTTTCATTTGCCACTTTCTACAAGAAAACTATGCAGTGAAGTTTATTTGACCTATTTCAAGCTTTCAGTTTGGTAAGATTCATTTAATTATACTCTTTAACACAAGAAAGTTCAGGCCAATGGAATGGGAAAACCTCCAAATTGGCTAAAGGAGCATATTGAATGCAGCAAACGACATTTCATTCTTTTGCTACTTTCTACAATAAAACTATATAGCAAGTTGTTGAAAAGCACTTTTGCTTAGTATTTTATGGGGCACAACAGTTTTGTAACTTCATTTGATAGTACAGATGAAAACAAGAAATCCACCGGTAACGAGAAAACTTCCAGATTGGCTGACACAGCGTTTTTAATGCAGACTGCATCAATTCATTCTTTTGCCACTTTCTGTAGTAAGCTATGTAGTGATTTGTCGAAAACCACTTTAGCTTACGTAGTTCAAGATGCTGAGTTGTTCGGTAACATTTATTATATCGTCCAGCGTAACAAAACAGAGTGCGCGCCCATGGTAACTTAAAACTTCCAAAATGGCTAAAATACTGTTTCCAAAGCAGACTGCATCAATACATACAAATGAAACTTTGTAGAGACCTGTTGAAAATGACTTCAGTTTATTTATTTCATGCTGCTGAACAGTTTGGTATCATTCAGTTAATTGTCCCATTCAGCAGAAAAATAGTTAATGCCCATAGAATCGGAAAATTTCCCAGTTCTTTGAACAGCATTTCCAATTCAGACGACATCAATTCATTCATTTCCAAACTTCTGCTATAAATCTCTGTAGTGACTTGTGAAAAACCACTCTTGTGGTAATTCACGGTGTTGAAGAGTTTGGTAACATTTATTTAAGTGTATACCTAAACACCACAAACATTAACGGCAATGGTATGACAAAACTTCCAAATTGGCTGAGTCAGCGTTTGAAAGCAGAGAGCATCAATTTATTGATTTGCCACTTTCTGCAATATAACTATGCAGTGACGTGTTGAACACAACGTTACTTTATTTTGTTCAAGGTGCTGAACATTTTGGTAACATTTATTTGATTGCAGAACTTAACATTAGCAAAGTTAATGACTTCCATAGTGGATAAAACTTCCACAGTGGCTAAAAGTGCTTTTGAAATGTCAATATTCAATTCTTTCATTTGCCACATTCTTCTTCCAACTCTGTAGTGAATTTTTCATTACTACTCATTTTGATGTGTTACATGGTACTGAACAACTTGGTAACATCTATTGGATTGTATAAGCTAACACAAAAACTTAAAGCCAATGCAATTTGGAATCTTCAAAATTGCCCAAAAGAGCGTTTCCAATGCAGGCTACATCAATACATTAATTTGCTTCTTTCCAAAATAAAACTATGTAGTGGCTTCTTGAAAACTATTTTAGCTTATGTAATTCATGCTGCTGAACAGTTTGGTAACACTAATTTTATTGAGCAACTTAGCATAAAAACGTTGATGCCAATTGCTTGGGAAACCTTTGAAACTGGCTAAACGATCGTTTCTAATACAGAAAACTTCAGTTCATTCATGTGCCAATTTCTGCACTATGACTATGGTGTGACTTGTTGGAAACCACTATAGTTTATGTATTGCATTGTAATCAAAGGTGTGCTAAAATTTATTTGAATTGACAAGTCAATACAAAAAAAGTGAATGCCAATGGTCTGGGAAAACATCCAAATTGGCTAAAACCACATTTCCAATGCAGACGACGTCAATTCATTCATTTGCCGCTTTCTACTTTAAACCTCAGTAGTGACTTGTGGAAAGCCAATCTTGTTGACATCTTTCCCAGTGCTGGACACTTTGGTTACATTGATTTGATTGCACAACTTAACACAAAAAATTGAAAACCAATGGCATGGGAAAAATTACAAATTATCTTAAACAGCACTTCCAAAGCAGGTGTATCCGATCTTTCCTTTCCACTTTCTACTATAAAGCTATGCAGTGACTTTATTTTACCTATTTCATGCTTTCAGTTTGGTAACATTCATTTAATTATACTCCTTAACACAAGAAAGTTCAGGCCAATGGAATGGGAAAACTTCCAAATTGGCTAAAAGAGCATATCTAATGCAGCGAACCCGCATTTCATTCTTTTGCTACTTTGTACAATAGAACTATATAGTGAGATGTTGAAAAGCACTTTTGCTTAGTATTTTATGGTGCACGACAGTTTTGTAAATTTATTTGATAGTACAGATGAAAACAAGAAACTGAAATCCACCGGTAACGAGAAAACTTCCAATTTGGCTGTCACAGCGTTTTTAATGCAGACTGCATCAATTCATTCTTTTGCCACTTTCTGTAGTGAGCTATGTAGTGATTTGTCGAAAACCACTTTAGCTTACGTAGTTCAAGATGCTGAGCTGTTCAGTGCGATTTATTTCATCGTCCAGCGTAACAAAACAGAGAGCGTGCCCATGGTAAATTAAAACTTCCAAAATGGCTAAAATGCTGTTTCCAAAACAGACTGCATCAAGACATTCATTTGTCCAACTCCACAATGAAACTTTGTAGAGACCTGTTGAAAACTACTTCAATTTATGCATTTCATGGTGCTGAACAGTTTGGTAATATTCAGTTAATTATACCATTTAGCACAAAAATAGTTAACGCCCGTAGAATCGGAAAATTTCCAAGTTGTTGGAACAGCATTTCCAATTCAGACGACATCAATTAATTCATTTCCAACCTAAGAATTGATGCTTTCTACATTCAGAATGCTGTTTCAGAAACTTTGGATGTTTTGTGATATATTTGCATTTAACTGCTCAGGGTTGAGTTGGACATTGAAATAAATGATACCAAACTACTCAACATCATGAAATACATAACATTAAGTTATTTTCAACAAGTAACTACATAGGTTAAGTGTATAAACTGGCAAATGAAAGAATTGATGCTTTCTTCATTCAAAACACTGTTTCAGAGTTTTTGTTTGTTTTGTTATACATTTGCACTTAGCTGCTCAGGGTTAAGTTGTACAATCAAATAAATGTTACCAAACGACTCAGCATCATGAAATACATAACATAAATTTGTTTTCAACAAGTTACTACATAGGTTTAGTGTATAAATGGGGAAATGAAAGAATTCATGCTTTCTCCATTCAGAATGCTGCTTCAGAAAATTTGGATGTTTTGTGTTATATTTGCATTTAAATGCTCAGGGTGAAGTTGTACAATCAAATAAATGTTACCAAACTATTCAGTATCACGAAATACATAACATAAAGTTGTTTTCCAAATGTTACCTATTTGGTTATGTGTATAAACACTGAAATCAATGAAATGATGCTTTGTTCTTTCAAACCGTTGTTTCAGTCAATTTGGTAGTTTTCTTATATATTTGCATTTAACTGCTCAGGGTGAAGTTATACAATCAAATAAATGTTACCAAACTACTCAGTATCACGAAATACAAAACATAATGTCGTTTTCCAAAAGTTACTCTGTTGGTTATGTTATAAACACTGAAATGAAAGAATTGATGCTTTCTTCTTTCAAACCGTTGTTTCTGTCAATTTGGTAGTTTTCTTATATATTTGCATGTAACTGCTCAAGGGTTAAGTTGGACATTGAAAGAACTGATACCAAACTACTCAACATCATGAAATACATAACATAACGTTGTTTTCAACAAGTTACAACATAGGTTTAGTGTATAAATGGGAAATGAAGGAATTGATGCTTTCTCCATTCAGAACGCTGTTTCAGACAATTTGAATGTTTTGTGATACATTATATTCAGCTGCTCAGGGTTAAGTTGGATATTGAAATAACTGATACCAAACTACTCAACATCATGAAATACATAACATAAAGTTATTTACAACAAGTAACTACATAGGTTAAGTGTATAAACTGGCAAATAAAAGAATTGATGCTTTCTGCATTCAAAACGCTGTTTCAGGGCATTTGTTTGTTTTGTTATACATTTGCACTTAGCTGCTCAGGGTTAAGTTGTACAATCAAATAAATGTTACCAAAAGTTACTCCATTGGTTATGTGTATCAACTCTCAAATGAAAGAATTGATGCTTTCTTCTTTCAAACCATTGTTTCTCTCAATTTGGTAGTTTTCTTATATATTTGCATTTAACTGCTCAGGGTGAAGATGTACAATCAAATAAATGTTACCAAACTACTCAGCATCATGAAATACATAACATAAAGTTATTTTCAACAAATAACTACATAGGATAATTGTATAAACTGGCAAATGAAAGAATTGATGCTTTTCTCCATTCAGAATCCTGTTTCAGAAAATTTGGATGTTTTGTGTTATATTTGCACTTAACTGTTCAAGTTTAAGTTGTACAATCAAATAAATGTTACCAAACTACTCAGCATCATGAAATACAGAACATACAGTTGTTTCAATCAGTTCCTACATAGGTTAAGTGCATAAACTGGCAAATGAAAGAATTGATGCTTTCTTCATTCAAAACACTGTTTCAGACTTTGTTTGTTTTGGTATACATTTGCACATAGCTGCACAGTGTTAAGTTCTACAATCAAATAAATGTTACCAAACGACTCAGCATCATGAAATACATAACATAAAGTTGTTTCAACCAGTTACTACATAGGTTTAGTGCATAAATGGGCAAATGAAAGAATTGATGCTTTCTCCATTCAGAACGCTGTTTCAGGCAATTAGGATGTTTTGTGATACATTTTCCTTTAATTGCTGAAGTTTAAGTTCTACAATCCAATAAAAGTTACCAAACAACTCAACATCATTAAATCCATAACATTAGATTGTTTTCAAAAAGTCACCATTTAGGTTAAATCTACAAATTGGCAATTGAAAGAATTGATGCTTTCTCCATTCAAAACGCTGCTTCAGTCAATTTGGAAGCTTTGTAATACATTTGCATTTAACTATTCAGGGTTAAGTTGTAGAATCAAATAAATGATACCAAAGTACTCAGCATCACGAAATACATAACATAAAGTTGTTTTCTGAACGTTACTACATAGGTTAACTGTATGATCTGACAAATGAAAGAATTGATGATTTCTCCCGTTGAAAACGATGTTTCAGACAATTTGGAAATTTTGCAATACATTTGCATTTGACAGCTCAGGGTTAAGTTGTACAATCAAATACAGGTTTCAGAAGTACTCAGCATGATGAAATACATAAAATAAACATGTTTCCATCAACTTACTACAAAGCTTAAGTGTAGAAACTGGCAAAAGAATGAATTGATGCTCTCTTCATTTAAAGTGATATTTCAGCCCATTTGGAAGCTTTGTGATATATTTGCAGTTAACTGCTCAGAGTTAAGTTGGACATTGAAATAAATGATACTAAACTACTCAACATCATGAAATACATAACATTAAGTTGTTTTCAACAAGTTACAACATAGGTTTAGTGTATAAATGGGCAATTGAAAGAATTGATGCTTTCTCCATTCAGAACGCTGTTACAGACAATTTTGATGTTTTGTGATACATTTGCATTTAAATGTTAAAGTTTAAGTTATACAATAAAAATCAATGTTGCCAAATACTTAGCATCATGAAATACATAACATAAAGTTGTTTTCAACAAGTTCCTACATAGATTGAGGGTATAAATGGGCAAATGACAGAATTGATCCTCTCTCTCCATTCAGAATGCTGTTTCAGACAATATGGATGTTTTGTGATACATTTGCATTTAACTGCTCAAGTTGAAGTTGTACAATCAAATAAATGTTACCAAACTACTCCGTATCACCAAATACATAACATAAAGCTGTTTCCAGAAGTTACTCTATTGGTTATGTGTAATAACACTCAAATGAAAGAATTGATGCTTTCTCACTCAAAACGCTGTTTCAGACTATTTGGATGTTTTGTGATACATTTGCATTTAACTGTTCAAGTTTAAATTATTCAATAAAAATCAATGTTACCAAATACTTAGCATCATGAAATACATAACAGAAAGTTGTTTTCAACAAGTTCGTACATACATTTAGTGTATCAATGGGCAAATGAAAGAATTGATTCTCTCCCCATTCAGAATGCCGTTTCAGACAATTTGGATGTTTTGTGATACATTTGCATTTAACTGCTCAAGTTGAAGTTGTACAATCAAATAAATGTTACCAAACTACTCAGCATCATGAAATATATAACATAAAGTTGTTACAATCAGTTACTACATAGGTTTAGTGTATAAATGGGCAAATGAAAGAATTGATGCTTTCTCCATTCAGAACGCTGTTTCAAACAATTTGGATGTTTTGTGATACATTTGCATTTAACTGTTCAAGTTGAAGTTGTACAATCAAATCAATGTTACCAAACTACTCAGTATCACGAAATACATAACATAAAGTTGTTTTCCAGAAGTTACTCTATTGGTTATGTGTATCAACTGTCAAATGAAAGAATTGATGCTTTCTTCTTTCAAACCGTTGTTTCAGTCAATTTGGTAGTTTTCTTATCTATTTGCATGTAACTGCTCAGGGTGAAGATGTACAATATAATAAATGTTACGAAACTACTCAGCATCATCAAATACATAACATAAAGGCGTTTTCAATAGGTAAATACATAGGTGAAGTGTATGAACTGGCAAATGAAAGAATTGATGATTTCTCATTCGAAACGCTGTTTCAGACTATTTCGATTTTTGTGATACATTTGCACAGAACTGTTCAAGTTTAAGTTGTGCAATCAAATCAATGTTACCAAACTACTCAGCATCATGAAATACATAACATAAAGTTGTTTCAACCAGTTACTACATAGGTTTATTGTATAAATGGGTTAATGAAAGAATTGATGCTTTCTCTATTCAAAACGCTGTTTCAGACAATTTGGATGTTTTGTGATACATTTGCATTTAACTGTTCAAGTTTAAGTTATACAATAAAAATCAATGTTACCAAATACTTAGCATCATGAAATACATAATATAAAGTTGTGATCAACAAGTTCCTACATAGATTTAGTGTATAAATGGGCAAATGAAGGAATTGATTTTCTCGCCATTCAGAATGCTGTTTCAGACAATCTGGATGTTTTGTGATACATTTGCATTTAACTGCTCAATTTGAAGTTGTACAATGAAATAAATGTTACCAAATACTCAGTATTCGAAATTCATAACATAAAGTTGATTTCAAGAAGTTACTCTATTGGTTCTGTGTATCAACTCTCAAATCAAAGAATTGATGCTTTCTTCTTTCAAACCGTTGCTTCAGTCAATTTGATAGTTTTCTTATCTATTTGCATTTAACTGCTCAGGGTGAAGATGTACAATATCATAAATGTTACCAAACTACTCAGCATCATCAAATACATAACATAAAGGTGTTTTCAATAGGTAAATACATGGGTGAAGTGTATGAACTGGCAAATGAAAGAATTGATGCTTTCTCACTCGAAACGCTGTTTCAGACTATTTCGATTTTTGTGATACATTTGCACATAACTGTTCAAGTTTAAGTTGTGCAATCTAATCAATGTTACCAAACTACTCAGAATCATGACATACATAACAGAAAGTTGTTTCAACCAGTTACTACATAGGTTTAGTGTATAAATGGGTTAATGAAAGAATTGATGCATTCTCTATTCAAAACGCTGTTTCAGACAATTTGGATGTTTTGTGATACATTTGAATTTAACTGTTCAAGTTTAAGTTATACAATAAAAATCAATGTTACCAAATACTTAGTATCATGAAATACATAACATAATGTTGTAATCAACAAGTTCCTATCACTTTTATTAGGGTTTTTGGGCGTAAGGGTTAGTTTTTGTTAGGGTTTTTAGTGTAAGGTTTAGATTTTTTAATAAGTTTTTTAAGTAGTCGAGTGGGGGCTGGTCTGCGCAGGCGCAGCGCGGGCAGCTTAAAAAGGAGAGAAAAAAAACCGGAGGACTCGGGCTTCTGTTCGGAGGACTTCAGAGCAGCTAAGTGTTTTCTCTGTTTATCACTTGTATTAGGGTTTTTCTGTGTAAGGGTTAGTTTTTGTTAGGGTTTTTAGTGTAAGGTTTAGATTTTTTTAATAAGTTTTTTAAGTAGTCGAGTGGGGGCTGGACTGCGCAGGCGCGGCGCGGGCAGCTTAAAAAGGTGAGGAAAAAAACTTCGGAGGACTCGGGCTTCGGTTCGGAGGACTTCGGAGCAGCTAAGTGTTTTCTCTGTTTATCACTTTTATTAGGGTTTTTGGGTGTAAGGGTTAGTTTTTGTTAGGGTTTTTAGTGTAAGGTTTAGATTTTTAAATAAGTTTTTTAAGTAGTCGAGGGGGGCTGGATTGCGCAGGCGCGGCGCGGGCAGCTTAAAAAGCAAACAGCCTTGAGAGTGGGCAGCGTCGGAGCGGGCAGCGGAGTGAGTGGCAGCAGAGTGTTCTGGGCTTTGGCTCAAGGGGCTTCGGCGCGAAGGGGCAAGGAGGGTAAGTAGCTGGTAAGTAGGTAAAGGCAAGGTTTAGCTTTTGGTCATGATAGATTTGTAGGTGGGACTAACTGGGGAAAAAAGAAAGGTAGTCAGATGGAGGACATGGTGGTGTGCTGCAGCTGTTTGATGTGGGAACTCGTGGACCTTGCTGCGGTCCATGATGGCCACATCTGCAGTAAGTGCTTGAGGCTGGGCGAACTTCGCCTCAGAGTTGATGAGCTGGAGTCGCAGCTACAAACACTGCACAGCATGAGGGAGGGAGAGAGTTATGTAGACACGGTCCATCAGGTGACAGTCACCCCCCTTAGGGTAGGTACATCTGAGGTTCAGGAGGCAGATAGAATGTTGACGGTCAGGGGAGGGAAGAGGAAGAAGAAGTCAGGCAGGCAGACAGGACAGAGAGCCCCAGAGGCTGTTCCCCTCAGTAACAAGTTTTCTACCTTGGAAGCTGTTGAGGGGGATGACCTGCAGGGGCCTAGCTGCAGTTACCAGGTCTCTGGCACTGGGACTGGTACTGCTGCTCAGAAGGGAAGGGTGGGAAAGAGACATGCGGTAGTGATAGGGGACTCGATAGTCAGGGAAACAGACAGGAGGTTCTGTGGCAGTGAGCATGAATCCCGGATGGTATGTTACCTCCCAGGTGCCAGGGTCCGGGATGTCACTGATCGGGTCCACAGAATTCTTGAGTGGGAGGGAGAGCAGCCAGAAGTTGTGGTCCATATTGGCACCAATGACATAGGTAGGAAGGGGGATGAGGTCCTGAAGAGTGAGTTCAGGGAGCTAGGCAGAAAATTGAGGAACAGCACCTCAAGGGTAGCAATCTCGGGATTGCTGCCAGTGCCACGTGATAGTGAAGGTAGGAATAGAAGGAGGTGGCAGATAAATGTGTGGCTGAGAAGTTGTTGCAGGAGGGAGGGTTTTAGATTTCTGGATCATTGGGATCCCTTCTCGGGAAGGTGGGACCTGTACAGAGAGGACAGGTTACACCCGAACCAGAAGGGGGCCAATATCCTTGCGGCGAGATTTGCTAAGGTGGTACAGGAGGGTTTAAACTAGTTTGTGAGGGGGAAGGGAACCGGTGGAGTACGTCAGAGGAAGAAGGGAATGGGGAAAAGTTAGATCAAACAGGCAGAGAGGCTTTGGGGAAGGAGAAGCAGAATACAGGCTGTAAAAGTAGTAAGGTAGATGGACTGTTTACTTAAATGCAAGAAGTGTCAGGTATAAGGGGGATGAACTGAGGGCTTGGATAAGTATGGGGGACTCTGATATCGTGGCTATTACTGAGACGTGGCTGACATCAGGAGAGGAGTGGATATTGAATATTCCTGGTTTTCGATGTTTTAAGAGGGATAGGGAAGGGGGGAGAAGAGGTGGAGGGGTGTCGATACTGGTCAGGGACACTGTTACGGCTGTGGAAAAGATGGATGTTGTAGAAGGATCATCTCTAGAGTCCGTATGGGTGGAGTTAAGGAACAAGAAAGGGGCAGTTACGCTACTAGGAGTATTCTTTGGACCCCCCCCCACCCCCGGTAGCAGTAGAGATATAGAGGAGCAGATTGGCAGGCAGTGTTTGGAGAGAAGCAGAAATAACAGGGTTGGTATAATGGGAGACTTCAACTTCCCAAATATAGACTGGAACCTGCTTAGTGCCAAAGGTTTAGATGGGACGGAATTTGTTAAATGTGTCCAGGAGGGATTCCTGACGCAGTATGTTGATGGGCCGACTAGAGGGAGTTTTAGGAAATGAACCGGGACAGGTGAAGGATCTATTGGTGGGTGAGCATTTGGGGGACAGTGACCATTGCTCCATAACCTTTAAAATTGTCATGGACAGGGACAGGTGCAGAGAGGACAAGAGGTTTTTCAATTGGGGAAGGGCGAACTACGAGGCTATAAGGAGAGAACTTGGGAGGGTAAATTGGGATGTCCTTTTTGAAGGAAAATGTACCATGGGGATGTGGTCGATATTCAGGGATCTTATGCAGGATGTTAGGGATAAATATGTCCCAGTGAGGCAGAGAAGGAATGGCGGGGTGAAGGAACCGTGGGTGACGAGAGAGGTGGAACGACGTGTTAACGAGAAGAAGGTAACATACGTGAGGTATAAGCAGCAAGGTTCAGACAGGGCCCGTGAGGAATATAAGGTAGCGAGGAAGGAACTTAAGAAAGGGCTGAGGAGAGCTAGAAGGGGACATGAAAAGGCTTTGGCTAGTAGGGTTAAGGAAAATCCTAAGGCCCTTTTCAAGTACGTGAAAGGTAGGAGGATGGCTCGGGTGAAGGTAGGTCCGATTAAGGACAAAGGTGGGAGAATTTGCCTGGAGGCGGCGGAAGTGGGAGAAGTTCTGAATGAGTACTTCTCTTCGGTATTCACCAGGGAGAGGGGTCTTGATGATGCGGAAGGGAGTGCTGGTAGCGCTAATGTTCTCGAGGTTGTTGATATCAAGAGAGAGGATGTGTTGAAGTTGTTAAATAATATTAAGACAGATAAATCTCCGGGGCCTGACGGGATTTTCCCCAGGCTACTTCGAGAGGCTAGGGAGGAGATGGCTGAACCACTGGTAAGGATCTTTGAGTCCTCGTTGTCTACGGGGGTGGTGCCGGAGGATTGGAGGTTTGCGAATGTGGTCCCCTTGATCAAAAAAGGTAATAGGGATAGGCCAGGGAATTATAGACCGGTGAGTCTCACGTCTGTGGTGGGTAAGCTGTTAGAAAGGATTCTAAGGGATAGGATTTATGAACACCTAGAGAATCATGGACTGATTAGGGACAGCCAGCATGGCTTTGTGAAGGGAAGATCTTGCCTTACAAGCCTGATAGAGTTCTTTGAGGAGGTGACCAGGAATATTGATGAGGGCAGTGTGGTGGATGTGCTTTACATGGATTTTAGTAAGGCATTTGATAAGGTTCCTCATGGTAGGCTTCTTCAGAAGGTCAGAGGCCGAGGGATCCAAGGAAGCTTGGCTGTGTGGATTAGGAATTGGCTTGCATGTAGAAAGCAGAGGGTTGTGGTGGAAGGAGTGCCCTCGGATTGGAAGGCAGTGACTAGTGGTGTCCCGCAGGGATCGGTTCTGGGACCTCTACTTTTTGTGATATTTATAGATGACTTAGATGAGGGGGTGGAGGGCTGGGTTAGTAAGTTTGCGGACGACACTAAGATAGGCGGTGTTGTGGATAGTGTGGAGGGCTGTCGGAGCTTACAGAGGGATATTGATAGGATGCAGAGCTAGGCTGACAAGTGGCAGATGGAGTTCAATCCGGAGAAGTGTGAGGTGGTACACTTTGAAAGGACAAACTCCAGGGCAGAGTACAGGGTAAACGGCAAGGTACTTGGCAGTGTGGAGGAGCAGAGGGATCTGGGGGTTCATATTCACAGTTCGTTGAAAGTTGCCTCACAGGTGGAAAGAGCAGTTAAGAAGGCCAATGGGATGTTGGCTTTCATAAATCGCGGGATTGAGTTTAAGAGCCGCGAGGTTATGATGCAGCTTTACAAAACTCTAGTTAGGCCACATTTAGAGTACTGTGTTCAGTTCTGGTCGCCTCATTATAGGAAGGATGTGGAGGCATTGGCGAGGGTGGAGAGGAGATTTACCAGGATGCTGCCTGGATTGGAGGTTATTGAATATGAGGAGAGGCTTAAGGTGCTAGGGCTTCATTCACTGGAAAGGAGGAGGATGAGAGGAGACATTGTAGAGGTATATAAAATATTGAGAGGAATAGATAGAGAAGACAGTCAGCGCCTCCTTCCCAGGGCACCAATGCTCAAGACGAGAGGGCATGGCTTTAAGGTTATGGGTGGGAGGTTCAGGGAAGATGTCAGAGGGAGGTTTTTCACCCAGAGTGGTTGGTGCATGGAATGCACTGCCTGGGGTGGTGGTTGAGGCAGATACATTGAACAGGTTCAAGAGCTTGTTGGATAGGCATATGGAGGAACGTGAGACAGAGGGATATACGGGAGGAAGGGGTTAGGTAGTGTGAGGGTGGTCTGATGGACGGCATGACACGGTGGGCCGAAGGGCCTGTTTTGTGCTGTATGGTTCTATGGTTCTTTGGTTCTACATAGATTTAGTGTATAAATGGGCAAATGAAGGAATTGAGTCTCTCCATTCAGAATGCTGTTTCAGACAATTTGGATGTTTTGTGATACATTTGGATTTAACTGCTCAATTTGAAGTTGTACAATCAAATAAATGTTACCAAACTACTCAGCATCATAAAAGACATAACATAAAGTTGTTTTAACCAGTTACCACATAGGTTTAATGTATAGATAGGCAAATGAAAGAATTGATGCTTTCTCCAATCAGAATGTTGTTTCAGACAATTTGGATGTTTTGTGATACATTTGGATTTAACTGCTCAATTTGAAGTTGTACAATCAAATAAATGTTACCAATCTACTCAGCATCATGAGATATATAACATAAAGTTGTTTCAACCAGTTACTACATAGGTTTAGTGTATAAATGGGCAAATTAAAGAATTGATGCTTTCTCCATTCAGAACGCTGTTTCAGACAATTTTGATGTTTTGTGATACATTTGCATTTAAATGCTCAAGTTGAAGTTGTACAATCAAATTAATATTACCAAACTACTCTGTATCATGAAATACATAACATAAAGTTATATTCCAGAAGTTACTCTATTGGTTATGTGTATCAACTCTCAAATGAAAGAATTGATGCTTTCTTCTTTCAAACCGTTGTTTCAGTCAATTTGGTAGTTTTCATATCCATTTGCATTTAACTGCTCAGGGTGAAGATGTACAATCAAATAAATGTTACGAAACTACTCAGCATCATCAAATAAATAACATAAAGATGTTTTCAACAGGTGAATACACAGGTGAAATGTATGAACTGGCAGATGAAAGAATTGATGCTTTCTCACTCGAAATGCTGTTTCAGACTATTTCGATGTTTTGTGATAAACTTGCACATAACTGTTTAAGTTTAACTTGTACAATCAAATCAATGTTACCAAACTACTCATCATCATGAAATACATAACATAAAGTTGTTTCAATCAGTTAATACATAGGTTTAGTGTATAAATGGGCAAATGACAGAAATGATAGTTCCTCCATTCAGAATGCTGTTTCAGACAATTTGGATGTTTTGTGATACATTTGCATTTAACTATTCAAGTTAAAGTTATACAATAAAAATCAATGTTACCAAATACTTAGCATCATGAAATAATAACATAAAGTTGTTTTCATCACAGTTCCTAAATAGGTTTACTGTATAAATGGGCAAATGAAAGAATTGATTGTCAATCCATTCAATATGTTGTTTCAGACAATTTGGATGTTTTGTGATACATTTGGATTTAACTGTTCAAGTTTAATTTATACAATAAAAATCAATGTTACCAGATACTAAGCATCAAGACATACATAACATAAAGTTGCTTTCAGCAAGTTCCTGGATAGATTTAGTGTATAAATGGGCAAATGAAAGAATTGATTCTCTCTCCATTCAGAATGATGTTCCAGATTATTTCGATGTTTTGTGATACATTTGCACATAACTGTTCAAGTTTAACTTGTACAATCAAATCAATGTTACCAAACTACTCAGCGTCATTAATTACATAACACAAAGTTGTTTCAACTAGTTACTACATAGGTTGAAAGTATAAATGGGCAAATGAAAGAATTGATGATTTTCCCATTCAGAACGATGTTTCAGACAAATTCGACCTTTTGAGATACATTTGCATTTAACTGCTCAAGTTGAAGTTGTACAATCAAATAAATGTTACCAAACTACTCAGTATCACGAAATACATAACATGAAGTTGTTTTCCAGACGTTACTCTATTGGTTATGTGTATCAACCCTCGAATGAAAGAATTGAAGCTTTCTTCTTTCAAACCGTTGTTTCTGTCAATTTGGTAGTTTTCCAATCTATTTGCATGTTACTGCTCAGGCTGAAGATGTACAATCAAATAAATGTTACCAAGCTACTCACCATCATGAGATATATAACATAAAGTTCTTTCAACCAGTTACTAATTACTGTTAGTGTATAAATAGGCAAAGAAAGAATTGATGCTTTCTCCATTCAAAACGCTGCTCAGATAATTTGGATGTTTTGTGATACATTTGCATCTAACTCCTGAAGTTGAAGATGTATAATAAAAATCAATGTTACCAAATACTTAGCATCATGAAATACATAACATGAAGTTGTGTTCATCAAGTTTAGACATAGCTTTAGTGTACAAATGGTCAAATCAAAGAATTCATTCTCTCTCCATTCAGAATGCTGATTGAGACAATTTGAATGTCTTGTGATATATTTGCATTTAACTGCTCAAGTTGAAGTTGTACAAACAAATAAATGTTACCAAACTGCTCAGCATCATGAAATATATAACATAAAGTTGTTTCAACCACTTGCTACATGGGTTCAGTGTATAAATGGGCAAATGAAAGAATTGATGATTTTTCCATTCAGAACGATGTTTCAGACAAATTCGACCTTTTGTGATACATTTGCATTTAGCCGCTCGTGTTGAAGTTGTACAATCAAATAAATGTTACCAAACTGCTCACTATCACGAAATACATAACATGAAGTTGTTTTCCAGACGTTACTCTATTGGTTATGTGTATCAACCCTCGAATGAAAGAATTGAAGCTTTCTTTCACACCGTTGTTTCAGTCAATTTGGTAGTTTTCCAATCTATTTGCATGTAACTGCTCAGGGTGAATATGTACAATGAAATAAATATTACGAAACTACTCAGCATCATGAAATACATAACATAAAGTTGTTTTGCAGAAGTTACTCTACTGGTTATGTGTATCAACCATCGAATGAAAGAATTGAAGCTTTCTTCTTTCAAACCGTTGTTTCAGTCAATTTGGTAGTTTTCCAATCTATTTGCATGTAACTGCACAGGGTGAAGATGTACATCAAATAAATGTTACCAAACTACTCAGCATCATGAAATATATAACATAAAGTTGTTTCAACCAGTTACTACTTAGTTTTAGTGTATAAATGAGCTCTGAAAGAATTGATGCTTTCTCCATTCAAAACGCTGCTCAGATAATTTGGATGTTTTGTGATATATTTGCATCTAACTCCTGACGTTGAGGATGTAGAATAAAAATCAATGTTACCAAATACTTAGCATCATGAAATACATAAAATAAAGTTGTTTTCATCAAGTTTGGACATAGATTTAAAGTATGAATGGTCAATTGAAAGAATTCATGCTCTCTCCATTCAGAATGCTGATTGAGACAATTTGAATGTCTGGTGATATATTTGCATTTAACTGCTCAAGTTGAAGTTGTTCAAACAAATAAATGTCACCAAACTGCTCAACATCATGAAATATATAAAATAAAGTTGTTTCAGCCACTTGCTACATGGGTTCAGTGTATAAATGGGCAAATGAAAGAATTGATGCTTTCTCCATTCAAAACGCTGTTTCTGACAATTTGGATGTTTTGTGATACATTTGCATTTAACTGCTCAAGTTGAAGTTGTAGAATCAAATAAATGTTACGAAACTACTCAGCATCATCAAATACATAGCATAAAGATGTTTTCAAGAGGTAAATACATAGGTGGTGTATCAACTGCCAAATGAAAGAATTGATGTTTTCTCCCTCGAAACGCTGTTTCAGACTATTTCGATGTTTTCTCATACATTTGCACATAACTGGTCAAGTTGAATTTGTGCAATGAAATCAATGTTACCAATCTAATCAGCATGATGAAATACATAAAATAAAGTTGTTTCAACCTGTTACTACTGTCACAAACCAGCAACAAAAGAAACACACTGAGCATGATTCAGTGTTAAAAACTATTTTATTATTCACTACTTATGATAATACGTAAAATAAAAGTAAAAATGTTAGTATGTTTGAATTCAAAAATGTTAAACCTCGAACGTTAACCCCAAAACTAAACTCTTCGTGTGTGTGTGTGACAAAGTCCAAACCTCCCAGTTCCGGAATGGTTCTTAAAGTTCAGTTCCGCAAGCCATAAGGTGAAACATGAGCAAAGGCTTCTTCAACAACCACCGTTGTCTGAAGATAAGATGTAGATGTAGAAAAACATAGAGAGAGAGTACATACGAAATCCAAATGTTCCACGATGGAACCCAAACGACACTTCAGTGTTTACTCGGTAGTGACTTCCTCACCCCGAAAAGCATCCGAACCGTGGTCGTCCACACACAAATACCTGTTTCCTTCTACAGGTCAGCAACAAAGTGAACTCCACCGGATTACTTCCAACTTCCATACATGGATTTCAGTGGCAAACACAGTTATTGTTTCTCATCCATCGATAGAGATAACAAGCAGGCTGGTGTCTCTAACCCTTCTCTCTCTCTCTCCTTCTGACTTCTTCAACAACGTCATTACGTCCTTTATCTTCTATTGACGTAAGCACGCCCCACATACACATACACACACTCTCTATCTTAAAGGGACTTTCACTGAGTCCGTAACACCTCCCACCTAAAAAAAAATTTTCCCAAGAAAAATTTAACCGCGCATACAGTTAGTAATGGTAATAATTATCATGCTACACAACTACATACTATCAGATTAGTACAGATACATGTTAATGGGACAATCAGCAATCACATTATCTTTGCCTTTAATGTGAGTTATCAGGAGATCAAACTCTTGCAAAATTAAACTCCAGTTTAACAGCCTTCTGTTCTTGTTTTTGACTCGGCTCAGAAACACCAATGGGTTATGATCTGTATACACAGTCAATGGTTTCTGAGCGGTGCAAACATATACACTGAAATGTTGCAAGGCTAAAACAAGCGACAGTAATTCTTTCTCTATGGTGGAATAATTCTTTTGATGCTCATTAAATTTCTTTGAAAAGTAAGCTACAGGATGGTCAATATCATCAAGGTCACCCTTCTGCAACAACACAGCTCCTGCAGCTTCATCACTGGCATCTACTGCTAATGAAAATGGCTTTTCAAAGTCAGGTGTTTTGAGCACAGGATGGTAGCATAAAATGGCTTTCTACTTCTCAAATGCTTCTTGACAAGAATCTGTCCAAACAAACTTTACTCCCTTCTTCAGAAGATTAGTTAGGGGAAGAGCAATATCAGCAAAGTTTTTACAAAATTTTCGATAATATCCAACCATTCCCAAAAATCTTCTAACAGTCCTCGTACCTGTGGGAATAGAGAACTCAGATATTGCTTGAACTTTTGCCTGAACAGGAGCTTGCTTGCCTTGACCTACAACATAACCAAGATACGTCACAGTGGCATGGCCAAATTCACTTTTAGCCAAGTTAACTGTAAGGTTAGCCTTGGAAAGTCTTTCAAACAACCTTTCTAACGCAGAGATGTGATCCTCCCATGTATCATTCCCAGTCACTAAGTCGTCAATGTAGGCATCTGTATGTTTTAACCCATGAATCGCTGAATTAATCATTCTTTGAAATGTTGCCGGAGCATTTTTCATTCCAAATGGCAAAACATTGTATTCATACAATCCAGAAGGGGTTACAAAGGCTGAAATCTCCCTTCCTCTATCTGTTAATGGAACACACCAGTACCCTTTTAATAGGTCAATAGGTAAGGAATTTTGCCTTTCCCACTCTGTCTATGCAATCATCCACCCTAGGAATAGGGTAAGCATCTGACTTTGTTACAGCATTCACTTTCCTGTAATCTGTGCAAAATCTAACAGTTCCATCAGGTTTAGGTACAATAACACAGGGCAAACTCCAATTTGAAGTAGAAGGTCTAATAATATCATTTTCCAACATGTATTTGATTTCCTGATCAACAAGTTTATTTTTTTCTACATTCATTCGATATGGGTGTTGTTTGATTGGTTTTGCATCCCCAACATCAACATCATGGGTAATTATCGATGTTCTGTTTGGAACATCTGGGAACAGATTTTTAAATTTTAAAATTAATTCTCTCATCTGTTGTTTTTGTGAAACTTTTAAATGGTCCAACTTCGTTTCAAGGTTCTCCAGGATATTTTGGTTTTTTAGTTTTGATGGAACAATATTTGGTCTAAATTGGCCTTCCTCAACATCAACATCAGGCATTCTAGAAACAACCTTTACACCATCCACCAAGGCCACAACTGAATCCCTCTCATAATAAGGTTTTAGCATGTTTACATGACAGACTTGTGTTTTCTTGCGTCTATCTGGTGTTTTGATTATATATGTTAGATCAGTCACTCGAGATTCAATAACATAGGGTCCATTAAAACGAGATTGCAAGGGATTATTTTGGCTAGGGAAAAATACCAACACCTTTTTCCCCACTGCGAATGTCCTAGGCCGAGCACGTCTATCAAAATATGTCTTCATTCTCATCTGGCTTGTTTTCAAATTCTCTCTCGCTAGCTGGCAGACTCTCTCCAACCGAGTTTTAAATTTTTGGACATAGTCCAACAGACTCAAGTGAACTTCCTCATTAACCCATTGCTCTCTCAACAACTCCAAAGGTCCTCTCACCCTATGTCCAAATACAAGCTCAAACGGACTAAATCCTATTGACTCCTGGATTGATTCTCTAACGACAAACAAAAGTAAATGAATACCTTCGTCCCAATCCTTGGTGTTTTCAAAGCAATAAGTCTTCAGCATATTTTTGAGAGTAGAATGAAATCTCTCTAGAGCTCCTTGAGATTCTGGGTGATATGCAGATGATACAATTTGCTTTGCTCCCAGCTCATAGACTATTTGTTGAAAAATTTTTGACATAAAATTACTACCTTGATCAGATTGGATTTCTTTTGGCAAACCAAACAAGGTAAAAAATTTTACAAGAGCCTTTGACACCATCTTGGCCTTAATATTTCTAAGGGGTATTGCCTCTGGAAATCTAGAAGTGGCACACATGATGGTTAACAAATACTGATTTCCAGTCTTAGACTTTGGTAAGGGGCCAACACAGTCCACAATCACCTTCGAAAAGGGTTCACCAAAAGCAGGAATTGGTTTCAAAGGAGCCACAGGGGGTTTTTGATTTGGTTTACCTACCATCTGACATGTGTGGCAGGTTCGACAAAACATCACCACATCTTTTCTCAAACCAGGCCAATAGAATTGTTTCAAGATCTTCCCCACACCAAAATGACCACCGAAAGGTGGGCCAGGTTTAAAATCTCATCCCTATAAACTTTTGGAACAACAACCTGATGAATAACTTCCCATTCCTCAGTAACAGGAACATGAGGAGGTCTCCATTTCCTCATTAACACTCCATTTTTGACATAGTATCCAGTTGGCACTTTTTCAATCTCCTCACATGAGAGTGCTTTTTCTTTCAATTCTGTCAACTCAGGGTCCTTTGTCTGTTCCACCATAAAATCCTTCCTTGACAAAGACAAATCTTTAAATTCAGGCTCACTATAAGGATGTTGATCCTCCAGTGAAGACAGAAAAGTCTCAGATAAGGCATCATAATTTTCTTCCTGTTTAGGACTGTCACAAGGAACTACATCAGACTGCACCGGACTGTCTGTCTTGGCTAATTCTCCAGCTCTAGCTCGAGTCACCGCACATGATGGGTAAACATCTGGATCATTCTCAGACTCATCAATCCTTGGTTTGGTTGTTAACCGTACCACAGGATCACTTTCTCCATCTGCAAGGTCATTTCCCAATAACAAAGAAACTCCTTCCACTGGCAAACTAGGTCTTATCCCTATCTCGACTGGTCCTTCTACGAACTTTGACTTTAAAATCACCCTGTGAAAAGGGACAGACATGGTCTCACCTGTAACGCCTCGTACTAGATTTACTTCACCAGTGTCACTTTCTTCACCAAAATTTAAAACACTGTCCAGCAAGAGAGATTGACTAGCCCCACTATCTCTAAGAATTTTCACTGGCACCTGGGGTGACTCATCATTCAGTGAAACAAAACCCTCTGATACATACGAACGGAATTCTTTTCTCACCTCCTCCAACTTTTCCGCTTTTCCCTCTTGCAAGGACTGATCTTTAACAGCATCTCCTAAACCTTTTTGATTTTTAATTGCCTGAAAGCAAGCATTGGGCCCAGCTTCCTTCTTTTTCTTCAAAAGGGCACAATTAGATATCATGTGGCCAGGTTTCCTACAGTAATAACAAGTACGCTCAACAGGTTTCTCCAGCCCTGGCTTCTTTTCATCTTTTCCTTTTTGATTACCTCCCAATTTAATCTCCGGTTTACCTGGATTGTCTTTGTAACTCTTTTGAAAGGTTTTAGGTTGTCCCCATTTGGATTTATGGGTTAAAGCATAATCATCTGCCAACCTAGCAGTTTCTTGTAAAGTTTCCACTGCCTTTTCATTTAAATATGTTGTTAATTCAGCTGGAACACATCTTTTAAAGTCTTCCACCAGTATCAATTCTGTTAATTTATCAAAATCCCCATCTACATTTTTAGCCAGGCACCATCGTTCAAAACATATTCTCTTTCCATTGGCAAATTCCATATAAGTCTGATCTGCAGATTTCCTCAAGTCTCTGAATTTTTGTCTATAAGCCTCAGGTACCAATTCATAGGCCTTCAAAATAGCTTGTTTTACCTTGGTATAATCAGCTGCATCCTCAGCAGACAAAGCAGAATAAGCTTTTTGAGCTTTACCTTTAATCACACTCTGTACCATAAGAGCCCATCCTTTCCTTGGCCAGTTTGAACTCACAGCAACCTTTTCAAAATGTTGGAAATACTGATCAACCTGATCTTCTTCAAACGGAGGGACTAATCGAACCTCCCTGCTGGCTGAAAAACCATCTTCAGGATAAGATTCCAAACTCCTACGCTTCATTTGTAACTCATGCTGCCTC
This sequence comes from Pristis pectinata, assembly GCF_009764475.1. NCBI lineage: Eukaryota > Metazoa > Chordata > Chondrichthyes > Rhinopristiformes > Pristidae > Pristis > Pristis pectinata. The sequence goes on from NC_067410.1 coordinate 53,666,401, forward strand.
TGTTTTTCCTTCTCCTCACTATCCAGCTCCATCCTCTTCAATTCCATCTGCTTCATTGCTAGATCAGCCTCTATCTTCATCTGATGCTTCATTGCTAGATCAGCCTCTATCTTCATCTGAGTTTGCTTTTGTTTGGCCTCTATCTTTAATTGGGTTTGCTCTCGTTCAGCCTCTAATCTCTTTTGTTCTCGTTCAGCCTCTATCTTTAACTGGGTTTGTTCTCGTTCAGCCTCTATCTTTGCCAGCAGCACCTGTGCCTCAGAAATTGCTATTTCACTGCCAGGAAACTGTTTTAACACTTCCTTCTCAAACACCTTCTTTTCCACATAATGGCCAGCTATCAGTCTCTGAATATCTGCCTTTCTCATAGACTGCTTTACTTCTGTAAGGTTTAGCCTTGTAGCAATCTTTATCAAATCATCGTTTTTCGCCACCTCCAATCCTTTTTGGGTTGGTGACTCCAAAAATGCCTTAATATCCATTGCTGCTGGTTTCCACACACACAAGCCAATTAAAAAGAATTTATCAGACCTCCCTCAAAAATCTTTGGATTGAATCTCGAACAAATCTTGTCAATCTGGGGAACGATCCCAGACGACACTCGTTAATCTTTGGATTGGATCCCAGATGAATCTCGTTAACCTTGGGAACTATCCCGGACAAGCCCCCAATTTTGTCACAAAGCAGCAACAAAAGAAACACACTGAGCATGATTCAGTGTTAAAAACTATTTTATTAATCACTACTATTGATAATACGTAAAATAAAAGTAAAAATGTTAGTATGTTAGAATTCAAAAATGTTAAACCTCGAACGTTAACCCCAAAACTAAACTCTTCGTGTGTATGTGTGACAAAGTCCAACACTCCCAGTTCCGGAATGGTTCTTAAAGTTCAGTTCCGCAAGCCATAAGGTGAAACATGAGCAAAGGCTTCTTCAACAACCACCGTTGTCTGAAGATAAGATGTAGATGTAGAAAAACATAGAGAGAGTACATACGAAATCCAAATGTTCCACGATGGAACCCAAACGACACTTCAGTGTTTACTGGGTAGTGACTTCCGCACCCCGAAAAGCATCCGAACCGTGGTCGTCCACACACAAATACCTGTTTCCTTCTACAGGTCAGCAACAAAGTGAACTCCACCGGATTACTTCCAACTTCCATACATGGATTTCAGTGGCAAACACAGTTATTGTTTCTCATCCATCGATAGAGAAAACAAGCAGGCTGGTGTCTCTCTCCCTTCTCTCTCTCTCTCCTTCTTCTGACCTCTTCAACAACGTCATTACGTCCTTTATCTTCTATTGACGTAAGCACGCCCCACACACACATACACACACTCTCTATCTTAAAGGGACCTTCACTGAGTCCGTAACACTACTTAGGTTTAGAGTATAAATGGGCAAATGAAAGAATTCATTCTCTCTCCATTCAGAATGCTGATTCATACAATTTGGCTGTGTTGTGATACATTTGCATTTAACTGCTCAAGTTGAAGTTGTACATTCAAGTAAATGTTACCAAACTACTCAGCATCATGAAATACATAGCATAAAGTTGTTTCAACCAGTTACTACATAGGTTTAGTTTATAAATGGGCAAATGAAAAAAATCATGCTTTCTCCATTCAGAATGCTTTTCCAGACAATGTGGATGTCTTGTGATACATTTGCATTTAAATCTTCAAGTTTAAGTCAATCAATCAAAATCAATGTTACCAAATACTTAGCATCATGAAATACATAACATAAAGTTGTTTTCAACAAGTTCCTACATACATTTAGTGTATAAATTGGCAAATGGAAGAATTGATTCTCTCTCCATCCAGAATGCTGTTAAAGATTATTTCGATGTTTTGTGATACATTTGCGCATAACTGTTCAAGTTTAAGTTGCAGAATCAAATCAATGTTACCAAACTACTCAGCATCATGAATTACATAACATAAAGTTGTTTCAACTAGTTACTACATAGGTTGAGAGTATAAATGGGCAAATGAACGAATTGATGATTATTCCATTCAGAACGATGTTTCAGACAAATTCGAACTTTTGTGAGACATTTGCATTTAGCTGCTCAAGTTGAAGTTGCACAATCAAATAAATGTTACCAAACTGCTCAGTATCACGAAATACATAACATGAAGTTGTTTTCCAGACGTTACTCTATTGGTTATGTGTATCAACCCTCGAATGAAAGAATTGAAGCTTTCTTCTTTGAAACCGTTGTTTCTGTCAATTAGGGAGCATTCCAATCTATTTGCATGTAACCGCTCAGGGTGAATATGTACAATGAAATAAATATTACGAAACTACTCAGCATCATGAAATACATAACATAAAGTTGTTTTGCAGAAGTTACTCTACTGGTTATGTGTATCAACCATCGAATGAAAGAATTGAAGCTTTCTTCTTTCAAACCGCTGTTTCAGTCAATTTGGTAGTTTTCCAATCTATTTGCATGTAACTGCACAGGGTGACGATGTACATTCAAATAAATGTTACGAAATTACTCAGCATCATGAAATATATAACATAAAGTTGTTTCAACCAGTTACTACTTAGTTTTAGTGTATAAATGAGCACTGAAAGAATTGATGCTTTCTCCATTCAAAACGCTGCTCAGATAATTTGGATGTTTTGAGATACATTTGCATCTAACTCCTGAAGTTGAAGATGTAGAATAAAAATCAATTTATCCAAATACTTAGCATCATGAAATACATAACATAAACTTGTTTTCATCAAGTTTAGACAGATTTAAAGTATGAATGTTCAAATGAAAGAATTCATTCTCTCTCCATTCAGAATGCTGATTGAGACAATTTGAATGTCTTGGGTGATATATTTGCATTTAACTGCTCAAGTTGAAGTTGTACAAATAAATAAGTGTTACCAAACTGCTCAGCATCATGAAATATATAACATAAAGTTGCCGGAACCACTTGCTACATGGGTTCTGTGTATAAAGGGGCAAATGAAAGAATTGATGCTTTCTCCATTCAAACTGCTGTTTCTGACAATTTGGATGTTTTGTGATACATTAGCATTTAACTGCTCAAGTTGAAGTTGATTCAGACAATTTGGCTGTGTTGTATTACATTTGCATTTAACTGCTCAAGTTGAAGTTGTACAATCAAATCAATGTTACCAAACTACTCAGCATCATGAATTACATAACATAAAGTTGTTTCAACTAGTTACTACATAGGTTGAGAGTATAAATGGGCAAATGAAAGAATTGTTGATTTTTCCATTCAGAACGAAGTTTCAGACAAATTCGACATTTTGTGATACATTTGCATTTAGCTGCTCAAGTTGAAGTTGTACAATCAAATAAATGTTACCAAACTGCTCAGTATCACGAAATACATAACATGAAGTTGTTTTCCAGACGTTACTCTATTCGTGATGTGTATCAACCCTCGAATGAAAGAATTGACGCTTTCTTCTTTCAAACCGTTGTTTCTGTCAATAGGGTAGTTTTCCAATCTATTTGCATGCAACTGCTCAGGGTGAATATGTACAATGAAATAAATATTACGAAACTACTCAGCATCATGAAATACATAACGTAAAGTTGTTTTGCAGAAGTTACTCTACTGGTTATGTGTATCAACCATCGAATGAAAGAATTGAAGCTTTCTTCTTTCAAACCGTTGTTTCTGTCAACTTGGTTTTTTCCAATCTATTTGCATGTAACTGCACAGGGTGAAGATGTACATTCAAATTAATGTTACCAAACTACTCAGCATCATGAAATATATAACATAAAGTTGTTTCAACCAGTTACTACTTTATTTTAGTGTATAAATGAGCACTGAATGAATTGATGCTTTCTCCATTCAAAACGCTGCTCAGATAAATTGGATGTTTTGTGATACATTTGCATCTAACTCCTGAAGTTGAAGATGTAGAATAAAAAACAATGTTACCAAATACTTAGCATCATGAAATACATAACATAAAGTTGTTTTCATCAAGTTTAGACATAGAATTAGTGTATCAATGGTCAAATGAAAGAATTCATTTTCTCTCCATTCAGAATGCTGATTGAGACAATTTGAATGTCTGGTGATATATTTGCATTTAACTGCTCAAGTTGAAGTTGGACAAACAAATAAATGTTACCAAACTGCTCAGCATCATGAAATATATAACATAAAGTTGTCGCAACCACTTGTCACGTGGTTTCAGTGTATAAATGGGCAAATGAAAGAATTGATGCTTTCTCCATTCAAAACGCTGTTTCTGACAATTTGGATGTTTTGTGATACATTTGCATTTAACTGCTCAATTTGAAGTTGTAGAATCAGATAAATGTTACGAAACTACTCAGCATCATCAAATACATAGCATAAAGATGTTTTCAAGAGGTAAGTACATAGGTGAAGTGTATCAACTGGCAAATGAAAGAATTGAAGTTTCTCCCTCGAAACGCTGTTTCAGACTATTTCGATGTTTTGTCATACATTTGCACAGAACTGTTCAAGTTTAAATTATACAATCAAATCAATGTTACCAATCTAATCAGCATGATGAAATACTTCAAAAAAAGTTGTTTCAACCTGTTACTACTTAGGTTTACCGTATAAATGGGCAAATGAAAGAATTCATACTCTCTCCATTCAGAATGCTGATTCAGACAATTTGGCTGTGTTGTATTACATTTGCATTTAACTGCTCAAGTTGAAGTTGTACAATCAAATCAATGTTACCAAACTACTCAGCATCATGAATTACATAACATAAAGTTGTTTCAACTAGTTACTACATAGGTTGAGAGTATAAATGGGCAAATGAAAGAATTGTTGATTTTTCCATTCAGAACGAAGTTTCAGACAAATTCGACATTTTGTGATACATTTGCATTTAGCTGCTCAAGTTGAAGTTGTACAATCAAATAAATGTTACCAAACTGCTCAGTATCACGAAATACATAACATGAAGTTGTTTTCCAGACGTTACTCTATTCGTGATGTGTATCAACCCTCGAATGAAAGAATTGACGCTTTCTTCTTTCAAACCGTTGTTTCTGTCAATAGGGTAGTTTTCCAATCTATTTGCATGTAACTGCTCAGGGTGAATATGTACAATGAAATAAATATTACGAAACTACTCAGCATCATGAAATACATAACGTAAAGTTGTTTTGCAGAAGTTACTCTACTGGTTATGTGTATCAACCATCGAATGAAAGAATTGAAGCTTTCTTCTTTCAAACCGTTGTTTCTGTCAACTTGGTTTTTTTCCAATCTATTTGCATGTAACTGCACAGGGTGAAGATGTACATTCAAATTAATGTTACCAAACTACTCAGCATCATGAAATATATAACATAAAGTTGTTTCAACCAGTTACTACTTTATTTTAGTGTATAAATGAGCACTGAATGAATTGATGCTTTCTCCATTCAAAACGCTGCTCAGATAAATTGGATGTTTTGTGATACATTTGCATCTAACTCCTGAAGTTGAAGATGTAGAATAAAAAACAATGTTACCAAATACTTAGCATCATGAAATACATAACATAAAGTTGTTTTCATCAAGTTTAGACATAGAATTAGTGTCTCAATGGTCAAATGAAAGAATCTTTTTTTCTCTCCATTCAGAATGCTGATTGAGACAATTTGAATGTCTGGTGATATATTTGCATTTAACTGCTCAAGTTGAAGTTGGACAAACAAATAAATGTTACCAAACTGCTCAGCATCATGAAATATATAACATAAAGTTGTCGCAACCACTTGTCACATGGTTTCAGTGTATAAATGGGCAAATGAAAGAATTGATGCTTTCTCCATTCAAAACGCTGTTTCTGACAATTTGGATGTTTTGTGATACATTTGCATTTAACTGCTCAATTTGAAGTTGTAGAATCAGATAAATGTTACGAAACTACTCAGCATCATCAAATACATAGCATAAAGATGTTTTCAAGAGGTAAGTACATAGGTGAAGTGTATCAACTGGCAAATGAAAGAATTGAAGTTTCTCCCTCGAAACGCTGTTTCAGACTATTTCGATGTTTTGTCATACATTTGCACAGAACTGTTCAAGTTTAAATTATACAATCAAATCAATGTTACCAATCTAATCAGCATGATGAAATACTTCAAAAAAAGTTGTTTCAACCTGTTACTACTTAGGTTTACCGTATAAATGGGCAAATGAAAGAATTCATACTCTCTCCATTCAGAATGCTGATTCAGACAATTTGGCTGTGTTGTGATACATTTGCATTTAACTGCTCAAGTTGAAGTTGTACAATCAAATCAATGTTACCAAACTACTCAGCATCATGAATTACATAACATAAAGTTGTTTCAACTAGTTACTACATAGGTTGAGAGTATAAATGGGCAAATGAAAGAATTGTTGATTTTTCCATTCAGAACGAAGTTTCAGACAAATTCGACATTTTGTGATACATTTGCATTTAGCTGCTCAAGTTGAAGTTGTACAATCAAATAAATGTTACCAAACTGCTCAGTATCACGAAATACATAACATGAAGTTGTTTTCCAGACGTTACTCTATTCGTGATGTGTATCAACCCTCGAATGAAAGAATTGACGCTTTCTTCTTTCAAACCGTTGTTTCTGTCAATAGGGTAGTTTTCCAATCTATTTGCATGCAACTGCTCAGGGTGAATATGTACAATGAAATAAATATTACGAAACTACTCAGCATCATGAAATACATAACGTAAAGTTGTTTTGCAGAAGTTACTCTACTGGTTATGTGTATCAACCATCGAATGAAAGAATTGAAGCTTTCTTCTTTCAAACCGTTGTTTCTGTCAACTTGGTTTTTTTCCAATCTATTTGCATGTAACTGCACAGGGTGAAGATGTACATTCAAATTAATGTTACCAAACTACTCAGCATCATGAAATATATAACATAAAGTTGTTTCAACCAGTTACTACTTTTTTTTAGTGTATAAATGAGCACTGAATGAATTGATGCTTTCTCCATTCAAAACGCTGCTCAGATAAATTGGATGTTTTGTGATACATTTGCATCTAACTCCTGAAGTTGAAGATGTAGAATAAAAAACAATGTTACCAAATACTTAGCATCATGAAATACATAACATAAAGTTGTTTTCATCAAGTTTAGACATAGAATTAGTGTATCAATGGTCAAATGAAAGAATTCATTTTCTCTCCATTCAGAATGCTGATTGAGACAATTTGAATGTCTGGTGATATATTTGCATTTAACTGCTCAAGTTGAAGTTGGACAAACAAATAAATGTTACCAAACTGCTCAGCATCATGAAATATATAACATAAAGTTGTCGCAACCACTTGTCACTTGGTTTCAGTGTATAAATGGGCAAATGAAAGAATTGATGCTTTCTCCATTCAAAACGCTGTTTCTGACAATTTGGATGTTTTGTGATACATTTGCATTTAACTGCTCAATTTGAAGTTGTAGAATCAGATAAATGTTACGAAACTACTCAGCATCATCAAATACATAGCATAAAGATGTTTTCAAGAGGTAAGTACATAGGTGAAGTGTATCAACTGGCAAATGAAAGAATTGAAGTTTCTCCCTCGAAACGCTGTTTCAGACTATTTCGATGTTTTGTCATACATTTGCACAGAACTGTTCAAGTTTAAATTGTACAATCAAATCAATGTTACCAATCTAATCAGCATGATGAAATACTTCAAAAAAAGTTGTTTCAACCTGTTACTACTTAGGTTTACCGTATAAATGGGCAAATGAAAGAATTCATACTCTCTCCATTCAGAATGCTGATTCAGACAATTTGGCTGTGTTGTATTACATTTGCATTTAACTGCTCAAGTTGAAGTTGTACAATCAAATCAATGTTACCAAACTACTCAGCATCATGAATTACATAACATAAAGTTGTTTCAACTAGTTACTACATAGGTTGAGAGTATAAATGGGCAAATGAAAGAATTGTTGATTTTTCCATTCAGAACGAAGTTTCAGACAAATTCGACATTTTGTGATACATTTGCATTTAGCTGCTCAAGTTGAAGTTGTACAATCAAATAAATGTTACCAAACTGCTCAGTATCACGAAATACATAACATGAAGTTGTTTTCCAGACGTTACTCTATTCGTGATGTGTATCAACCCTCGAATGAAAGAATTGACGCTTTCTTCTTTCAAACCGTTGTTTCTGTCAATAGGGTAGTTTTCCAATCTATTTGCATGCAACTGCTCAGGGTGAATATGTACAATGAAATAAATATTACGAAACTACTCAGCATCATGAAATACATAACGTAAAGTTGTTTTGCAGAAGTTACTCTACTGGTTATGTGTATCAACCATCGAATGAAAGAATTGAAGCTTTCTTCTTTCAAACCGTTGTTTCTGTCAACTTGGTTTTTTTCCAATCTATTTGCATGTAACTGCACAGGGTGAAGATGTACATTCAAATTAATGTTACCAAACTACTCAGCATCATGAAATATATAACATAAAGTTGTTTCAACCAGTTACTACTTTTTTTTAGTGTATAAATGAGCACTGAATGAATTGATGCTTTCTCCATTCAAAACGCTGCTCAGATAATTTGGATGTTTTGTGATACATTTGCATCTAACTCCTGAAGTTGAAGATGTAGAATAAAAAACAATGTTACCAAATACTTAGCATCATGAAATACATAACATAAAGTTGTTTTCATCAAGTTTAGACATAGAATTAGTGTATCAATGGTCAAATGAAAGAATTCATTTCTCTCCATTCAGAATGCTGATTGAGACAATTTGAATGTCTGGTGATATATTTGCATTTAACTGCTCAAGTTGAAGTTGGACAAACAAATAAATGTTACCAAACTGCTCAGCATCATGAAATATATAACATAAAGTTGTCGCAACCACTTGTCACATGGTTTCAGTGTATAAATGGGCAAATGAAAGAATTGATGCTTTCTCCATTCAAAACGCTGTTTCTGACAATTTGGATGTTTTGTGATACATTTGCATTTAACTGCTCAATTTGAAGTTGTAGAATCAGATAAATGTTACGAAACTACTCAGCATCATCAAATACATAGCATAAAGATGTTTTCAAGAGGTAAGTACATAGGTGAAGTGTATCAACTGGCAAATGAAAGAATTGAAGTTTCTCCCTCGAAACGCTGTTTCAGACTATTTCGATGTTTTGTCATACATTTGCACAGAACTGTTCAAGTTTAAATTATACAATCAAATCAATGTTACCAATCTAATCAGCATGATGAAATACTTCAAAAAAAGTTGTTTCAACCTGTTACTACTTAGGTTTACCGTATAAATGGGCAAATGAAAGAATTCATACTCTCTCCATTCAGAATGCTGATTCAGACAATTTGGCTGTGTTGTATTACATTTGCATTTAACTGCTCAAGTTGAAGTTGTACAATCAAATCAAATCAATGTTACCAAACTACTCAGCATCATGAATTACATAACATAAAGTTGTTTCAACTAGTTACTACATAGGTTGAGAGTATAAATGGGCAAATGAAAGAATTGTTGATTTTTCCATTCAGAACGAAGTTTCAGACAAATTCGACATTTTGTGATACATTTGCATTTAGCTGCTCAAGTTGAAGTTGTACAATCAAATAAATGTTACCAAACTGCTCAGTATCACGAAATACATAACATGAAGTTGTTTTCCAGACGTTACTCTATTCGTGATGTGTATCAACCCTCGAATGAAAGAATTGACGCTTTCTTCTTTCAAACCGTTGTTTCTGTCAATAGGGTAGTTTTCCAATCTATTTGCATGCAACTGCTCAGGGTGAATATGTACAATGAAATAAATATTACGAAACTACTCAGCATCATGAAATACATAACGTAAAGTTGTTTTGCAGAAGTTACTCTACTGGTTATGTGTATCAACCATCGAATGAAAGAATTGAAGCTTTCTTCTTTCAAACCGTTGTTTCTGTCAACTTGGTATTTTTCCAATCTATTTGCATGTAACTGCACAGGGTGAAGATGTACATTCAAATTAATGTTACCAAACTACTCAGCATCATGAAATATATAACATAAAGTTGTTTCAACCAGTTACTACTTTATTTTAGTGTATAAATGAGCACTGAATGAATTGATGCTTTCTCCATTCAAAACGCTGCTCAGATAAATTGGATGTTTTGTGATACATTTGCATCTAACTCCTGAAGTTGAAGATGTAGAATAAAAAACAATGTTACCAAATACTTAGCATCATGAAATACATAACATAAAGTTGTTTTCATCAAGTTTAGACATAGAATTAGTGTATCAATGGTCAAATGAAAGAATCTTTTTTTCTCTCCATTCAGAATGCTGATTGAGACAATTTGAATGTCTGGTGATATATTTGCATTTAACTGCTCAAGTTGAAGTTGGACAAACAAATAAATGTTACCAAACTGCTCAGCATCATGAAATATATAACATAAAGTTGTCGCAACCACTTGTCACTTGGTTTCAGTGTATAAATGGGCAAATGAAAGAATTGATGCTTTCTCCATTCAAAACGCTGTTTCTGACAATTTGGATGTTTTGTGATACATTTGCATTTAACTGCTCAATTTGAAGTTGTAGAATCAGATAAATGTTACGAAACTACTCAGCATCATCAAATACATAGCATAAAGATGTTTTCAAGAGGTAAGTACATAGGTGAAGTGTATCAACTGGCAAATGAAAGAATTGAAGTTTCTCCCTCGAAACGCTGTTTCAGACTATTTCGATGTTTTGTCATACATTTGCACAGAACTGTTCAAGTTTAAATTATACAATCAAATCAATGTTACCAATCTAATCAGCATGATGAAATACTTCAAAAAAAGTTGTTTCAACCTGTTACTACTTAGGTTTACCGTATAAATGGGCAAATGAAAGAATTCATACTCTCTCCATTCAGAATGCTGATTCAGACAATTTGGCTGTGTTGTATTACATTTGCATTTAACTGCTCAAGTTGAAGTTGTACAATCAAATCAATGTTACCAAACTACTCAGCATCATGAATTACATAACATAAAGTTGTTTCAACTAGTTACTACATAGGTTGAGAGTATAAATGGGCAAATGAAAGAATTGTTGATTTTTCCATTCAGAACGAAGTTTCAGACAAATTCGACATTTTGTGATACATTTGCATTTAGCTGCTCAAGTTGAAGTTGTACAATCAAATAAATGTTACCAAACTGCTCAGCATCATGAATTACATAACATAAAGTTGTTTTCAAAAGGAATATACATAGGTGAAGTGTATCAATTGGCAAATGAATGAATTGATTCTCTCTCCATTCAGAATGCTGTTTCAGATTATTTCGATGTTTTGTGATACATTTGCACATAACTGTTCAAGTTGAAGTTGTACAATGAAATCAATGTTACCAAACTCATCAGCATCATGAAATACATAAAATAAGGTTGTTTTGCAGAAGTTACTCTACTGGTTATGTGTATCAACCCTCGAATGAATGAATTGATGTACAATGAAATAAATGTTACCAAACTACTCAGTATCACGAAATACATAGCATAAAGTTGTTTTCCAGACGTTACTCTATTGGTTATATGTAACAACTCACAACTGAAAAATTGATGCTTTCTTCCTTCAAGCCGTTGTTTCAGTCAACTTGGTAGTATTGTTATGTATTTGCATGTAACTGCTCAGGGTGAAGATGTCCAATCAACTAAATGTTACGAAACTACTCAGCATCATCAAATACATAACATAAAGTTGTTTTCATCAAGTTTAGACATAGAATTAGTGTATCAATGGTCAAATGAAAGAATTCATTTTCTCTCCATTCAGAATGCTGATTTAGACAATTTGAATGTCTGGTGATATATTTGCATTTAACTGCTCAAGTTGAAGTTGGACAAACAAATAAATGTTACCAAACTGCTCAGCATCATGAAATATATAACATAAAGTTGTCGCAACCACTTGTCACTTGGTTTCAGTGTATAAATGGGCAAATGAAAGAATTGATGCTTTCTCCATTCAAAACGCTGTTTCTGACAATTTGGATGTTTTGTGATACATTTGCATTTAACTGCTCAATTTGAAGTTGTAGAATCAGATAAATGTTACGAAACTACTCAGCATCATCAAATACATAGCATAAAGATGTTTTCAAGAGGTAAGTACATAGGTGAAGTGTATCAACTGGCAAATGAAAGAATTGAAGTTTCTCCCTCGAAACGCTGTTTCTGTCAACTTGGTTTTTTTTCAATCTATTTGCATGTAACTGCACAGGGTGAAGATGTACATTCAAATTAATGTTACCAAACTACTCAGCATCATGAAATATATAACATAAAGTTGTTTCAACCAGTTACTACTATTTTTTAGTGCATAAATGAGCACTGAATGAATTGATGCTTTCTCCATTCAAAACGCTGCTCAGATAATTTGGATGTTTTGTGATACATTTGCATCTAACTCCTGAAGTTGAAGATGTAGAATAAAAAACAATGTTACCAAATACTTAGCATCATGAAATACATAACATAAAGTTGTTTTCATCAAGTTTAGACATAGATTTAGTGTATCAATGGTCAAATGAAAGAATTCATTCTCTCTCCATTCAGAATGCTGATTGAGACAATTTGAATGTCTGGTGATATATTTGCATTTAACTGCTCAAGTTGAAGTTGGACAAACAAATAAATGTTACCAAACTGCTCAGCATCATGAAATATATAACATAAAGTTGTTTTCCAGACGTTACTCTATTCGTGATGTGTATCAACCCTCGAATGAAAGAATTGACGCTTTCTTCTTTCAAACCGTTGTTTCTGTCAATAGGGTAGTTTTCCAATCTATTTGCATGTAACTGCTCAGGGTGAATATGTACAATGAAATAAATATTACGAAACTACTCAGCATCATGAAATACATAACGTAAAGTTGTTTTGCAGAAGTTACTCTACTGGTTATGTGTATCAACCATCGAATGAAAGAATTGAAGCTTTCTTCTTTCAAACCGTTGTTTCTGTCAACTTGGTATTTTTCCAATCTATTTGCATGTAACTGCACAGGGTGAAGATGCACATTCAAATTAATGTTACCAAACTACTCAGCATCATGAAATATATAACATAAAGTTGTTTCAACCAGTTACTACTTTTTTTTAGTGTATAAATGAGCACTGAATGAATTGATGCTTTCTCCATTCAAAACGCTGCTCAGATAATTGGATGTTTTGTGATACATTTGCATCTAACTCCTGAAGTTGAAGATGTAGAATAAAAAACAATGTTACCAAATACTTAGCATCATGAAATACATAACATAAAGTTGTTTTCATCAAGTTTAGACATAGAATTAGTGTATCAATGGTCAAATGAAAGAATTCATTTTCTCTCCATTCAGAATGCTGATTTAGACAATTTGAATGTCTGGTGATATATTTGCATTTAACTGCTCAAGTTGAAGTTGGACAAACAAATAAATGTTACCAAACTGCTCAGCATCATGAAATATATAACATAAAGTTGTCGCAACCACTTGTCACGTGGTTTCAGTGTATAAATGGGCAAATGAAAGAATTGATGCTTTCTCCATTCAAAACGCTGTTTCTGACAATTTGGATGTTTTGTGATACATTTGCATTTAACTGCTCAATTTGAAGTTGTAGAATCAGATAAATGTTACGAAACTACTCAGCATCATCAAATACATAGCATAAAGATGTTTTCAAGAGGTAAGTACATAGGTGAAGTGTATCAACTGGCAAATGAAAGAATTGAAGTTTCTCCCTCGAAACGCTGTTTCAGACTATTTCGATGTTTTGTCATACATTTGCACAGAACTGTTCAAGTTTAAATTATACAATCAAATCAATGTTACCAATCTAATCAGCATGATGAAATACTTCAAAAAAAGTTGTTTCAACCTGTTACTACTTAGGTTTACCGTATAAATGGGCAAATGAAAGAATTCATACTCTCTCCATTCAGAATGCTGATTCAGACAATTTGGCTGTGTTGTATTACATTTGCATTTAACTGCTCAAGTTGAAGTTGTACAATCAAATCAATGTTACCAAACTACTCAGCATCATGAATTACATAACATAAAGTTGTTTCAACTAGTTACTACATAGGTTGAGAGTATAAATGGGCAAATGAAAGAATTGTTGATTTTTCCATTCAGAACGAAGTTTCAGACAAATTCGACATTTTGTGATACATTTGCATTTAGCTGCTCAAGTTGAAGTTGTACAATCAAATAAATGTTACCAAACTGCTCAGTATCACGAAATACATAACATGAAGTTGTTTTCCAGACGTTACTCTATTCGTGATGTGTATCAACCCTCGAATGAAAGAATTGACGCTTTCTTCTTTCAAACCGTTGTTTCTGTCAATAGGGTAGTTTTCCAATCTATTTGCATGTAACTGCTCAGGGTGAATATGTACAATGAAATAAATATTACGAAACTACTCAGCATCATGAAATACATAACGTAAAGTTGTTTTGCAGAAGTTACTCTACTGGTTATGTGTATCAACCATCGAATGAAAGAATTGAAGCTTTCTTCTTTCAAACCGTTGTTTCTGTCAACTTGGTTTTTTTCCAATCTATTTGCATGTAACTGCACAGGGTGAAGATGCACATTCAAATTAATGTTACCAAACTACTCAGCATCATGAAATATATAACATAAAGTTGTTTCAACCAGTTACTACTTTTTTTTTAGTGTATAAATGAGCACTGAATGAATTGATGCTTTCTCCATTCAAAACGCTGCTCAGATAAATTGGATGTTTTGTGATACATTTGCATCTAACTCCTGAAGTTGAAGATGTAGAATAAAAAACAATGTTACCAAATACTTAGCATCATGAAATACATAACATAAAGTTGTTTTCATCAAGTTTAGACATAGAATTAGTGTATCAATGGTCAAATGAAAGAATTCATTTTCTCTCCATTCAGAATGCTGATTTAGACAATTTGAATGTCTGGTGATATATTTGCATTTAACTGCTCAAGTTGAAGTTGGACAAACAAATAAATGTTACCAAACTGCTCAGCATCATGAAATATATAACATAAAGTTGTCGCAACCACTTGTCACTTGGTTTCAGTGTATAAATGGGCAAATGAAAGAATTGATGCTTTCTCCATTCAAAACGCTGTTTCTGTCAATTTGGATGTTTTGTGATACATTTGCATTTAACTGCTCAATTTGAAGTTGTAGAATCAGATAAATGTTACGAAACTACTCAGCATCATCAAATACATAGCATAAAGATGTTTTCAAGAGGTAAGTACATAGGTGAAGTGTATCAACTGGCAAATGAAAGAATTGAAGTTTCTCCCTCGAAACGCTGTTTCAGACTATTTCGATGTTTTGTCATACATTTGCACAGAACTGTTCAAGTTTAAATTATACAATCAAATCAATGTTACCAATCTAATCAGCATGATGAAATACTTCAAAAAAAGTTGTTTCAACCTGTTACTACTTAGGTTTACCGTATAAATGGGCAAATGAAAGAATTCATACTCTCTCCATTCAGAATGCTGATTCAGACAATTTGGCTGTGTTGTATTACATTTGCATTTAACTGCTCAAGTTGAAGTTGTACAATCAAATCAATGTTACCAAACTACTCAGCATCATGAATTACATAACATAAAGTTGTTTCAACTAGTTACTACATAGGTTGAGAGTATAAATGGGCAAATGAAAGAATTGTTGATTTTTCCATTCAGAACGAAGTTTCAGACAAATTCGACATTTTGTGATACATTTGCATTTAGCTGCTCAAGTTGAAGTTGTACAATCAAATAAATGTTACCAAACTGCTCAGTATCACGAAATACATAACATGAAGTTGTTTTCCAGACGTTACTCTATTCGTGATGTGTATCAACCCTCGAATGAAAGAATTGACGCTTTCTTCTTTCAAACCGTTGTTTCTGTCAATAGGGTAGTTTTCCAATCTATTTGCATGTAACTGCTCAGGGTGAATATGTACAATGAAATAAATATTACGAAACTACTCAGCATCATGAAATACATAACGTAAAGTTGTTTTGCAGAAGTTACTCTACTGGTTATGTGTATCAACCATCGAATGAAAGAATTGAAGCTTTCTTCTTTCAAACCGTTGTTTCTGTCAACTTGGTTTTTTTCCAATCTATTTGCATGTAACTGCACAGGGTGAAGATGTACATTCAAATTAATGTTACCAAACTACTCAGCATCATGAAATATATAACATAAAGTTGTTTCAACCAGTTACTACTTTATTTTTAGTGTATAAATGAGCACTGAATGAATTGATGCTTTCTCCATTCAAAACGCTGCTCAGATAAATTGGATGTTTTGTGATACATTTGCATCTAACTCCTGAAGTTGAAGATGTAGAATAAAAAACAATGTTACCAAATACTTAGCATCATGAAATACATAACATAAAGTTGTTTTCATCAAGTTTAGACATAGAATTAGTGTATCAATGGTCAAATGAAAGAATTCATTTTCTCTCCATTCAGAATGCTGATTGAGACAATTTGAATGTCTGGTGATATATTTGCATTTAACTGCTCAAGTTGAAGTTGGACAAACAAATAAATGTTACCAAACTGCTCAGCATCATGAAATATATAACATAAAGTTGTCGCAACCACTTGTCACTTGGTTTCAGTGTATAAATGGGCAAATGAAAGAATTGATGCTTTCTCCATTCAAAACGCTGTTTCTGACAATTTGGATGTTTTGTGATACATTTGCATTTAACTGCTCAATTTGAAGTTGTAGAATCAGATAAATGTTACGAAACTACTCAGCATCATCAAATACATAGCATAAAGATGTTTTCAAGAGGTAAGTACATAGGTGAAGTGTATCAACTGGCAAATGAAAGAATTGAAGTTTCTCCCTCGAAACGCTGTTTCAGACTATTTCGATGTTTTGTCATACATTTGCACAGAACTGTTCAAGTTTAAATTATACAATCAAATCAATGTTACCAATCTAATCAGCATGATGAAATACTTCAAAAAAAGTTGTTTCAACCTGTTACTACTTAGGTTTACCGTATAAATGGGCAAATGAAAGAATTCATACTCTCTCCATTCAGAATGCTGATTCAGACAATTTGGCTGTGTTGTATTACATTTGCATTTAACTGCTCAAGTTGAAGTTGTACAATCAAATCAATGTTACCAAACTACTCAGCATCATGAATTACATAACATAAAGTTGTTTTCATCAAGTTTAGACATAGAATTAGTGTATCAATGGTCAAATGAAAGAATTCATTTTCTCTCCATTCAGAATGCTGATTTAGACAATTTGAATGTCTGGTGATATATTTGCATTTAACTGCTCAAGTTGAAGTTGGACAAACAAATAAATGTTACCAAACTGCTCAGCATCATGAAATATATAACATAAAGTTGTCGCAACCACTTGTCACTTGGTTTCAGTGTATAAATGGGCAAATGAAAGAATTGATGCTTTCTCCATTCAAAACGCTGTTTCTGACAATTTGGATGTTTTGTGATACATTTGCATTTAACTGCTCAATTTGAAGTTGTAGAATCAGATAAATGTTACGAAACTACTCAGCATCATCAAATACATAGCATAAAGATGTTTTCAAGAGGAAAGTACATAGGTGAAGTGTATCAACTGGCAAATGAAAGAATTGAAGTTTCTCCCTCGAAACGCTGTTTCAGACTATTTCGATTTTTTTTCAATCTATTTGCATGTAACTGCACAGGGTGAAGATGTACATTCAAATTAATGTTACCAAACTACTCAGCATCATGAAATATATAACATAAAGTTGTTTCAACCAGTTACTACTTTATTTTAGTGTATAAATGAGCACTGAATGAATTGATGCTTTCTCCATTCAAAACGCTGCTCAGATAAATTGGATGTTTTGTGATACATTTGCATCTAACTCCTGAAGTTGAAGATGTAGAATAAAAAACAATGTTACCAAATACTTAGCATCATGAAATACATAACATAAAGTTGTTTTCATCAAGTTTAGACATAGAATTAGTGTATCAATGGTCAAATGAAAGAATTCATTTTCTCTCCATTCAGAATGCTGATTTAGACAATTTGAATGTCTGGTGATATATTTGCATTTAACTGCTCAAGTTGAAGTTGGACAAACAAATAAATGTTACCAAACTGCTCAGCATCATGAAATATATAACATAAAGTTGTCGCAACCACTTGTCACATGGTTTCAGTGTATAAATGGGCAAATGAAAGAATTGATGCTTTCTCCATTCAAAACGCTGTTTCTGACAATTTGGATGTTTTGTGATACATTTGCATTTAACTGCTCAATTTGAAGTTGTAGAATCAGATAAATGTTACGAAACTACTCAGCATCATCAAATACATAGCATAAAGATGTTTTCAAGAGGTAAGTACATAGGTGAAGTGTATCAACTGGCAAATGAAAGAATTGAAGTTTCTCCCTCGAAACGCTGTTTCAGACTATTTCGATGTTTTGTCATACATTTGCACAGAACTGTTCAAGTTTAAATTGTACAATCAAATCAATGTTACCAATCTAATCAGCATGATGAAATACTTCAAAAAAAGTTGTTTCAACCTGTTACTACTTAGGTTTACCGTATAAATGGGCAAATGAAAGAATTCATACTCTCTCCATTCAGAATGCTGATTCAGACAATTTGGCTGTGTTGTGATACATTTGCATTTAACTGCTCAAGTTGAAGTTGTACAATCAAATCAATGTTACCAAACTACTCAGCATCATGAATTACATAACATAAAGTTGTTTCAACTAGTTACTACATAGGTTGAGAGTATAAATGGGCAAATGAAAGAATTGTTGATTTTTCCATTCAGAACGAAGTTTCAGACAAATTCGACATTTTGTGATACATTTGCATTTAGCTGCTCAAGTTGAAGTTGTACAATCAAATAAATGTTACCAAACTGCTCAGTATCACGAAATACATAACATGAAGTTGTTTTCCAGACGTTACTCTATTCGTGATGTGTATCAACCCTCGAATGAAAGAATTGACGCTTTCTTCTTTCAAACCGTTGTTTCTGTCAATAGGGTAGTTTTCCAATCTATTTGCATGTAACTGCTCAGGGTGAATATGTACAATGAAATAAATATTACGAAACTACTCAGCATCATGAAATACATAACGTAAAGTTGTTTTGCAGAAGTTACTCTACTGGTTATGTGTATCAACCATCGAATGAAAGAATTGAAGCTTTCTTCTTTCAAACCGTTGTTTCTGTCAACTTGGTTTTTTTTCCAATCTATTTGCATGTAACTGCACAGGGTGAAGATGTACATTCAAATTAATGTTACCAAACTACTCAGCATCATGAAATATATAACATAAAGTTGTTTCAACCAGTTACTACTTTTTTTTTAGTGTATAAATGAGCACTGAATGAATTGATGCTTTCTCCATTCAAAACGCTGCTCAGATAAATTGGATGTTTTGTGATACATTTGCATCTAACTCCTGAAGTTGAAGATGTAGAATAAAAAACAATGTTACCAAATACTTAGCATCATGAAATACATAACATAAAGTTGTTTTCATCAAGTTTAGACATAGAATTAGTGTATCAATGGTCAAATGAAAGAATTCATTTTCTCTCCATTCAGAATGCTGATTTAGACAATTTGAATGTCTGGTGATATATTTGCATTTAACTGCTCAAGTTGAAGTTGGACAAACAAATAAATGTTACCAAACTGCTCAGCATCATGAAATATATAACATAAAGTTGTCGCAACCACTTGTCACTTGGTTTCAGTGTATAAATGGGCAAATGAAAGAATTGATGCTTTCTCCATTCAAAACGCTGTTTCTGACAATTTGGATGTTTTGTGATACATTTGCATTTAACTGCTCAATTTGAAGTTGTAGAATCAGATAAATGTTACGAAACTACTCAGCATCATCAAATACATAGCATAAAGATGTTTTCAAGAGGTAAGTACATAGGTGAAGTGTATCAACTGGCAAATGAAAGAATTGAAGTTTCTCCCTCGAAACGCTGTTTCAGACTATTTCGATGTTTTGTCATACATTTGCACAGAACTGTTCAAGTTTAAATTATACAATCAAATCAATGTTACCAATCTAATCAGCATGATGAAATACTTCAAAAAAAGTTGTTTCAACCTGTTACTACTTAGGTTTACCGTATAAATGGGCAAATGAAAGAATTCATTCTCTCTCCATTCAGAATGCTGATTCAGACAATTTGGATGTGTTGTGATACATTTGCATTTAGCTGCACAAGTTGAAGTTGTACAATCAAATAAATGTTACCAAACTACTCAGCATCATGAAATACATAGCATAAAGTTGTTTCAACCAGTTACTACATAGGTTTAGTGTATAAATGGGCAAATGAAAAAATTCATGTTTTCTCCATTCAGAACGCTTTTCCAGACAACGTGCATGTCTTGTGATACATTTGCATTTAAATGTTCAAGTTTAAGTCAAACAATCAAAATCAATGTTACCAGATACTTAGCATCATGAAATACATAACATAAAGTTGTTTTCAACGTGTTTCTACATACATTTAGTGTATAAATGGGCAAATGAAAGAATTGATACTTTCTCCATTCAAAACGCTGTTTCAGACAAGTTGGATCTTTTGTGACACATTTGCATTTACTGCTCAAGTTGAAGTTGTAGAATCAAATAAATGTTACGAAACTACTCAGCATCATCAAATACATAGCATAAAGGTGTTTTCAAAAGGAATATACATAGGTGAAGTGTATCAACTGGCAAATAAAAGAATTGATGTTTTCTCCCTCGAAACACTGTTTCAGACCTTTTCGATGTTTTGTCATACATTTCAACATAACTGTTCAAGTTTAAGTTGTACAATCAAATCAATGTTACCAATCTAATCAGCATCATGAAATACATAAAATAAAGTTGTTTCAACCTGTTACTACTTAGGTTTAGAGTATAAATGGACAAATGAAAGAATTCATTCTCTCTCCATTCAGAATGCTGATTCAGACAATTTGGATGTGTTGTGATACATTTGCATTTAGCTGCTCAAGTTGAAGTTGTACAATCAAATAAATGTTACGAAACTACTCAGCATCATCCAATACATAACAGAATGATGTTTGCAACAAGTTTAAATAGATAGGTGAAGTATATGAACTGGCAAATGAAAGAATTGATGCTTTCTCCATTCAAAACGCTGCTCAGATAAATTGGATGTTTTGTGATACATTTGCATCTAACTCCTGAAGTTGAAGATGTAGAATAAAAAACAATGTTACCAAATACTTAGCATCATGAAATACATAACATAAAGTTGTTTTCATCAAGTTTAGACATAGAATTAGTGTATCAATGGTCAAATGAAAGAATTCATTTTCTCTCCATTCAGAATGCTGATTTAGACAATTTGAATGTCTGGTGATATATTTGCATTTAACTGCTCAAGTTGAAGTTGGACAAACAAATAAATGTTACCAAACTGCTCAGCATCATGAAATATATAACATAAAGTTGTCGCAACCACTTGTCACTTGGTTTCAGTGTATAAATGGGCAAATGAAAGAATTGATGCTTTCTCCATTCAAAACGCTGTTTCTGACAATTTGGATGTTTTGTGATACATTTGCATTTAACTGCTCAATTTGAAGCTGTACAATCAAATTCATGTTACGAAACTACTCAGCATCATGAAATACATAACATAAAGATGTTTTCAAGAGGTAAGTACATAGGTGAAGTGTATCAACTGGCAAATGAAAGAATTGAAGTTTCTCCCTCGAAACGCTGTTTCAGACTATTTCGATGTTTTGTCATACATTTGCACAGAACTGTTCAAGTTTAAATTATACAATCAAATCAATGTTACCAATCTAATCAGCATGATGAAATACTTCAAAAAAAGTTGTTTCAACCTGTTACTACTTAGGTTTACCGTATAAATGGGCAAATGAAAGAATTCATACTCTCTCCATTCAGAATGCTGATTCAGACAATTTGGCTGTGTTGTATTACATTTGCATTTAACTGCTCAAGTTGAAGTTGTACAATCAAATCAATGTTACCAAACTACTCAGCATCATGAATTACATAACATAAAGTTGTTTCAACTAGTTACTACATAGGTTGAGAGTATAAATGGGCAAATGAAAGAATTGTTGATTTTTCCATTCAGAACGAAGTTTCAGACAAATTCGACATTTTGTGATACATTTGCATTTAGCTGCTCAAGTTGAAGTTGTACAATCAAATAAATGTTACCAAACTGCTCAGTATCACGAAATACATAACATGAAGTTGTTTTCCAGACGTTACTCTATTCGTGATGTGTATCAACCCTCGAATGAAAGAATTGACGCTTTCTTCTTTCAAACCGTTGTTTCTGTCAATAGGGTAGTTTTCCAATCTATTTGCATGCAACTGCTCAGGGTGAATATGTACAATGAAATAAATATTACGAAACTACTCAGCATCATGAAATACATAACGTAAAGTTGTTTTGCAGAAGTTACTCTACTGGTTATGTGTATCAACCATCGAATGAAAGAATTGAAGCTTTCTTCTTTCAAACCGTTGTTTCTGTCAACTTGGTATTTTTCCAATCTATTTGCATGTAACTGCACAGGGTGAAGATGTACATTCAAATTAATGTTACCAAACTACTCAGCATCATGAAATATATAACATAAAGTTGTTTCAACCAGTTACTACTTTTTTTTAGTGTATAAATGAGCACTGAATGAATTGATGCTTTCTCCATTCAAAACGCTGCTCAGATAATTTGAATGTTTTGTGATACATTTGCATCTAACTCCTGAAGTTGAAGATGTAGAATAAAAAACAATGTTACCAAATACTTAGCATCATGAAATACATAACATAAAGTTGTTTTCATCAGGTTTAGACATAGAATTAGTGTATCAATGGTCAAATGAAAGAATTCATTTACTCTACATTCAGAATGCTGATTTAGACAATTTGAATGTCTGGTGATATATTTGCATTTAACTGCTCAAGTTGAAGTTGGACAAACAAATAAATGTTACCAAACTGCTCAGCATCATGAAATATATAACATAAAGTTGTCGCAACCACTTGTCACGTGGTTTCAGTGTATAAATGGGCAAATGAAAGAATTGATGCTTTCTCCATTCAAAACGCTGTTTCTGACAATTTGGATGTTTTGTGATACATTTGCATTTAACTGCTCAATTTGAAGTTGTAGAATCAGATAAATGTTACGAAACTACTCAGCATCATCAAATACATAGCATAAAGATGTTTTCAAGAGGTAAGTACATAGGTGAAGTGTATCAACTGGCAAATGAAGGAATTGATATTTTCTCCCTCGAAACGCTGTTTCGGACTATTTCGATGTATTGTCATACATTTGCACATAACTGTTCAAGTTGAAGTTGTACAATCAAATCAATGTTACCAATCTAATCAGCATGATGAAATACTTCAAAAAAAGTTGTTTCAACCTGTTACTACTTAGGTTTACCGTATAAATGGGCAAATGAAAGAATTCATACTCTCTCCATTCAGAATGCTGATTCAGACAATTTGGCTGTGTTGTATTACATTTGCATTTAACTGCTCAAGTTGAAGTTGTACAATCAAATCAATGTTACCAAACTACTCAGCATCATGAATTACATAACATAAAGTTGTTTCAACTAGTTACTGCATAGGTTCAGTGTATAAATGGGCAAATGAAAGAATTGATGCTTTCTCCTTTCAGAACGCTGTTTCAGACAAATTGGATGTTTTGTGATACATTTGCATTTAACTGCTCAAGTTGAAGTTGTACAATCAAATCAATGTTACCAAACTACTCAGTATCACGAAATACATAACATCAAGTTGTTTTCCAGACGTTACTCTATTGGCTATGTGTATTAAGTCTCAAATGAAAGAATTGATGCTTTCTTCTTTCAAACCGTTGTTTCTGTCAATTTGGTAGTTTTCCTATGTATTTGTATGTAACTGCTCCGGGTGAAGATGTACAATCAAATCAATGTTACGAAACTACTCAGCATCATCCAATACATAACATAATGATGATTTCAACAGGTTTAAATGCATAGGTGAAGTATATGAACTGGCAAATGAAAGAATTGATGCTTTCTCACTCGAAACACTGTTTCAGACTATTTCGATGTTTGGTGATAAACTTGCACATAACCTTTCAAGTTTAATTTGTACTATAAAATCAATGATATCAAACTTATCAGCATCAATGAATACATAACATAAAGTTGTTTTCAACAAGTTCCTACATAGATTTAGTGTATAAATGGGCAAATGAAAGAATTTGAAAGTGGCATCACAAGCAGACAGGGTGGTGAAAAAGGCATTTGGCATGCTGGCCTTCATCAGTCACGGCACTGAGTATAGGAGCTGCGACATTAAGCTGCAGTTGTATAAGCCATTGGTTTGGTGACACTTGGAGTACTGTGTACAGTTTTGATCACCCTGTTATGATAAAGATGTGTTTAAACTGGAAAGATTGCAGAAAAGATTCATGAGGACGTTGTCAGGAGTAGAGAGTCTGTGTTATAGGGAGAGGTTGGTCAGGATAGGTCTTTAATCCTTGGACTGTAGTAAAATGAGGGGTGACTTCATAGAAATGTTAAAAATTATGAGAAAGATGGATCAGGTGGACGGTAACAGTCATTTCCCCAGGGTAGGGTAGGAGAATCCAAAACTAGGGGGCATAGGTTTAGGATGAGAGGAGAAATATTTAAAAAGGACCTGAGGAGCAACATTTTCACTCAGAGGGTGCTGAGTGTCTGGAATGAGCTGCCAGAGCAAGTAGTTTAGGCAGGTAGAATACTATGATTTAAGAAGCACTTGGATAGGTACATGGAGGGGTGGGGCTTCGAGGGATATGGGCTGAAATTGGGTCTAGCTGGGTGGGCACCATGGCTGGCATGGAGTCATTGGGCTGAAGGGCCTGTATCCATGCTGTATTGCTCTATGACTCTAAGGAAACAAGAGACCAGCCCAAGAGACAGGATTGAGTGAAGGAGATCATGGCCCGGCAGAAGCAGTGAGGGAACAAAAGAGTGCAGATCGAGAGAAACCAGCAAAGAAAAGGGGAGAGCGTTCTGGGAGTGGAAACTGTGGTTGGTGTTGTTTATTTAATCAGGTCAGTGATTGGATACTGATAGGGACAGCTTGTTGTCCCTAATGTATCAGCCTCTAGTACCACCCCCAACAAAGCATTCCAGGTACCCACCACTCTCTGTGTAAAAACCTACCTCTGACATCTCCCCTAAACTTACCTCCTCTGACCTTAAACTGAAGTCCTCTGGTATTGGCCATTGCCGCCCTGGGGAAAAGATGCTGGCTGTTCACTCTATTATGCTTCTCATAATCTTACAAACCTCCATCAAGTCGCCTCTCATCCTGCGTCGCTCCAAAGAGAAAAGCCCTAGTTCGCTCAACCTTTCCTCATAAGACATGTTCTCTAATCCAGGCAGCATCCTGGTAAATCTCCTCTGCACCCTCTCTAAAGCTTCTATATCTTTTTTTATGAGGTGACCAGAACTGAACAAAATACTCTTAAGTGTGGTCTAACCAGAATATAGTAGAGTTGCAACATTACCTCATGGCTTTTGAACTCAATCCCCTGACTAATGAAGGCCAGAACACCATTTGTGACACTTTACTCTGTACTGTTATTGTTTTTACCTGTACTACATCAATACACTCTGTACTAACTCACTGTAACTGCACAGTGTAATGAATTGACCTGTACAATCGGTTTGTAAGACAAGCTTTCACTTGTACCTCAGTACAAGTGACAATAATAAACCAATACCAATACCAATACCACCCCATCAAATTGCTTGGCAACTTTGAGGGATCTATGGACATGGACCCCAAGATCGCTCTGTTCTTCCACACTGCCAAAAATCCTGCCATTAACCTTGTATTCCACCTTCAAGTTCATTCTTCCAAAGTTTCTTCATACTTTTCCAGATTGAACTCCATCTGCCACTTCTCTGCCCAACTCTGCATCCTGTCTATGACAATCTTCGAGACGAATCAGAACACCTCCAATCTTCGTGTCATCTGCAAACTTACTACCCCCATCCCTCCAATTCCCCATCCAAGTCATTTATAAAAACCACAAAGAGCAGGGTTCCTAGAACAGATCCCTGCAGTCACCAACCTCCAGGTAGAATCTACTACCACCCTCTGCCTTCTGTGGCAAGCCAATTCCGAATCCACACAGCCAAGTCTCCATGGATCCCATGCCTCATGACTTTCTGGATGAGCCTACCATAGAGAACCCTATAAAACACCATATACGCTGCATCCACCATTCTACCTTCATCAATTTGTTTAGTCACCTCCTCGAAAAACTCAATTAGGATCATGAGACATGACCTGCTCCTCACGAAGCCATGTTGACTATCCCTGATAAGACTATGCTTCCCCAAATGCTCATAAATCCTGTCCCTGAGAATCCTCTCCAATAGCTTGCCCACCACTGATGTAGGACTCAGTGGTCTATAATTTCGAGGATTATCCCTATTACTTGTCTTGAATAACAGAACAACATCTAGCATCATCCAATCCTCTGGTACCATTCCTATGGCCAGGGAGGACTCAAGTATCATCGTCAATGGACTAGCAATCTTGTCCCTTGCTTCCCGTAGGAACCTGGGGTATATCCCATCTGGCCCCGGGGACATCTATCCGAATGTTTTTCAGAAGCTCCAATACTGCCTCCTTCTTAACCTCGACATGCTCCAGCCCATTAGCCTGTTCAACACTGATCTCACATCCATTAAAGTACCTCTGCTCAGTAAACACTGAAGCAAAGTATTCATTAAGGACCTCCCCTACCTCCTCTGCCTCCAGGCACATTTTCCCCTTTGTACCTGAGTGATCCAACCCTCAATCTCATCATCATCCTGTTGTTTATGTATGTGTAGAACACCTGGAGTTTTCCTTAATTTTACTCACCAAGGCCTTTTCATGTCACCTTCCAGCTCTCCTAAGTCACTTCTTAAGCTCCTTCCTGGCTACTTCATAATTCTCCAAGAGCCCTGCCTGATTTTTCCTTCCTAAACCTTAAGTATGCTTCCTTCTTCCTGCTGACTAAATGCTTCACCTGTCTTGCCAACCATGGCTTCTTTACCCTACCATCCTTTCCCTGTCTCAGTGGGACAAACCTATCCAGAACCCCAAGTAAGTGTTCCTTAAACACTCCACATTTCTTCTGTGCATTTCCCTGGAAACATCTGTTCCCAATTTACATTCCCATGGTCCTGCCTTAATACCATTGTAATTAGCCCTCCCCCAATTAAAAATTTTCCCATATCATCTGCTTTTATCCCTGTCCATGGCTATGCTAAAGGTCAAGGAGTTGTGGTCAATATCTCCAAAATGCTCACCCACCGAGAGGTCTATCACCTGACCAGGTTCATTGTCTAGTACGAGATCCAGTATGGCCTCTCCTCCAGTCGGCCTGCCCACATACTGTGTCAGGAATCCTTTCTGGCAGAACAAATTCTGCCCCATCTAAACCTTTTGCATAACGAGGTACCAATCAATATTAGGGAAGTTGAAGTCTCCCATGACAACAACCCTGTTATTTTTGCACCTTTCCAAAATCCGCCTACTTATCTGCTCCTAAGTGTTTGGGTGGCTATTGGGGGGCCTACAGAATACTCTCAATAGAGTGATCGCTCCCTTCCCATTTCTGACTTTCACCCACACTGACTCAGTAGACGATCCCTCCACGACATCCTCCCTTTCTGCAGCTCTGATACTATCTCTGGTTAGCAATGCCACTCCCCCACCTCTTTTACCTCCCTCCCTATCCCTTTTGAAACACCTGAACATCAAGCAGCCAGTCCTGCCCTTGCAACAACCAAGTCTCCATAATGGCCATAACATCGTAATTCCATGACTGATGCATATTCTCAGTTCATCACCCTTATTTTTAATACTTCTCACTTGAAGTAAACACATTTCAATCCATCCAACTGACTGTGTCTATACCTTATCCACTACCTATCCTTCCACACAGTGTCTTTGCACAATGCATCTACCTTTACACCAAATGTTCCATCATCTGACCTAACACTCTGGTTCCCATCCCCCTGCCAATCTAGTTTAAACCCTCCCCAAGAGCTCTAGCAAACCTGCCCGCAAGGTCTTTGGTCTCTATTGAGTTCGGGTGTAACCCATCTCTGTTGTACAGGTGATACCTTCCTCAGAAGAGATCCCAGCAATCCACAAATCTGAAACCCTGCCCCCTGAGCCAACCCTTCAACCAAGCATTTCTCTGCCATATCCTCCTATAGTCTTACCCTCTCTGGCATGTGGCACAAGAGATCCAGAGATTACCACACTTGAGGTCTTGCTTTTTAGCTTCCCTTGGCATGGTAGCGTACGTGGCGGCACAGTAGTGTAGCGGTTAGCGCGACGCTATTACAGCAGCAGCGATCAGGGTTCGATTCCTGTCACTGTCTGTAAGGATTTTGTATGTTCTCCCGTGTCTGCGTGGGTTTCCGCCGGGTGCTCCGGTTTCCTCCCACATTGCAAAGACGTACGGGTAGGTTAATTTGGGTTTAAAATGGGTGGCGTGGACTCGTTGGGCCAGAAGGACCTGTTACCACGCTGTAAATAAAATTAAAAAAAAAACTCCCTATATTCCCTCTTCTGGACCTCATCCCTTTTCGTTGGCACCAATGTGTACCACAACTTCTGGCTGCTCACCCTCCCCATTAAGAATGCTGTGGACTCAATCTGAGACATCTCTGACTCTGGCACCTGGGAGGCAATATACCATCTGGGAGACTCGTTCTCATCCACAGAATCCACTATCTGTTCCCCTAACCAGTGAATCCTCAATCACTACCCCAGTCCTCTTCTCCCCCCTTCCCTTCTGAGCCACAGAGTCAGACTCAATGCCAGAGACTTGGCTGCTTTGGTTTTCCCCTGCAATGTCATCCCCCAGCAATATCCACAACAATATACTTGCTATTGAGCGGAACGGCCACAGGGCTTGACGTGGAAGGATTCTTTGGGTCTCTGGAAGATGGGAGGGAAGAAGTAAAAGGGCTGATGGTGGATCAAAGTTTCTTGATTTTCCTTTTCTACCTAGAATGAGTGAGTTTCCAAGGCCCTCCAGGGGAGAGAGTTCCAATGATACCAGTCATATCCTCAGAGAACTCCATGTGATTGGTGAAACAAGATTTTCCTTTCATTAAACTGTGCTGACTGTACACAATCCTATTATTCTATTCATGGTGTCAGGTTATTGAAGGAGTAGGCAGTGTGGATTTATGGTAGTGAAATTGTCTCCATCGGATTGGGACTTGTTTGAGAAAGTAACCAGCAGGGGAGTAACCTTTGATGACCTTTGTCTGGTCAGGGAGAATGAGGAGGTGATAGAAAGGAGTTATAGGCAGGTGGTCACACCAGAACCACGGGAGTCAGGCAAGTGGGTCATAGTCAGGATGGGGAAGGGGAAGAGTCAGGTACCAGAGAGTACCCTTGTGGCTGTACCCTTTGATAATAAGTTCTCCTGCTTGAGTACTGTTGGGGGAGACAGCCTACCTGGGGCAAGCAATAGTGGCAGTGTCTCTGGCACAAAGTCCGGCCCTGTGGCTCAGAAGGGTAGGGAAGGAGAGAGAAAGGCACTAGTGATAGGGGACTCTATAGTAAGGTGGGCAGACAAGCGATTCTGTGGATGCAGGAAGAAACTTGGAAGGTAGTTTGCCTCCCAGATGCCAGGGTCTGGGATGTTTCAGATCGCGTCCAAGATATCTTGAAGGGGGAGGGAGAACAGCCAGAGGCCGTGGTATATATTGGTACCAACGACATAGGTAAGGAAAGGAATGAGATCCTGAAAAAAGACTATAGAAAATTAGGAAGGAAGTTGAGAAGCAGGACCTCAAAGGTAGTAATTTCCAGATTACTGCCTGTGCTAAGCGACAGTGGTTATAGGAACAGAATGAGGAGGAGGTTAAATGCGTGGCTGAGGAATTGGAGTAAGGAGCAGGGATTCAGATTTCTGGATCATTGGGGCCTCTTTTGGGGCAGGTATGACCTGTTCAAAGAGGACGGGTTGCACTTGAATCCCAGGGGGACCAATATCCTGGCGGGGAGGTTTGCTAAGGCCACTGGGGAGAGTTTAAACTAGAATTGTTGGGGGGTGGGATCCGAACTGGAGAGACTGGGGAAGAGGTGTTTGGCCCTCAAATAGAGAAAGCTAGTAGCAGGTACGATAGGCAGGTGATAGAGAAGGGATGTGCTCAGACAGGTTTGAAATGTGTTTGTTTTAACGCAAGGAGTATTGTAAACAAGGCGGATGAGCTTAGAGCTTGGATAAATACTTGGCAGCCATTACGGAGACTTGGATGGCTCAGGGACTGGAATGGTTGCTTCAAGTGCTGGGTTTTAGATGTTTCAGAAAGGACAGGGAGGGAGGCAAAAGAGGTGGGGAGTGGCACTGTTGATCAGAGAGAGTGTCACGGCTATGGAAAAGGTGGATGCCATGGAGGGACTGTCTACGGAGTCTCTGTGGGTGGAGGTTAGGAAGAGGAAGGGGTCAATAGCTTTACTGGGTGTTTTTTATAGGCCGCCCAATAGTAACAGGGATATTGAGGAGCAGATAGGGAAGCAGATCCAAGAAAGGTGTGAGAATAACAGAGTTGTTGTGATGGGGGATTGTAATTTCCCAAACATCGATTGGCATCTCCAGACAGTGAGGGGTTTAGATGGGGTGGAGTTTGTTAAGTGTGTTCAGGAAGGATCCTTGACACAATATGTAGATAGGCCTACAATAGGAGAGGCTGTGCTTGATTTGGTATTGGGAAAAGGTGTCAGATCTCTCAGTGGGTGAATATTTTGGTGATAGTGATCATAATTCTATCTCCTTTATGTTAACACTGGAGAGAGATAGGAACAGACAGACTAGGAAGGCGTTTACTTGGAGTAAAGGGAATTATGAGGCTTTCAGGCAGGAAATTGGAAGATTAAATTGGGAACAGATGTTCTCAGGGAAAAGTATGGAAGAAATGTGGCAAATATTCAGGGGATATGTGTGTGGAGTTCTGCATAGGTATGTTCCAATGAGACAGGGGAGTCACGAGAGGATACAGGAACCGTGCTGTACAAAGGCTATAATAAATCTAGTCAAAAGGAAAAGCTTACAAAAGGTACAGAGAGCTAGGTAATGTTAGAGATCTGGAAGAGTATAAGGCTAACAGGAAGGAGCTTAAGAAGGAGATTTGGAGAGCCAGAAGGGGGCATGAGAAGGCCTTGGTGGGCAGGATTAAGGAAAACCCCAAGGCATTCTACAAGTATGTGAAGACCAAGAGGATAAGATGTGAAAGAATAGGGCCTATCAAGTGCAGCAGTGGGAAAGTGTGTATGGATCCGGAAGAAATAGCGGAGGTACTTAGTGAATACTTTACGTCAGTATTCACTACGGGAAAAGATCTGGGGGATTGTAGTGGGGATTTGCAGCGGGTTGAAAAGCTTGAACATGTAGATATTAGGAAAGAGGTGGTGCTGAAACTTTTGGAAAGCATCAAGTTGGATAAGTTGCTGGGACCGGATGAGATGTTCCCCAGGCTGCTGTGGGAGGTGAGGGTAGAGATTGCGGAGGCTCTGACGATGATCTTTGCATCATTGATGGAGATGGGAGAGGTTCCGGAAGATTGGAGGGTTGCGGATGTTGTTCCCTTATTCAAGAAAGGGATTAGGGATAGCCCAGCGAATTATACACCAGTGAGTCTTACCTCAGTGGTTGGTAAGCTAATGGAGAAGATCCTGAGAGGCAGGACATATGAACATTTGGAGAGGTATAGTATGATTAGGAATAGTCAGCATGGCTTTGTCAAGGGCAGGTCCTGCCTTACGAGCCTGATTGAATTTTTTGAGGATGTGACTAAACAGATCGATGAAAGCAGAGCAGTAGATGTAGTGTATATGGATTTCAGCAAGGCGTTTGATAAGGTACCCCATGCAAGGCTTATTGAGAAAGTAAGGAGGCATGGGGACATTGCAGTGTGGATCCAGAACTGGCTGGCCCACAGAAGGCAAAGAGTGGTTGTTGAAGGGTTGTGTTCTGCGTGGAGGTCGGTGACCAGTGGTGTACCTCAGGGATCTGTACTGGGACCCTTGCTCTTTGTGACTTTTCTACACGATCTGGATGAGGAAGTGGAGGGGTGGGTTAGTAAGTTTGCGGATGACATTAATGTTGGGGGTGTTGTGGATAGTTTGGCGGGCTGTCAGAGGTTACAGCAGGACATAGATAGGATGCAAAGTTGGGCTGAGAGTGGCAGATGCAGTTCAACCCTGATAAGTTGTTCATTTTGGTAGGTCAAATATGATGGCAGAATATAGTATTAATGCTAGGACTCTTGGCATTGTGGAGGATCAGAGGGATCTTTGGGTCCGAGTCCATCTGACGATCAAAGTGGCTGCGCAGGTTGACTCTGTGGTTAAGAAGGCATATGGTGTATTGTCCTTCATCAATTGGGGAATTGAATTTAGGAGCTGTGAGGTATTGTTGCAGCTATATAGGTCCCTGGTCAGACCCCACTTGGAGTACTGTGCTCAGTTCTGGTTGCCTCACTACAGGAAGGATGTGGAAGCCATAGAAAGGGTGCAGAGGAGATTTACTAGGATGCTGCCTGGAATGCGGAGCATGCCTTATGAAGGCAGGTTGAGAGAACTTGGCCTTTTCTCCTTGGAGTGACAGAGGATGAGGGGGGACCTGATAGAGGTATATAAGATGATGAGAGGTATTGATCGGGTAGATAGTCAGAGGCTTTTCCCCAGGGCTGAAATGGTGGCCACAAGAGGACATAGGTTTAAGGTGCTGGAGAGTAGGTATAGAGGAGATGTCAGGGGTAAGTTTTTTACTCAGAGAGTGGTGGGTGCATGGGCTGCTGGCAATGGTGGTGGAGGCGGATACGATAGGTACATGGAGCTGAGAAAAATAGACGGCTATGGGTAAGCCTAGTAATTTCTAGGGTAGGGACATGTTCAGCACAGCTTTGTCAGCTGAAGGGCTGTATTGTGCTGTAGTTTTTCTATGTTTCTATGTTTCTAAATGGGACTCATGGATGAAATGTCTTCTGTTTCTAAGTTAGGTGTCACATAAATGGTTGCTGCACAAGAGAAGAGTTCATAGGCTTGGAGGTTATGTAAAGGCAGGGACAGGGATTCAGTTAATAGACAGAGAACAGAGAGGAGGGATAAAGGAGTCACTTCCAGAGCACAAGCCAGCAGTTGGTGGGTCACCTCAGTTATTTACAATCTATAGTGACGGCAGTGAAGAGATTGAGAGTTACATCTTCAAGTTTGTGGATGATACAATGGCCGGTGGGAATATAAATTGTGACCAGGACAGAGAGTGCACAAAGGGATATTAATAAGTTAACCAAGTGGGCAGAGGACGTAGATGCTGTGTAATATGAGGAAATGTGAGGTTTTCCCTTTGGTGGGAAGGAGAGAAAAGCAGAATATTATGTAAATGATGCAGGACTAAACAATGGAAGTATTCACAAAGTTCCGAGCATTCCCAGACAAGAAACATGGCAGGTTAGCAGGCAGCTACAGTGAGTCATCAAGCAGGAAAATGGAATGTTGTCTTTATTGGAAGGGGATGGAATTCAGGAGTCCTGGATAACTGGACAAGGGTGTTGGGAAGACCACAGTACAAAAGCAAACCACGGTAGATGCTGCTGTAGAGGCTAGCTACACACTACGAAATGAAGACACGGAGTTGCTGGTTTCGAAATCGGAGGTTGAATGCCGACAGGGGCGCGGTGTGCCTTTAATATCCGAAAACTTCCCGCGCTGATGTTGCATGCAGGTCACCAGACCTTCCCGCGCATGGGCTTTCCCAGCCCAACAATGGGGAAGAAGGAGGGCCCCGCGCCATCTTGGATCGGGGCCTCCGACGATGTCGCGATGTCAGGAGCCGGTTCGATGCCAGTGCAGTGAGTCGCTACATAACCCCCCCCCCCCCCCAGAACTGGCAATACCATCGCGAAAACCAGAATTAAATAAACTATTACTTGGGTGGCCTGCCCCGCGCCACGCTCGCTGTACCACCATGGGTTGGTCCGAGTCTAAATGAGCCAGCTTCAGCCAGTCAACCGTAAACACCTCCTCGCGCCCCCCAATATCCAGCACGAACGTAGACCCATTGTTCCTGACAACCTGGAATGGCCCTTCATACGGCTGTTGCAGCGGTGATCGGTGCGCGCCCCTCCTGACAAAGACAAACTTACAGTCTTGGAGGGAAGTCGGCATATGGGTCGGGACCTGTCCGTGTCGTGAGGTGGGAATCGGGGCCAGGCTTCCAAGCCGCTCACGCAGCTGGTTGAACGCCACAGCAGGTCCTTCCTCTGGCCCCCGAGGGGCTGGTAGGAACTCCCCCGGGATGTTCCGTAGACCACCTCCGTGGACGAAGCATGCAGGTCCTCTTTTGGCACGGTGCGTATCCCCAGCAGGACCCAGGGGAGTTCGTCTACCCAGTTGGGCCCCTTCAGGCGGGCCATGAGTGCCAACTTCAGGTGGCGATGGAACTTCTCCACCAGCCCATTGGATTGCGGGTGATAGGCAGTGGTGAGGTGGATCTGGGAACCCCACAAGTCGGTGACGGCAGACCACAGGCTGGAGGTGAATTGAGCTCCCCTGTCTGAGGTGATATGTGCTAGGACACCGAAACGGGCCACCCAAGTTGACAAAAGGGCCCATGCGCAGGACTGGGCGGAGGTATCTGTGAGGGGAATGGCTTCAGGCCAGCGGGTAAAATGGTCGACAGTCATGAGGAGGTACCGCGCTCTTTGGGAGACTGGGAGGGGGCCAAACCAGGTCGACATGGATATGGTTGAACCTCTGGTGGGTAGGCTGAAAATCCTGCAAGGGGGCCTTGATGTGCTGCTGTACTTTTGAGGTCTGGCAGTGAGTGCAGGACTGGGCCCATTCGGAAACCTGTTTACGCAGGCCATGCCAGACGAACTTGTCTGACTACTGTCTGGATGGATGGGTGTGCAAGGCCGTGGATGGCATCAAACATCCGTCGGCGCCAGGCAGCTGGGACGATGGGGTGGGGTCTACCTGTGGAGATATCGCAGAGCAGGGTGCGCTCACAGAGGCCTACCAGAAGGTCTTGCTGTTGCAGGCTCGAGACTGCGGTGCAATAGCTGGGCATCTCCATGTCCGTTCCCTATGCCTCCGCTAAGGTGCCAAAATCCACCCCCTGGGACAAAACCTGGATGGTGGGCTGTGACAGTGCATCCACGACCACGTTCTCTTTCCCCGACAGATGGCGGGCGTCAGTGGTGAACTCTGAGATGTACAACAAGTGCCGCTGTTGCCGTGCTGACCAGGGATCTGAGACCTTGTTGAAGGCGAAGGTCAGCGGCTTGTGGTCTGTGAAAGCTGTAAATGGCCTGCCCTCCAAGAAGTAACAGAAGTGTCTGATGGCCAGGTACAACACCAACAGCTGGTCGAAGGCAATATATTTGAGCTCTGGTGGTTGAAGGTGCCTGCTGAAGAATGCCAGCGGTTGCCAACACCCTTTGATAAGCTGTTCTAGCACGCCTCTGACCACTGTGCTGGAGGCGTCAACCGTGAGGGCAGTCGGGATGTCCGTGCGAGGATGCACCAACGTGACCGCGTCCGCCAGGACCTGCTTGGTTTCGACGAACGCGATGTGAGCCTCTTTCAACCAAACAATGTCCTTGCTTCCGCCTGACAGAAGAGCAAACAACAGGCGCATGATGCGGGCCACGGATGGTATGAACCGGTGATAAAAGTTTACCATACTGAGGAATTCCTGCAGGCCCTTGATGGAGGTGGGTCTGGTGAAATGGCGGATGGCATCGACCTTCGCAGGTAGGGGCGTGGCGCCGTGCTTGTTGATCTGATGGCCCAGGAAATCGATTGTCTCCAGCCCGAATTGGCATTTGGCTGGGTTGATGGTCAGGCCGAGATCCCTCAGGCAAGAAAAGAGTTGGCGGAGGTGCGTGAAATGTTCCTGGCGGCTGTTGCTGGCGATCAAGATGTCGTCGAGGTATATGAAGGCGAAGTCAAGGTCGCGCCCGATCGCGTCCATAAGTTGTTGGAAGGACTGAGCAGTGTTCTTGAGACCAAAGGGCATCCGGACGAATTCAAAGAGGCCAAAAGGTGTGATCAGCGCCGTCTTCAGAATGTCGTCTGGATGCACCGGGATCTGGTGATACCTGCAGATGAGGTCGACCTTGGAAAAAATGGACCGCCCATGCAGGTTGGCAGTAAAGTCCTGAATGTGCGGCATGGGGTACCGGTCCGGGGTAGTAATGTCGTTGGGGCATTGGTAATCGCCACAGGGTTGCCAGCCTCCGGCTGCCTTGGGGACCATGTGTAGCGGAGAGGCCCATGGGCTGTCCGACCTGCGGATGATCCCCAGCTCCTCCATTTTTTTGAATTCCTCTTTCGCGAGGTGGAGCTTGTCTGGGGGTAGCCGCCGGGTGCGGGCATGGAGGATGTGATGCTGGGCGCCATGCTTGGGCAAGGTGGTGGAGAACTGGGGTGTTAGTATGGACGGGAACTCTGCCAGGACCCTGGCAAACTCGGTCGACGTGGTGACGGAGTCGAGGTGTGGGGCCAGTAGCTTGGCGTCGCCCAACGAGAACGTTTGGAAGGTCCTGGCATGTACCAAACGCTTACCCCGCAGGTCAACCAGCAGACTGTTGGCGTGAAGGAAGTCTGCCCCAAGGAGTGGTTGCGCGACGGTGGCCAGGATGAACCGCCAAGTAAAGTTGCAGGTGCCGAACTGGAGGTGTACTGACCGGGTGCCAAAGGTCTGAATGGTGCTGCTGTTGGCGGCTCTGAGGGCAGGTCCTGGTGTGCAGCTGCGAGTCTCATGGCTGTTGGGAGGCATGACGCTGACTTCGACTCTGGTGTCCACTAGGAACCGACGTCCGGAACACCTGTCCCGCACATGCAAGAGGCTATCCGGGTGGCCAGCCGCCATAGCCATCAGTGGTGGCTGGCTCTGGCATTTCCCGGAAACCTGCATGGTGGCCGGCATCTGCGGGCATCAGCGCCCCACCGCTGGTGGTAGAAACACCATTGGTCGGTAGGTGTCTCAGACCTGGTGGCGGGTGGGGAGAGTTCGATCGCCGGGTCTGGCCTGCTGGGCCGCTGGGTACGTGGCGTGGCAACGCGTTCGACGGACGCCCCGCTCTCCTTTTTCACCCACCAAAGGACATCTGCCCCGGCGGCCACCTTCCGGGGTTTGCTGAAATCGGCATCCGCCAGGAGCAGGTGGATGTCGTTGGGTAACTGCTCCAGGAAGATCTGCTCAAACAGCAGGCAGGGTTCATGCCCGTCTGCCAGGGCCAACATCTCATTCATGAGCGCGGAGGGGGGGGGGGGTCTGTCGCCCAACCCATCAAAGTGGAGTAGGCGGGAGGCCTGTTTGTGTCGGGAAAGGCCAAAAGTCTCGAGAAGGAGGGTCTTGAACTTATCGTACTTCTCCTCCTCCGGGAGCGCCTGGATGAAATCCTCGACCTGGGCTGTGGTGTCTTGGTCGAGGGCGCTCACCACGTAATAGTATTTGGTGTCGTCCCTGGTGATCTGGCGAAGCTGGAACTGGGCCTCGGCCTGGTCAAACCAGACACTGGGCTGGAGGGTCCAGAAGGTGGGCAGTTTAAGGGCTACTGCCTGTACATCTTGCTGTACAGACATCGTGGGTCCAAAAATGTTTGGACCCATCGGGGTCACCAATGTAGCGGCTAGCTACACACTACGAAATGAAGACACAGAGTCGCTGGTTTCGAAATCAGAGGTCGAATGCCGACAGGGGTGCAGTGCGCCTTTAATATCCGAAAACTTTCCGCGCTACAGTTCCCATGCTGACGTCACACGCGGGTCACCTGACCTTCCTGCGCGCGGGCTTTCTGAGCCCAACAATGGAGAAGAAGGAGGGCCCTGCGCCATCTTGGATCGTGGCCTCCGACGACGTAGCGATGTCGGGAGCCGGTTCGATGTCGGTGCGGTGAGTCGCTACACTGCAAACTTAAAATATCAGCAGAACCTGCTGTAAGTTACCGACAGCTCAGGCTGCAACTATAAAGAGAGAAATAGACATAATGTTTCAGTCAATTTGATGAAGGATCGTTGTCCTGAAAGGTTAGATCTGATTTTCTTTTCAGATCCTGCAGAGTATTCCCAGCATTCTCTGTGTTCAATGGGTGAGAGCACACCTGGAGCACTCTGAACACATCTGGTCTTCAGGATGGATATACTTGCTGGGAAGACAATTATGGGATTGCTTCCTGGGATGGGGGCATGTCCCACGAGAAAAGTTTCAGCAGAATGGGCTGGAGCTCCCTGGAGTTTAGAAGAATGGGAGGTCCCCTCACTGAAACACAAGGTCCTGAGAGGAGTGACCAAGGAAGGTGCAGTGAGATGTTGACCCTGCTTAGGGAGTCTGGAACTAGGGGATGCACCCAGGGAGACAGTGGGTCCACATAAGACTGGGATGAGGGGGAGTTTCTTCCCTCAGTGGCTTGCATGCCTTTGGAACTTGCCAGAAAATGTTCAAGCTGACCGGTGCAGCATTATGACCTTGGGGAAAGGTAAGCCGCATCCAAACCAGTGAGGCCCAGTGAGGCAGGAGGGTTTTGTACAACAGAGAGCCTGAACTAGCCCAACCCACAAACCAGCCAAGGACACCATAACAGGCAGCAAAGCCATGACACCTATTGTGCCAGCTGTCAGTCTGTGGTGTTTGTTTTTTACTTCTGAATGACAAGGGCATGCAGAAGAAATCTAAAATATTAGACAATTCAACAATTAAAATATTTGGTTACTATTATACTGTATGATGATGAACAAAATATTAACCTGCAGATAAACCAAGAGCAGCTGAAAGACCTGGATAACTGGTGAAAAGGATGATATTCCCCAGGGTACGGGAAGAACGGGGAAGTGGGAGTAATTGAAGAACAGTAGCAAGCAACAGAGCAGGAACATTAGCTGAACGTCCTCCTGTGCTGTAGTAGTCTATGGGCTGGGATTTATCAACACCCTCTCTCACCTCACTCACCATACTCCACCACATCACATTCTCCATCCGCTGCCATCCTCCTTCTCACTACCATTTTCTCCAATGTCACACATTCCCATTTCATGGACAGTGGGCACCTATCTGTATTAATCCTATCTTCCAGCACTTGGCCTGCAGCCTTCTATGCCTGGGTGATTCAAGTGCTCATCTAGACACTTCTTCAATGCTATCAGCAACTCTGCTTCTACCACTCTGTGTTCCAGGTATCCACCACTCTCTGGGTGAGGAAGGTCCCACTCAGACACCTCTAAATCCCTTCCCCTTTACCTTAAACCTATGTCCTCTAACTTTATTTACCTCTGATCTGGGGAAAAGTTTCCTGCAATCTACCCCATTTATACCCTTCATCATTTTATATACTCAATCATGTCTCCTCTTAACCTCCGCCACTCCAGGGAGAACAGTCCCAGCCTCTCCAGTCTCTCCTCATAACTGAAATTTTCCATCCCAGGCAACATCCTGGTGAATCTCCTCTGCACCCTCCCCAGTGCTATCATATCCTTTCAGGGACCATAACTTCCCTGCTCTTGTACTCAATGCCTTGACTAATGAAGGCCAGTATCCCATATGCTATCATAAAACAACTATCTACTGGCGCTACTACCTTCAAGGATCTTTGGACTTGTACACCAGTACTCTCAGTACTCTCTAGGACACTAACATTCATGGTGCATGTCTGAGCCCCACTAGTACTCCCAAAATGTATCACCTTATATTTCTCAAGATTAAACTCCATCTGCCATTTCTCAGCCCATTTCATCAATGCATCGATACCTCCCTGTAACCTAAGACTACTCTCCACATTGTAAACAACTCCACCAATCTTCATGACATCTGTGAATGCACTGATCATGCTTCCAACATCAACATCCAAACCATTCACTTATATTGCAAACAGCAGGGGTAGCAGCACTGGTTGCCACGAGTCACAGGCATCCAGTCACAAAGCCCCCTTCCATCACCCTCTGTTTCACGTTGCCAAGTCAATTTTGGATCCAATTTACCAAACTGCCCTGGATCCCATGGGCACTAACCTTTTGGACCGGTATCCCATGTGGGATCATGTCGAAGACCTGACTGAAGTCAATGTAAACCACACCTTCTACACATCAATACACTTTGTTACCTCCTCAAAAAACTCAGTCAGATTGGTCAGACAAGATGTGCCATGCTAGCTATCTCAGATCACTCTTTTTCTCTAATTTCTGAGGCCCCCTGCCCCATTTATCTTCTTGACTCTCTCTCTCTATCTCCACATTGTCCCCTTTACCCAGAACCAACAGATTCAGGGCCATACAGGCAGACTCATAGATTATAGAGCAATAAAGCCTGGATACAGACTCTTTGGCCCAATCAGTCCATGCCGACCATAGTGCCCACCCAGCTAGTCCCAATTTCCTGCATTTGGCACATATCCCTCCAAGCCGCACCCCTCCATGAACCTCTCCAACTGCTTCGGTTCGGAGGACTTCGGAGCAGCTAAGTGTTTTCTCTGTTTATCACTTTTATTGGGGTTTTTAAGTGTAAGGGTTAGTTTTTGTTGGGGTTTTTAGTGTAAGGGTTAGATTTTTATAAATTTTTTCTGACTAGTGGAGTGGGGGCTGGACTGCGCAGGCGCGGCGTGGGCAGCTTAAAAAAGGAAACAGCCTATAGAGCGGGCAGCTTCGGAGTGGGCAGCTGAGTGACAGGCAGCAGAGTGTTCTGGGCTTTGGCTCAAGGGGCTTTGGCGTGAAGGGGCAAGGAGGGTAAGTAGCTGGTAAGTAGGTAAAGGTAAGGTTTACCTGTTGATAATTATAGATTTGTAGGTGGGACTAACTAGGGAAAAAAGAAAGGTAGTCAGATGGAGGACATGGTCATATGCTGCAGCTGTTTGATGTGGGAACTCGTGGACCTTGCTGCGGTCCACGATGGCCACATCTGCAGTAAGTGCTTAAGGCTGGAGGAACTTTGGCTCAGAGTTGATGAGCTGGAGTCGCAGCTACAAACACTGTGCAGCATAAGGGAGGGAGAGAGTTATGTAGACACGGTGCATCAGGTGACAGTCACCCCCCTTAGAGCAGGTACATCTGAGGTTCAGGAGGCAGATAGAATAGTGACTGTCAGGGGAGGGAAGAGGAAGAAGAAGTCAGGCAGACAGACAGAGCAGTGAACCCCGGAGGCTGTTCCCCTCAGTAACAAGTTTTCTGCCTTGGAAGCTGTTGAGGGGGATGACCTGCAGGGGCCTAGCTGCAGTTACCAGGTCTCTGGCACTGGGACTGGTACTGCTGTTCAGAAGGGAAGGGTGGGAAAGAGACATGCGGTAGTGATAGGGGACTCGATAGTCAGGGAAACAGATAGGAGGTTCTGTGGCAGTGAGCATGAATCCCGGATGGTATGTTGCCTCCCAGGTGCCAGGGTCCGGGATGTCACTGATCGGGTCCACAGGATTCTTGAGCAGGAGGGAGAGCAGCCAGAAGTTGTGGTCCATGTTGGCACCAACAACATAGGTAGGAAGGGGGATGAGGTCCTGAAGAGTGAGTTCAGGGAGCTAGGCAGAAGATTGAGGAACAGGACCTCAAGGGTAGCAATCTTGGGATTGCTGCCGGTGCCATGCGATAGTGAAGGCAGGAATAGGAGGAGGTGGCAGATAAATGCGTGGCTGAGAGGTTGGTGCAGGAGGGAGGGTTTTAGATTTCCGAATCATTGGGATCTCTTCTGGGGAAGGTGGGACCTGTACAGAGAGGACAGGTTACACCCGAACCAGAAGGGGGCCAATATCCTTGCGGCGAGATTTGCTAGGGTGGTTCGGGAGGGTTTAAACTAGTTTGTGAGGGGGAAGGGAACCGGAGGAGTAGGTCAGAGGAAGAAGGGAATGGGGAAAAGTTAGATCAAACAGGTAGAGAGGCTGTGGGGAAGGAGAAGCAGAATACAGGCTATAAAAGTAGTAAGGTAGATGGACTGAAGTGTGTTTACTTAAATGCAAGAAGTGTCAGGAATAAGGGGGATGAACTGAGGGCTTGGATAAGTATGGGGGACTATGATATCGTGGCTATTACTGAGACGAGGCTGACGTCAGGACAGGAGTGGATATTGCATATTCCTGGTTTTTGGTGTTTTAAGAGGGATAGGGAAAGGGGGAGAAGAGGAGGAGGGGTGGCGATACTGGTCAGGGACACTGTTACGGCTGTGGAAAAGATGGATGTTGCAGAAGGATCATCTCTAGAGTCCGTATGGGTGGAATTAAGGAACAAGAAAGGAGCAGTTACTCTACTAGGTGTATTCTATAGGCCCCCCAGTAGTAGTAGAGATATGGAGGAGCAGATTGGCAGGCAGTGTTTGGAGAGAAGCAAAAATAACAGGGTTGTTATAACGGGAGACTTCAACTTCCCAAATATAGACTGGAACCTGCTTAGTGCCAAAGGTTAGGATGGGACGGAATTTGTTAAATGTGTCCAGGAGGGATTCCTGACGCAGTATGTTGACAGGCCGACTAGAGGGAATGCCATGTTAGATCTAGTTTTAGGAAATGAACCGGGACAGGTGAAGGATCTATTGGTGGGTGAGCATTTGGGGGACAGTGACCATTGCTCCATAACCTTTAAAATTGTCATGGACAGGGACAGGTGCAGAGAGGACAAGAGGATTTTTAATTGTTGAAGGGCGAACTACGAGGCTATAAGGAGAGAACTTGGGAGTGTAAATTGGGATGTCCTTTTTGAAGGAAAATGTACCATGGAGATGTGGTCGATGTTCAGGAATCTTATGCAGGATGTTAGGGATAAATATGTCCCGGTGAGGCAGAGAAGGAATGGCAGGGTGAAGGAACCGTGGGTGATGAGAGAGGTGGAACGACTTGTTAGGGAGAAGAAGGTAGCATACATGAGGTATAAGCAGCAAGGTTCAGACAGGGCCCGTGAGGAATATAGGGTAGCAAGGAAGGAACTTAAGAAAGGGCTGAGGAGAGCTAGAAGGGGACATGAAACGGCGTTGGCTAGAAGGGTTAAGAAAAATCCCAAGGCCTTTTTTACGTACATGAAGGGTAGGAGGATGGCTAGGGTAAAGGTAGGTCTGATTAAAGACAAAGGTGGGAGAATGTGCCTGGAGGCGGCGGAAGTGGGAGAAGTTCTCAATGAATACTTCTCTTCACTATTCACTGAGGAGAGGGGTCTTGATGACGCGGAGGGCAGTGGTGGTAGGGGTAATGTTCTCGAGGTTGTAGATATCAAGAGAGAGGATGTGTTGAAGTTGTTAAATAATATTAAGACAGATAAATCTCCGGGGCCTGATGGGATTTTCCCCAGGCTGCTTCGAGAGGTTAGGGAGGAGATTGTTGAACCACTGGTAAGGATCTTTGAGTCCTCGTTGTCCACGGGGATGGTGCCAGAGGATTGGAGGGTTGCGAATGTTGTCCCCTTGTTCAAAAAAGGTAATAGGGATAGTCTAGGGAATTATAGACCGGTGAGTCTCACGTCTGTGGTGGGTAAGCTGTTAGAAAGGATTCTAAAGGATAGGAGTTATGAACACCTAGAGAATCATGGACTGATTAGGGACAGCCAGCATGGCTTTGTGAAGGGAAGATCTTGCCTCATAGGCTTGATAGATTTCTTTGAGGAGGTGACTAGGAAGATTGATGAGGGTAGTGCAGTGGATGTGGTCTACATGGATTTTAGTAAGGCGTTTGATAAGGTTCCTCATGGTAGGCTTCTTCAGAAGGTCAGAGGCCAAAGGATCCAGGGAAGCTTGGCTGTGTGGATTAGGAATTGGCTTGCATGTAGAAAGCAGAGGGTTGTGGTGGAAGGAGTGCCCTTGGATTGGAGGGCAGTGACTAGTGGTGTCCCACAGGGATCAGTTCTGGGACCTCTATTTTTAGTAATATTTATAGATGACTTAGATGAGGGGGTGGAAGGCTGGGTTAGTAAGTTTGTGGACAACACTAAGATCGGCAGTGTTGTGGATAGTGTGGAGGGCTGTCGGAGCTTACAGAGGGATATTGATAGGATGCAGAGCTGGGCTGACAAGTGGCAGATGGAGTTCAATCCGGAGAAGTGTGAGGTGGTACACTTTGGAAGGACAAACTCCAGGGCAGAGTACAGGGTAAATGGCAAGGTACTTGGCAGTGTGGAGGAGCAGAGGGATCTGGGGGTTCATATTCACAGTTCATTGAAAGTTGCCTCACAGGTGGAAAGAGCAGTTAAGAAGGCCAATAAGAAGGCTTTCATAAGCCACAGGATTGAGTTTAAGAACCGCGAGGTGATGATGCAGCTTTACAAAACTCTAGTTAGGCCACACTTGGAGTACTGTGTTCAGTTCTGGTCGCCTCATTATAGGAAGGATGTGGAGGCATTGGAGAGGGTGCAGAGGGGATTTACCAGGATGCTGCCTGGATTAG
Source organism: Pristis pectinata (assembly GCF_009764475.1). Classification (NCBI taxonomy): domain Eukaryota; kingdom Metazoa; phylum Chordata; class Chondrichthyes; order Rhinopristiformes; family Pristidae; genus Pristis; species Pristis pectinata. The sequence goes on from NC_067410.1 coordinate 53,710,913, forward strand.
AGCGAATTGAATATGAGGAGAGGCTTAAGGTGCTAGGGCTTTATTCACTGGAAAAGAGGAGGATGAGAGGAGACATATAAAATATTGAGAGGAATAGATAGAGTTGACAGTCAGCACCTCCTTCCCAGGGCACCAATGCTCAAGACAAGAGGGCATGGCTTTAAGGTTATGGGTGGGAGGTTCAGGGGAGATGTCAGGGGGAGGTTTTTCACCCAGAGAGTGGTTGGTGCATGGAATGCACTGCCTGGGGTGGTGGTGGAGGCAGATACATTGGACAGGTTCAAGAGCTTGTTGGATAGGCATATGGAGGAATGTGAGATAGAGGGATATTTGGGAGGAAGGGGTTAGGTAGTGTGAGGGTGGTTTGATGGACGGCACAACATGGTGGGCCGAAGGGCCTGTTTTGTGCTGTATGGTTCTATGGTTCCTAAATGATACTATTTTACCTGTCTCAACCACTTCCTCTGACAGCTCATTCCACATACTCACCACCCTCTGTGAAATTTTACCCCTTTTAAATATTTCCCTTCCTATCCTAAATCTATGCCCCCTAGTTTTAGACTCAACTACCCTGGGGAAAACACGGTTACCATCCATATTACCTTGACCTTTCATAATTTTAAACATGTCCTCAAGGTCACACCTCATTCTCCTACATTCTGAGGAACAAAGACCTAGCCTGGCCAACCTCTCCCTATAACTCAGGCCCTCTAGTTCCAGCAACATCCTCAGAAATTTTTTCTGCACTCTTTCCAGTTTAACCATGTCTTTCATATAACAGGGTGAAAAAGACTGTGCATAGTACTCAAAGTGCAGCCTCACTGACTTATACAACTGCAACATAATGTCCCAACTCCTATACTCGATTCCCTGACTGATGAAGGCCAGCCAGCATGCTAAACGCCTTTTTCACCACCCTGTCTACCTGTGACTTTTAATGAACCATGCACTTGTACTGCTAGGAACCTCTGTTCCATTGTACTCCCTAGTGCCCTACCATTCATAGTATAAGTCCTATGCTGGTTTGACTTTCCAAAATGCATCATCTCGCACTTATCTGCATTGAAATCTATTTGTCACTCCATGCCACACTTCCCTAACTGATCAAAATTCCTTTGTAACCTATGATAACGTTCTTCACTATCAACAACACCTCCTAACTTCATGTCAATTGCAAACTGACTGATCAAGCCTTGGGCATTCATATCAAAATCATTTATATAAATGAACAATAAGGGTTCCAACACTGGCCCCCGTGGCACAGCACTAGTCACTGGCCTCCATTCAACCATCAACCACCACCGTCTACTTCCTACCTCTGAGCCAATTTTGAATCCATCTAACTAGGAAATACTGATCAACCTGATCTTCCTCAAAAGGAGGGACTAATCGAACCTCCCTACTGGCTAAAAAACCTTCATCAGAATCAGATTCCAAACTCTTTTGCTTCATTTTTAACTCATGCTGCCGCTGTTTTTCCTTCTCCTCTCAATCCAGCTCCATCCTTCTCAATTCCATCTGGGCCTTCCTTTCCTCAAACTTCAACCGTTAGTTCCCGTTCAGCCTCTAACTCTAGTTTCCTTTGTTCGGCCTCTAGTTTCTTTTGTCCCAACTCTAACTTCATTCGCGTTTGTTCTAACTCTATCTTTGCTAACTGCACCTGGCCATCAGGAATCTCTGACCCACTCTCAGGAAACTCTTCTAACTCTTCCTCTTCCAAATCCTCCAACTCCACTGGTTGAGAAGTCACATCAGAAATCACTGGTTTAATCTCAGGAAACTCGACCCAAAACGTCAACTGTCCACTTCTTGACAGATCCTTGTCAAGAAGCATTTGGGAAGCTGACCTATGTTCTCTCACAAAAGAGAACATAGAGGGTAAGTACGAAATCCAAATGTCCCATGATGGAACCCAAACGACACCTCAGTGTTTGCTTGGTAGTGACTGCCTCACCCCGAAAAGCATCCGAATCGTGGTCGTCCACACAAAAACCTGAAGGTGGCTAATGTCAGTCCGTTGTTTAAAGAAGGGTAGCAAGGACAAGCCAGAGAACTACAGGCCGGTCAGCCTGACGTAAGTGGTGGGGAAGTTACTGGAGGGAATTCTGAGGACAGGATCTACCAGCATTTGGATAGACAGATTAGGAGGAGTCAGCATGGCTTTGTGCATGGAAAGTCATGTTTGGCGAATCTTTTAGAGTTCCTTGAAAAGGTAACCAAAAGAGTGGATCAGGGTATGGCAGTAGATGTTATTTATTTGGACTTCAGAAAGGTCTTCAACAAGGTCCCACATGGTAGGCTGGTCTGGAAGGTTAGGTTCCTGAAACCCAGGGAGACCAATATTAGCCACGTTCCAGACTTTGGGAACTTCACAAGTGGCTAATGATGAAGCAAATATCTCCAAAAGGGCCTCTGCAATTTCTTCTCTAGCCTCCCACAGAGTCCAAGGATGTAGCGGTCAAGCCCTGGGCACCTTACTGATGTAAATATCTTCTCCCTGGTAACATAAACATTCTCCAAATCTCCATTTTTTTCCCTTATCTATTGAGCAAACATAATTTTTTCCTCAGTAAACGCCGAAGAGAAATATTCATTAAAAATCCCACCCATCTCCTGCAGCTCAATACATATGATCTCTAACGGGACCTACTCTCTCCCTAGCCATGCTTTTAATCTTCATGTTGTTAATGGTCCTCTTGGGACTTTCTTTAACCTTACCTGCTCAGTCCATCTCAGTCCATCTCTTTGCCCCCTGATTTCCCTCTTAAGTGTATTCTTAATCTTTCTATTGTCATCAAGGGATTCACCCTGGCAGTAAAGTCAGTGGAATGCTCCTCCTGAAAGATATGGGAAGTCAGGGGACCTCCCAGTCTCCCTGATGTCTACATCTGTAGAAAGTGCACCCAGCTGCAGCTCCAGACAGAGTGGGTCAAGGAACTGGAGCTGGAGTTGGATGTACTCAGGATCATCCTCATTCTTAAAAGCTTCCCACTTGCCATTCAAACAGGCTCTCCCAATTGACCTCTGCTAGATCCTGCCCAATTCCCACAAAATTAGCCCTGCTTCAGTTTAGGACCCTAACCTGTGGACCGGTCCTATTCTTTCTAATTACTACCTTAAAACTAACAGAATTTTGGTCACTGGAGCCAAAGTTCTCCCCCACCGCCACCTCAGTTATGTGCCCTGTCTCATTCCCGAACAGGAAGTCCATTATTGCACCTTCCTGAGTAGATCCTTCTATATATTGACTCAGAAAAATGGATTTCAATACAAATAAGTGTGACATGATGCATTTTAGAAAGTCAAACCAGCATAGGACTTATACTATGAATGGTAGGGTACTAGGGAGTGTAATGGAACAGAGAGACTGAGGAGTTCGTTTGAAAGTGGTGTCACAGCTAGACAAGGTGGTGAAAAGGGCATATATAGCACGCAGGCCTTGATCAGTCAGGGCATTGTGTACAGGAGTTGGGACATTATATAGCAGTTGTATAAGTCACATTGATGAGGCTACACTTGGAGTCCTGTGTACAGCTTTGGTTATCCTGTTAAAGACATGGTTTAACTGGAAAGAGTGCGGAAAAGGATTACGAGGATGTTGCCAGGACAAGAGGGCCTGAGTTATAGGGAGAGGATGGCCAGGCTGGGTCTTTATTCCTTGCAGCATAGGAGAATGAGGGGTGACCTTATAGAAGTTTATAAAATTATGAGAGGCATAGATAAGGTGGATGGCAGCAATCTTTTCCCCAGGGTAAGGGAGTCCAAAACTAGTGGGCATAGATTTCGGGTGAAAGGGAAAAGATTTAAAAGGGACTTGAGGGGCATATTTTTCATGCCGAGAGTGTTGAGTATATCTAAGGAGCTGCCAGAGGAAGTAGTTGAGGCAGGTATAATTGTATTGTTTAAGAACCATTTGGATAGGTACATGCAGGGGTGGGGTCAAATGCAGGAAATTGGGACTAGATGGGTGGGCACTATGGTCAGCTCTTCAGACTTTCCTTAACCTTACCTGCTAGATCCATCTCATACCCTCTCTTTGTCATCCTGATTTCTCTCTTAGGAATATTCTTAATCTTTTTATGGTCATCAAAGGGATTCACTTGTGGTTTACCTCCTCAACCCGATGTATGCTTCCTTCTTTTCCATGGCCGGAGCCTTAATATCTCTCTTCAGCCAAGGTTGCCTCTAACAGGAACATGCTGCCCCTGGACTCTTGATATCACACTTTTAAAAGCCTCCCACTTGCTATTTGTTCCCTTCCTTTCAAACAGGCTCTCCCAATCGATCTGTGCTAGATCCTGCCAAGGTGCTCCCTGACTGCCAATTCAGTTACCTGCCCTACCTTGTTCCCTCAGAGAAGGTCCAGTATTGCACCTTCCTGAGTGGGGCCCTCGATATATTGACTCAGGAAACTTTCCTGGACACACTTCACAAATTCCATCCCGTCCAGGCCCTATACATTCTGGATAGTCCAGTCAATACTGGGTAAGTGAACATCTCCCACGAATACAACCCTATTATCCTTACAACTAGGAGCAACTTCTCTACACACCTGCTCCTCACGTTCCTGCTACTGTTCGGGGGGTCTATAATACAGCCCCACTATAGTGACCCTTACCTTCTTGTTTCTAAGTTCTATCCATATGGCCTCACTGGATGATCTCTCAAGAAATTCACCTCTAAGTTCTGCTGTTATTATCAAAAAGGTAACAACCCCTCCTTGCTTACCTGTACCTCTGTCACACCTGTAGCATCTGTATCCTGGAATATTAAGCTGCCAGTCCTGCCCTTCTCTCAGCCATGTTTCTGTTTTGGTTATAATCTCCCAGTCCTCAGAGCCAATCTATGCATTGAGTTCGTCTGCCTTACATGTTAAACATTTTGCATTGAGATAAATGCAGTTTAATTGGGTATTCCTTTCCCTGCCTTTACTGTGCCCCTGACTATCCTGATTACTGAACTTGCTCTTGTTGGCTACTGCTTTTTCCCATGACTTGCTCCTGCTCAGATTCCCACCCCCCCTGCCAATCTAGTTTAAACCACCCGGTGCAGCACAAGCAAATTTCCCTGCAAGGACATCGGTCCCTTTCTCGTTCAAGTGCAATCCATCCATCTTGTACCAGTAAACCCCAGAGGAGATCCCAATGATTCAAGAACCTGAATCCTTGCCCCCTGCACCACCAACTTCTCAGCCACAAATTCATCTGGCCTATCCTTCTATTTTTGACCTCACCAGCACGTAACACCTGGAATAATCTGGAGATTACTACCCTTGAGGCCCTGCTTCTTAACCTCTTACCTAACACCCTATGCTCATTCTGCAGGACCTCATCCCTTGTTCTACCTATGTCTTTTACACCAATATGTATGGCTGTTTGTCCTCCTGCTCGAAAATTTTCTGCAGCCGCTCAGAGATATCCTTGACACTGGCACCCAGGAGGCAACACACCATCCTGGCATCTCTTCTGCGGCCACAGAATCTCCTCTCTGCCCCCCTCACTATCGAGGCTCCTATCACTATCACCCTGCGTGACTACACCCTTTCTCTCTGAGCTTCAGAGCCGGTCACAGTGCCAGAAACCTGACGGTTGCTGCTCGCCCCTGAAAGATCAGCTCCCTCAACAGTATCCAAAGAGGTATACCTGCTCGTGAGGGGAATGGACACAGGGGAACCCTGCACTAACTGCCTCGTCCCCGTGCTTTTCCTGGTGGTCACCCATCTATCTGAAGCCTGCACCTTGGGCGTGACCACCTCAGTAAAAGTCTCATCCATGACTCAGTGAAAGGGTAAAAGCTGAATGAATATAATGTGAACAATGTGAGATCCATCATCTTGGGAGAGAAAATAGAAAAGGGAAATATTGTTGAATAGTGAGAGATTGGAAGGTGCTGGTGCTCAAAAGGGACCTGGGTGAACTTGTACAGAAATCACCTTAAGTTAATTCTCAGATATGGCAGAAATTTGGAAGGCAAAATGTTATGTTGGCCTTAATTGCAAAAGAATAAGAGTAAAGACACCTTACTACCTGGCACCTGGAATCTGGTCTCTGTGTCTGACAAAGGATATACTTGGGATAGAGGGAATGCACTGGGAGTGCATGTGTGCGTGTATGTGTGTGTGATGGGGTGGTGGGGAATTAGCCCATGAAGAGAAATTAAGTGGACTACACTGTACTCTCTAAAAGAATGAAATATTATTTTATTGAAAAATGCACATTTCCTTTGGGGCATTAACAGGCTGGATGCAGAACTGATGTTGTCCCTGGCTGGGAAGTCTACAACCAGAGAGCACAGTCTCACATTCAGTATTGCATCCTTCAGGACTGAGATGAGATGTCTACAGTCAGAGGGTGGTGAAACTTCGAAGTCCACACAAGAGGGTCATGATGCTCAGTCAGTATATTCAGAACAGAGTTCAACAGATTTTTGGATATTAAGGGACGCATAAGAGAAGAATGGCCTGAGGGACAGGATTAGCTGTGACCTTCAGAAATGATGGAGCAGGCACCACAGGGCAGATGGTCTATTCCTGCTTCTTTTATGCTTTTTACCTTCTGGCCATTGCTCACTCCCTCACACTTCCACTCTCTGCAGTGAATTCTGAATTTTCCTATCCTCTCTCTCTATTTCTTTCTCTCTCTCCCTTTCTCTCTTTCTGTTTTCAATTCCTCACCCTCACCTTATCATTGTTGGATTCTTCCTGCTTTAAAGTTTTGACCCCACCCCCCAGCCCCCCACCCCACTCATTACCTTTTTGTCTTTCTTTAAACTCATAGCCTTGTGACTCTCACAGTTTCCCTCTCTTGTATTCACTCTCTGCCTCTCCCTCACTTTCATAGGTTGAAACTCTTGGTCTCATTGCTCACTCCCATCCTCTCTCTCATCTGTCTTTGTTTTAAATTTTTTTAAAAATAAATTCATGCTGCTTGATCTCACATTTATTTTGTAAATTGACAAACAGACTGTAATCAGTAAAGACAAGTAACAACACCTCTGCCACGATTATCCTCAACACTGGTGGTGGACTGCAAGGCTTGTACTACTTCAATGTATGTATGTTGTGAAATAATCTGTATGGATGGCCTGCAAAACTAAGTTTTTCACTGTATCTCGGTACATCTTGATGTTCCTCCTAAAGTGCCCAATGCTTGTTCAATAGTATGAGTAACCATTTTTAATCATGTGATTAATCACAAGTAATTTTTTTAATTGATCAAGGGTTTTCAATGTCGTGAGCATCTGTTTCTCTCAATTCCCCAGCATTTGACTTTCATTCCCAATCTATTCTATCATCACCAAAGGTGTCATCACAGTGCTACCAAACAGCACTTCACAAGTAACCTGCTCACTAATGCCCAGGGAACTGACTCCTGGGAATCTCTAGCCCATGACGGCCCAAAATAGAGGCCCAAAATTTAGGGTTGTGTTGAGAGCCTTGAGTTATGGCATCAGGAACACACAGAAGCCCTCCACATGGTGAATCCTCATGGAGGTCATTGGGGTGGGAGATGGGGAGGGGAATGTGGGCGGAGAAAAATGGGTTAGGGTAGGATTAGTGTAAAAATGGGTGCTTGATCCTAGGTGTGGACTTAACGTGTTGAAGGACCTGTTTCCACGCTACATATCTCTGTGATCTGTGACTCTAATTCTGTCATCCATCCAGGCAGGCAGAGATTTTATCACTCATTCAATATTCAATCTTTTACTTATTCCCACATTTATTTAGAAATAACAATCTTTATTCACTTTTTCATTCAGTAATCTATTCATTTATTCTATTAGGAATCAACAATTCATTTAGTCATTCATTAAGCCTTTCATTCAGTCATTTCGTCTCTTATTCCATCAGCTGTTCATCCATGCATTCTTTTGGTCATTTAATCAGCTATTTTAATCAGTCATTCACTCAGTTGCATGTTTAATCAGTTATTATTTCTCTTTTACCTTTATTTGTCTTTTAATCAGCCATTCAACTTTCAATCACATGTTTATTCAGATGTTCATTTATTTATTCAGAATCCATTAATTAGTCATTCTGAAATTCATTTTAAAATTCATTATTTTAGTTATATTTTCATTTAATCAGTTGCTCTGAAATTCATTCATCACACCTTTCAATCATACATTCCGCCTATGACTCTTGTTTTAAATCTTCCAGGTATTCCCGATCTTTATTTCAGTTCCATATGTTCTACTTGTTTCAGAGAATAGTTAAGAGTTGAAAAAGGTCTGAGGTTATACTTAGGCCACATCAGGTGAGGAACACAGATTTACTTCCTTAACTGACATGAGTAAATCAGATGAAGTTGATTTACTTCATCAACAGATGCATTAAATCAACTGATGACAGATGCATTTAGATACTTAAGTTTAAGTTTCCCCAAATGTGAAGAGGACAAATCCATGTGGTTGCACCAATCATGGAACTATACTGGTAATGAATGGGTTGAACATGACATTAGGTTGGGTGTAAGAACATGGATTTACATTGATTGTACATGGGAGAAACATGGAATTACTGTATTAGGTTGATTGTGGAGTTATATTGGGAGAGAATAAGCTGAACTTGGAACAATAGTGGCAGTGAATAAATAGAACGTGGAATTATATTGACAATTACTGGGCTGATCATGGAATTATATTGGGAGTGAATGCACAATTATAATGGCAGAAAATGGACAGAAGAAGAGAAACAAAGGACTGCAGATGCTGGAATCTAGATGAAAAACACTATGGTGCTGGAGGAACTCAGCAGGCCAGGCAGCATCCATGGAGAAAAGCAGGCGATCAAAGTTTCAGGTCAGGACCCTTCTTCAGGACTGAAGATAGGAAAAGGGGAAGCCCAATATATAGGGGGGGAAAGCAGAGTGATAGATGGACAAAAGAGGGGAGGCGGGGTGGGCACAAGGTGGTGATGGGTAATGAGTGGAACACGGATTTATATTGGGAATGTATGGAATTTTGGGTGAATATGAATGAATTATATGAATATTGGGTGAAATATGGAATTATATTGGGAGTGAATGAAATACCATGGAATTGATAGAACATACAACAGTGCAGCACAGGAAGAGGCCCTTCAACCCACAATGTTGTGCTGAAGTAATTCAGCTAATGACACCTGATCCCTTCTGCCTGCACATGGTCCATATCCCTCCATTCTCTGCATGTTCATCTGCCTATCTAAGAGCCTCTTAAATGCTTCTAATCATATTTGCATCCACCACCACCCCTGGTAATGCATTTCAGGCACTGACCACATCATGTAAAAATAAAACAACTTGCTCTCCACATCCTCTTTGAACTTACCCTCTCTCACCTTAAATGCATGCCCTCTAGTATTAGACATTTCAAACCTGGGAAAAAGATACAGGCTGTCTACTCTCATAATTTTATAAACTTCTGTCATCTCCTCTCAGTCTCTGCTGTTCCAGAGAAAACAACCTTAGTTTGTCCAACCTCTCCTTATAGGTTTACCAGGCAGTATCCTGGTAAACCTCTTCTGCACCCTCTCCAAAGTCCTCAACATCCTTCTTATAATGGGGTGACCAGAATTGAATGTAATACTCTAGATGCGGCCTATTCAGAGTTTCATAAAGCTGCAACGTAACTTCCTGATTCTTGAACTCTATGCCTTGACTAATAAAGGCTTACATGCCTTCTTAACCAGCCTATTGACTTGTGCAGCCACTTTCAGGGAGCAATGGATATGGACCCTAAAATTCCTCTGTACATTATCGCTGTTAAGGGTCCTTCCATTGACTGTGTACTTTCCCTTTACATTTGACCTCTCAAAGTGCAACACCTTACACTAGCCTGGATTAAACTCCACCTGCCATTTCTCTGCCCATATCTGCAAATGATCTCTCTCCCTCTATATCCTTTGGAAACCCTCTGCACTATCCACAAAGCCACCAATCTTTGTGTCATCTCCAAACTTACTAACCCACCCATCCACATTTTCATCCGAGTCCATTATATATATCACAAACAACAGAGGCCCCAACATCGAACCCTGCGGAGCACCACTGGTCACGGACCTCCAGCCAGAATAACACCCTTCCACTACTACATTCTGTCTCCTATGGGCGGGCCAGTTCTGAATCCAAAGGGTTATGTCACCATTGGATCCCATGCATCTTAATCTTCTGGATGAGCCTCCCATAAGGAAACTTGTCAAATGCCTTACTGAAATCCATGCAGACATCCATTGCCTCCTCTTTAATAAGTGCAAGGTGATGCGCTTTGGGAGGACTGATAAGAGTAGAATATACAGAATGAATGATACGGTCCCTGGGAAAACTGAAGAACAGAAGGATTTTGGTGTTCAAGTCCAAGGGGCCCTGAATATAGCAGCATGGGTAGATGAGGTGATGAAGAAGGCATGCGGGATTAGCCAAAGCAAAGAATATAAGAGCAGCAGGCATAGAAAGTTACAGATCAAATGCTGGTAAATGGAATCAGTATAGGTGCATACAGTGGTTGGCAGGGACACGGTGGGCCGAAGGTAGAACATGGAATTATGTCAGCAGTGAATTCATCAACATGGAATTATATTGTTAATGAACAAATAGAATATGGAACTAGATTGGGTGTGAATGGGCCAAAGAGGGATTAGTACAGATGGGTACAATGGACTTGGAGATTATAGATGGATCAAGGTGAGTGACTAGGCCTAACATGAAATTATATAGGGACTGAACAGGCAAGAACATGGAATTATAATTGGAGTTAAGCGATCCATTGTGGAATTATTTCAGGAATGAATACACAGAGCATGGATTTAAACTGGCAGTAAACAGACGGAACATGAAATTACATTTGGACTGACTGGGCCTAACATGGATCTACATTGGCAGTGAACCAACTGAAATTGGATTATATTGGAAATGAATGGGCAAAACATGGAATTATATTGGCATGAATTGATCCTGATAAATGCAAGGTGATGCATATTTGGGAGTACTAGTAAAGGTAGGATAGACACAAGGGAGGAACAGAGGGACCTTGGTGTATATCCAAGGATCCCTGAAGGAGGCATCACGGATAGATAAGGAGGTGAAGAAGCCTTCAATAATCAAAACATAGAATATAAGATCAGGGAGATTATGGCACAACTTCATTAGACATTGGTTGGACCACATTTGGAGTATTGTGTACAGTTTTGGTTGTCATACTATAGGAAGACTGTGATTACTCTGGAAAGGGTATTAGGGGAATTCACCAGGATGTTGCCTGGGATGGAATATTTCAATTATGAGGACAGACTGGATAAAATGGGTTTGTTTTTGTTGGAGTAGAGGAGGCTGAGGGGACATGACAGAAGTATACAAAATTATGAGCATCATAGATAGGGTAGATAATAGAAAACTGTTCCATATAACAAAGGTAGCTAAAACTTGAGGTCATATGTTTCACCCAGGGAGTGGTTAGGAGGTGTTAGAGACAGGTTGGCGTGGACATAGTGAGCCAAAGGACCTGTGTACATGCTGTATGGATTGAACATGGAGTTATCAGTTAATGGTGGAAATACATTGGAATTGGATGGGTCAGATGTAATTATACTGGCAGTGTGCAGGTGAACGTGGAATATTGGCTGTGCGTGGACCAATGGTGGAAATATAGTGGGAGTCCCAGGTGGAACATGGGATTATATCGGCATTGAAGAAGTGGAATACTGAAAGAAGGAAGTGAAGAGATTGCTGGGGCTTTGTGTCCTTACAAGCAACAGGTGAGGTCTCGGAGGACTGGAGAGCAGCAAATGCTGTGCCTTTGTTCAAGAAGGGAAATAGGGATGATCCAGGTAATTATTGGCCAGTGAGCTTCACATCAGTGGTAAGGAAGTTATTGGGGAGGTTACTGAGGGATAGGATTTATGCACATTTGGAAAAGCATGGCCTGCTTGGGGACAGACAGCATGGCTTTGTGCGGGGCAGGTCATGCCTTATAAACTTGACTGAGTTTTTTGAGAGGTGACAAAGGTGCTTGGTGAGGTAAGGCAATGGATGTTATCGACATGGACTTCAGTAAGGCACTTAACAAGGTTGGTTCAGAAGATAAAGATGCATGGGATCCAGGATGAATTGCAAGTTTGGATTCGGAACTGGCTTGCCCATAGAAGACAGAGAGTAGGGTGAAAGGCTGGAGGTCATTCTGGCTGGAGGTCTGTGACCAGTGATGTTCGCAAGGATTGGTGCTGGGACCTCTGTTGTTCGTGATGTATATCAATGATTTGATTGAAAATATAGATGGGTGGATTAGCAAATTTGCAGATGACACCAAGATTGGTGGAGTTGTGGACAGTGTAAAGGTCTACACAAGAACACAGCAGGAGATAGATCAGTTACAGATATGGGCAGAGAAATGGCAGATGAAGTTAAGGTGAGAGAGGATAGTGAGATTAAGATTGGTGTGGAGGGCAGTGCGTTCAGAGGGGGTGAGTTTGGAGTAGATAACAGGAGTGGTGAAGTTGAGACAGTTAGTGTCCCACTGGCAGTTAGAGATGAAGAGATCCAGAGCGGGCAGAAGTCCAGGACAAAGTGTCCAAGAGGAGGAAGAGGGCTTAAGGCGGGAGAAGGGGACATCAGTGGGGGTTGGGGAATCCTTGCCAAAGAAGTAGGCCTGGAGACGGAAGCAGCGGAAGAAAAGCTCAGTGTCATGGCAGGTGTGGAACTTGTTGAGGTGTGGGCGTAGGGGGTCAAAGGTAAGGCCTCTGCTAAGGACACGATGTTGAGCCTCAGAGAGGGGTAGGTTGGAGGGGATACTGAAGATGTGGCAGGGGTTGTAGCTGGGGTCAGGGGAGGGTAGAGTGTTAGAGGGGTCAGAGGAGAGAGGAGAGTTAGAGGGGTCAGGGAAGGTGGGGTGGGAGGAAGTTAGGGGCTCAGAGGAATGAAGGGAGGGTCGAGGGGTGGAGGGAGGTTTGGGAGACCAGTGGAGGGTGGGATGAGGTAGTGAAACCGGAGGAGCAGTAGGACCCAGCGGTGGTGTGAGGGGTCTTGGCCTGGGGGCAGCTGGGGCCAAGGTCAGAACCGGAGGTGGCTGGAGGTAAATCCAGGCAAGTACCAGGTGGGGCACTTTGGGAGGTCAAATGAAAGGGGAAAGTTTACAGTTAATGGTAGGCCCCTTAATAGCATTGAGATGCAGAGGGATCTTGGGGTTCAGGTCCACAGTTCATTGAAAGTGGCTGTGCAAGTGGATATGGTGGTAAAGGAGGCGTATGGAATGAGTAAAGGGTAAGGAAGTCATGCTGTAGCAATATAAAATGTTAGTCCGGCCACACTTGGAATATTGTGTGCATTTCTGGTTGCCCCATTATTGAAGGATGTGGAGATTGTGGAAAAGTTGCATAAGGGGTTTACCAGGATGCTGCCTGGATTAGAGGGTATGAGCTATAAGAACAGGTTGGACAAACTTGGGTTGTTCTTCTTAGAGCATTGGAGGCTGAGGGGATACCTGATTTTAAAATTATGAGAAGCATAGATAGGGTAGACAGTGAGAATCCGTTCCCCAGGGTAGAAATGTCAAACACCAGAGAACATCCTTTTAAGGTTAGAGAGGGAAGTTTAAAGGCAATGCGAAGAGCAAGTTTTTTTTCCGCAGAGTGGTAAATTGCCTGGAATGAGTTACTGGGGTTGTAGTAGCTCTTACAGGATCAGCCTGGGAGACATTGGAGCAGCGGGTCCCTAACAGGTAGGGACAGAGTATTTAAAAAGCTGTGTGTTTTCGCGGGCTTTTCTCTTACAGGATCGGCTCAGGAGACGTTGGAGCAGCGGGTCCCCAACAGGTAGGGACAGAGTATTTAAAAAGCTGGAGTGTTGATTGGTTGATTAGAGGGAGTGAGTACTTGAGATAATCGGCAGGGACAATTATAAGGAGGACTAACTGAAGAGGAGCAGCCAGTGAGGAGTGGCTCAGGGTAGGAGTAGAGCTTTGAGACTTTGGCTTGAGAGGCTTCAGCGAGCAGAGGCTGAGGACGAGCTTGCTCCCAGTGAGGTAAGGCTGGGTGAGTTCCTTTATTAATTTAATGAACTTAGGAGTGGGTAATGAAGGCAGCAGTTAGGGCAGTCATGTGCTCCATATGCAGTATGTGGGAAGTCAGGGACAGCACACTTGTCCCTGATGACTGCACCTGTAAAAGGTGCATCCAGCTGCAGCTCCTGACAAACCGAGTTAGGGAACTGGAGCTGGAGCTGGATGAACTTGGGATCATTCGTGAGGCAGAGGCACAAATAGACAGGAGTTTCAGGGAGATAGTCACCCCTAAAAGTCATGAGGCAGGTAGCTGGGTGACTGTCAGAAAAGGGGTATAAACAGCAAGAGCAGAGCACCCCTGTGGCCATTCCCATCAACAATAACTATACCGTTTTGGATACTGCTGGTGGGGACGACCTACGAAGGACAAGTTGTAGTGGTCGCTTCTCTGGCACTGAGACTGGACCCTCAGCTCAGAAAGGAAGGAGGGAAAAGAGGAGAGCAGTAGTGATAGGGGATTCGATAGTTAGGGGGACAGATAGGAGGTTCTGTGGGAGAGATCAAGAATCCCGGATGGTCTGTTGCCTCCCTGGTGCCAAGGTCTGCGATATCGCGGATCGAGTTCTCAATATTCTCAGGAGGGAGGGTGAGCACCCAAATGTCGTGGTCCATGTAGGGACCAATGACATGGATAGGAAGGAGGAGGAGGTCCTGCAAAGAGAGTTTAGAGAATTAGGTGCAAAGTTGAAGGACAGGACCTCCAAGATTGCAATCTCAGGACTGCTACCCATGCCATGTGCTAGTGAGGTTAGAAATAGGAGGATAATGCAGCTAAATATGTGGCTAAGGAGATCACGCAGGAGGGAGGGCTTCATGTTTCTGGACAATTGGCCTTTGTTCCAGGGAAGGTGGGACCTGTTCTGATGGGACAGTTTGCACCTGAACTGGAGGGGCACTAACGTACTTGCGGGTAGGTTTGCTAGTGCTGCTCCGGGGGGTTTAAACTAGACTTGCAGGGGGAGGGGAACCAGAGTGTTAGAGCAGATAGTGAGGTGGAGGAGGATATAGGTCATGCGAGAACTGCATGTATAGACAGAAATCGAAGGTTTGTAGGTGATAGAAATATTCTCAGGTGCATCTATTTCAATGCAAGGAGTATTGTAGGTAAGGCAGATGAGCTTAGGGCGTGGATTGGCACGTGGGATTATGACATTATTGCTATTAGTGAGATTTGGTTGCAGGAGGGGCAGGACTGGCAGTTTAATGTTCTGGGATTCTGTTGTTTCAGACGTGATAGAGGGGGAGGGATGTAAGGGGGAGGAGCGGCATTACTAGTCAGGGAAAGTATCACAGCTGTGCGTAGACAGGACAGCCCGGAGGGCTCATCTACAGAGGCCGTATGGGTGGAGCTGAGGAATGGGAAAGGTGTGACCACACCAATAGGGTTGTAATATGGACCGCCCAATCGTCAGAGAGAATTGAAGGAGCAAATCTGTAGAGATAGCAGACCGATGTAAGAAACAGAAAGTTGTAATAGTAGGGGATTTTAACTTTCCACATATTGACTGGAACTCCCACACTGTGAAAGGGCTGGATGGCTTGGAGTTTGTCAAATGTGTTCAGAAAAGTTTTCTAAATCAATATATAGAGGTACCAATGAGAGAGAATGCAATACTTGATCTCCTATTAGGGAACCAGGCAGGTCAGATGACAGAATTATGTGTAGGTGAACATTTTGGGTCCAGTGATCAAATGTCATTAATTTCAAGTTAATTATGGTCAAGGATAGGTCTGGTCCTTGAGTTGAGGTTCTAAATTGGAGAAAGGCCAATTTTGTGGTAATGAGAAAGGATCTAGGAAGAGTGGATTGGGATAAGTTGTTTCCTGGCAAGGATGTGTTCAGTAAGTGGAAGGCCTTCAAAGGCGAAATTTTGAGTGCAGAATTTGCATGTTCCTGCCAGAATTAAAGGCAAACAGGCATAAGGAACCTTGGTTTTCAAGGGATATTGGCGATCTGGTTAAGAAAAAGAGAGGTGTATAGCAGGTATAGGCAACTAGGAACAAATGAGGTACTTGAAGAGTATAGAAAATGTAAGAAACTACTAAAGAAGGAGATCAGGAAGGCAAAAAGACATGAGGTTGCTTTGGCAGATAATGTGAAGGTAAACCTGAAGTGTTTATACAAGTATATTAAGAGTTAAAAGGACAGTAAGGGACAAAAATGGTCCCCTAGAAGATCAGAGTGGTCGTCTATGTGTGGAGCCTCAGGAAATGGGGGAGATCTTAAACAGTTTTTTTGCACGAGTATTTACTCAGGAAACTGGCATAGTGTATATGGAAGGAAGGGAAACAAGCAGTAGTGTCATGGAACATATAGAGATTAAAGAGGAGGAGGTGCTTGCTGCCTTACAGTGAATAAAGGTAGATATTTGGGCCTGTCAAGGTATTTCCTCAGACCTTGAGAGAGACTGGTGTAGAAATTGCAGGGGCCCTGGCAGATATATTTAAAATGTCCTTAGCCACGGGTGTGGTGCCGGAGGACTGGAGGGTAGCTCATGTTGTTCCGTTGTTTAAAAAAGGCTCCAAAAGTAAACCAGGTAATTACAGGCCAGTGAGCCTGACATCAGTAGTAGGTAAATTATTGGAAGGTGTTCTGAGAGATCGGATATACAGGTATTTGGACAGCATGGTAGATCATGTTTAACGAATATTGTAGAGTTTTTCGAGGAGGTTACCAAGAAAGTAGATGAAGGAAAGGCTGTGGATGTTGTCTACATGGACTTTAGTAAGGCCTTTGACAAGGTCCCACATGGGAGGTTACTAGGTATCCATGGAGAGGTTGTAAACTGGATTCGAAATTGGCTGTGTGGGAGAAGACAGAGAGTGGTAGTGGATGATTGTTTCTCAGACTGGAGGCCTGTGACAAGTGGTGTGCCTCAGGGATCTGTGCTGGGACCATTGTTGTTTATTGTCTATATCAATGATCTAGATGATAATGTGGTAAATTGGATCAACAAGCTTGCTGATGACACTAAGATTGGAGGCATTGTGGACAGTGAGGAAGGCTTTCAAAACTTGCAGAGGGATCTGGACCAACTGGAAAAATGGGCCAGAAAATGGCAGATGGAATTTAATGCAGACAAGTGTGAGGTGTTGCATTTTGGAAGGACAAATCAAGGCAGGACAAACACAGTAAATGGTAGGGCACTGAGGACTGCGGAGGAACAAAGGGATCTGGGAGTTCTGATACATAATTCACAAAGTAGAATCACAGGTAGAGAGTGTTGTAAAGAAGGCTTTTGGCATCCTGGCATTCATAAATCAAAGAATTGAGTATAGGAGTTGGGATGTTATGGTGAGGTTGTATAAGACATTGGTGAGGCCAAATTTGGAGTACTGTGTACAGTTTTGGTCACCTAACTATAGGAAGGATATCAGTAAGACTGAGAGAGTGCAGAGAAGATTTACTAGAATGTTGCCGGGTCTTCAGGAGTTGAGTTATAGGGGAAGATTGAACAGGTTAGGACTTTATTCTTTGGAGTGCAGAAGAATGAGGGGAGATTTGACAGAGGTTTACAAAATTATGAGGGGTATAGACAGAGTAAATGCGAGTAGGCTCTTTCCACCTAGATTAGGAGAGATAAGTACGAGAGGACATGGCTTTAGGGTGAAAGGGGAAAGGTTTAGGGGAAACATTAGGGGGATTTCTTCACTCAGAGAGTGGTGGGAGTGTGGAATGAGCTACCATCTGATGTGGTAAATGTGGCTCACTTAAGTTTTAAGAATAAATTGGATAGATATATGGATGGGAGAGGTCTGGAGGGTTATGGATTGGGTGCAGGTCAATGGGATTTGTGGAATAAAGTTTCGGCAGAGACTACAAGGGCTGAATGGCCTGTTTTCTGCGCTGTAGTGTTCTATGGTCGTAGTGGAATCAGGCAGTCTTGGTGGAGTTTAAGAGGCTTTCAGATGGATACATGAATATGAAAGGAATGGAGGGATATGGATGATAAACAGGAGAAGGAAAATATCATCAATATCGGCACAACATCGTGAGCCAAATGGCCTGTCCAAGTGCTGTACTGTTCTGCGAAGTTTCTTGGGAGTGCATGAGCTGTAACATGCAATTAAATTGGGAGTGAACATGATGAACATAGAATCATTTTGGGAGTGAATAAGCTAAACACAGAATTCTATTGAAGGAAAAGGCCTGAAGATGGAATTACACTGGGTACAAAGAAACTGAATATGGAACAATATTGGCAGAAAACAGACAGGACACGGAATTATATTGGGAAAGAATAGGCAGAATGTGGGATTACACTGGCATTGTGTGTTGTGCCCAATGAATTATATTGGCAGTGAATGTAATATTTAGACATGTAATTATATTGAAATAAGTGTGCAGTGAATGGGTAGAACATGGAATTATACTGGGGATTAAGGAGCTGATCATGGCATTATATTGGCCCTGAATGGACTGAATATGTAATTATACTGGCACTCAGCGAACCATCAAGAGTGAATGGGCCTGACACAGAATTACATGGTCAGTGAAATATGTTGTCCAGGAAAAGGCAACTTTAATGGAAGCAAATGGGCAAATTGTGGAATTATATTGGGGCTAACAAGTTGAATACAGGCAGATGGTAGGACAATGTTGGTATAATGTCTGCCGTGAATGAATGAACATTGGGAGGGAGTGAACGGAACATAAGATTATATTGGAAATGAATGAGTGGAACACGAAATCATATTGGGAGTGAATGGGTGAACATGGAATTTTATTGGGAGTGATTGTACCAAAATGGAATGATATCGACAGTCACTGAACTGAATGTTGATAGTGAACATGTGGAACATGGAATTATGTCAGCTGTGAATGGGCAGATCATGGAATTATATTAAAATTTCTATCAAATAATGTAACTATCCCACCAAATTCTGATATGTTCCTTCATGTATATTTTGTGGAGCTATTTACTCCATTTGACATGTAAATTAGTTGCACTGTAAATTATTTTAATTATATTATTTTCCCTGTGACATTTTGAAATCGAGACTTAAGTGCAGCTCTTGTGAACAGTATGAATTGGAAAGACAAATCTGCATGTTCGAGACACAAGAGACTGCAGATACAGGAATCTTGAGCATCACATGACATACTGAACGAACTCAACAGGTCATGTTCAATGTGTGTACTTAAAACTAGCAATAGACGCATAAATTGCTGCAAGATCTTTCTAATTGTTATTGCATGTGTTAGATTTATAGAGTTTACAGCACACAATTAGGGCCTTCTGCCCAACTGGTTGGTGCCAACCAAGATGCCCATCTAAACTCGTCCCATTTGCCTGTGTTTGACCCATAACCTTCTAAACATTTCCTATCCATATACTTATCAACTAATTGAACCTTTACTATTTCACAGATACTTCCATTATCATTCTAGAGAATGTTTAATCAGAGACCACAATATTAAAGGACAGTGACATTTTGCATGCTCCTGGGTAAAACTCTACTGCTTCTCCTATTTTTAATGCAGGATACTCTCATCCTTGCATTTGTCCAGAGTTCCTTTTTTGAGATCTTCTCTGTTGCACTCATTTATTTCCATGTTCTATCCATAGGGGTAAATGCTTCTTTTGCCAACACTGCTTCAAGCTTTGCAGAGGTACACTCCTCTCAAAACACAGCACAACCCAAGCTTAACTATGTCTGTTAAAATGACTCAATGACCCAAGAGTTTTCTCCAGAGATTTGAGCAAAACAAATCTAGATTAGCAATCTGAAGACTATCCTTCTTAGACAGTCCCCCACTGTCAAGCATAATTACCTCCCACTCCAGTTCTGATTTGGAGGAGTATGTAAGTTCTCTTAATGTAAGAATTGCACACCAGCTACTACAGGATTTGACAGAGTGAGGACTTGATCAATGGCGAAGAAATCCAAGGTGACTGGAGATTAGGCTCTGCTGCATAGACACACACGTAACACACAAACAGATGCATATGATGAGGAGGCATACAAGAGTAAGGTAGGTCAGCTGGTTGAGTGGTGTCGTAACAACAACCTTGCACTCAATGTCAGCAAAAGGACTTGAGGTACGGAAAGGCAGGTGAACTAGTACCAGTGTTTAATGAAGGATCTGCGGTGGAAAAGGTGAACAGCTTCAAGTTCATGGGTGCCAACATCTCGGAGGATCTATCCTGGGCCCAGCACATAGATGCAATAATGGAGAAGGTGCATCAGTGTCTCTACTTTCTTTGAAGTTTACGGTGATTTGGCATGTCATCAAAGACTCTGACAAACTTCTACAGATGTTCATTGGAAAGCATTGACAGTGAATTGCATAACAGCCTGGTATGGAAACTCCAATGCACGGGAACCCAAGAGGCTACAGAGAGTGGACTCAACCAGTTCTATCACAGGTACAGCTTTCCCACTATCGAGGTCATGTACAAGAGGCAAAGTCTCAGGAAGACGACATCCATCATTAAAGGCCTCCAGCATCTGGACCATGCCCTCCTCCCATTGCTGCCATCAAGTTCTTGAACCAACCTGAAAAACCTTAATTCTACCTCAGGGTAATATTTCCTTCAATTTCCTTTGTTATGTTTAGTTTTGTTTATTTTGTCATGTGTTAAATTTATGTTTATGTTAATTTAAGTTTATGTAACTTATGTTTGTTCTGTTTGGGATGTACTGTGCTGCTGCTGCAAAAAGCTAATTTTCATGGCATTTATACCCTGGGTATTTATACACATAACAATAAACTGGAACTGAATTAATACTCATGTTTACATCCTTTTCCTCTGCCCCCTTCAACGCCGTCTTTCCTCCAGCCTCCCACAATCTCCCAACCCTGTAACCCCTGCCCTCCATTAGTCTTCCCCACCTCTTGCTCCAGCCCTTCTCTTCATTTTCATGCCAGAGGTGCCGACTTCCGGAACAGATGATAAACTGAAGGAGAGGAGCTGGAGAGTTATCGCAGGTGTCCTGGCCAATTGTTATCCCCAAGACAATAAATAAAACAGAATTTCAGATCATTATTACATCACTGTTTGTGAGAACTTGCTGTTTGCTTTGGGACATTCAAAAATTCTGAAAGGTATGATAGTAAATTATTTTTTAAAAAGTAATAATAGTGTTCTTCAGCCTTGAAAGTAACAGTGATATTACTGAGATTATACAGTGTATGTCATTCACCCTCAGAAAACACAGGGTTAGTGTGCCATTTCTAGACCTATAACTTTGCATTGAAGAAACCCAAACATTCGTTTGTTTGGCACTCCTTATTTCTCCAGTTATCTTTGGTGCCTTCCATTCTCAGTCCCTGATTAAATTGACACCAGATTTAGACATTGTTCAGCCCACAATGTCTGTGTTAACCATGATGCCAATCCAAACCAATCCCATCTGCCTGGACATGCTCTATACCCCTCCATCTCCTGCTTGTTTCTGGACCTCTCTAAATGCCTCTAAACATTGCTATCTTCTTCCCCTGGCAGCCCATTCCAAGCACCTACCACTGGGTGTAAAAACAAGTTGCCTTTTAAATCTCCTTTAAACTTTCCCACCCCCACCTCACCTGAAAGCTACGTCCTCTAGTATTTGACATTTCCACCCTGGGAAAATGACTCCATCTACGCTATGCCTCTCATAATTTTACACACTCCTGTCAGGTCTCCCTTTGGACTCCAATGCTCCAGAGAAAACAACCCAAGTTTGTCCAGCCTCTTCTTATAGCTAATACCCTCTAATTCAAACAACATCCTGGTGAACAACTTCTGCACCCTCTCAAAAGCCTCCACATCTTTACAGCAATGCAGCAACCAGAACTACACACAATACTCCAAGACCGGCCCAACCAAAGTGTTACACAACTGCAATGTAACTTCCCAACTTTTATACTCCATACCCCGACTGATGAAGGCAAGCATGCTGTAAGCTTTCTTTATCTACTTGCCTTGCCACTTTCAGGGAGCTATGTACTTGGACCCTGAGATCTCTCTGTGGATTAATGCTCTGAAGGGCCCTGCCATTTACTGTAAACTTTCCTCTTACATTTGACCTCCCAAAGGGCAACACCTCACACTTGTCTGAATTAAACTCCATATGCCATTTCCCTGCCCACATTTCCAACTGGTCTATGCTCTGCTGAATCCTTTGACAAATTTCCTCAGTATCCATAACTTTGCCACTTTCTCTGTAACTGTAACACTTTCTTCTGCATTCTGTTATTGCTTTCCTTTGTACTACCTCAATGCACTGTTGTAATGAAATAATCTGTATGGATGGCATGCAAAACAAAGTTTTTCACTGTACCTCGGTACATGTGACGATAATAAACCAATTTACCAATTTATTATATTCATTGAAATAGATAATTAAAACATATACACATTAGTATTAGCAGGATTAATATATGCCCACAGATTACTTCCTTGCACAATGAACAGAACAAAATCGGTTCAAACATTTGGAATTTGAAAGAAGGAAAAGTAATTCCTTGCAGGATAAGACCCTTCATTTTTTGTTCTTGTCAGTGAGAAATCCATGTGTGATTAGTCAAGGACAGGATTTTGTGAGGCAAGAGCTGAACCATGTAAGAGTTTGGAAAAGGTTGGCTTGTTGAGTTGACGGTTTGGGAAATTAAGAAAATGGTCCTGGAGATTATTTCTTAAACTTGATGTCAACTTCTTAACCTGCATGTTTCACTATCATTAGCCACCTGAGATGGAGAATGTAATAAATGATTGATGTGACCTTAAAATAAAGTACATAAACAAACACCATTAAGATCTGGTCAGAGAGAGGGAGAGAAAGAGGAGGAAGTAAGAGTGATGGGGGAAAGAGAAGGAATATCAAGTTGAACCATACTTGAGACAGAAAGGATCCACAATCTTCGAGAGACTGTTGAGTCTCTGTCAACTGGCTGGCCAGAGATGTGTTAATGACTTCTGCAAACTCATGCCAGATACTTGCCTCATGTGACATGTCTATAATACTGTAGACCTGTGTTTGACTCAACACTGGTACAGTATTGTCAATCAAATCTAATCTCAAATTCAGCATTTATCTTGCAAGGAGGCAATAAAAATAGTTGTTGTTTATTAAGGGTTCTTCACATTGCTTTCATCTGTTGTCCTTGCATGATGAGATTTAACTGTTTGAATACCTGGATGAATGAAGATTCTGTTCAAATCTATCAGGGAGGAAATGATATGGGTACGAACAAAAGAAATCAGTTAATTGGCCAAGTGATTAATGTGCCACTGAATCTTCTGTACAACTTTACACTGGTCCCGTGTTCTGCTGGCCACCGATCTTTCTCACTTTCCATCCTGTGATCAATAAAACCAGTACACCAAGGATATTATAGCCAACTTGTAGACCTAAGTACCTGTGGAACAGAAATACAAAAAGAAAAGGGAGATAATCCTTCTTAGATGTATAGTTATCCATATCAGAGTCATAGTGTCATATAGCATAGAAACAGGCCCTTCAGCCCAGGTGGCAATCAGGTACCTATCCATTTACCAGCATTCCCTTGGTCTTACAAGTGCATGTTGAAATACTCCCCAATTGTTGAGGGTACCTGCCTCCATTACGCCTTCAGGCTATGAGTTTCAGGTTTCAACCACCCTCTGCGTGAAAAAGTTCATCCTGAAATCCCCTCTGAAGGGAGAAGAAGAACAGATAATGCGCTACATGTGCTACTAATGACATCGGTAGAAAGAGGCATGAGGTCCTGCAGAGTGATTTTAGGGAATTTCACAGAAAAATAAAAAGCAGGTCTCTAGGGTCATAATGTTGGGATTTCTCACTGTGCCACTTGCTAGTGAGATAGGCAGATAGGACAGATGAATGTGTGGCTGAAGAGCTGGTGCAGGAGGGAGGGATTCAGGTTCTTTGATCATTCGGATTGTTTCTATGGAAGGTGGGACGTGTATACAAAGGATGGGACCTTGGAGCACAAGTACATGGTTCCCTGAAAGTGGTGTTGCAGGTAGACAGGGGGGTGAAGAAGGCTTATGGCAGCAGTCAGGACATTGTGTATAAGTTGGGATATTATGTTGCAGTTGGACAGGACATTGGTGAGGCCGCATTTGGAATACTGTGTTCAGTTTTGGTCACCCTGTTGTAGGAAAGATGCCATTAAGCTGGAAAGAGTACAGAAAAGATTTACAGGGATGTTGCCAAGACTCAAGGGACTGAGTTATGGAGAGAGGTTGAGCAGGTTGAGCCTTTCTTCTTTGGAGTATGGGAGAATGAGGGGTGATGTTATAGAGGTGTATAAACTTATGAGGGGCATTGATAGAGTCAATGCGCACACTTTATCCGAGGGTTGGGGGATCACGAAGGAGAAGGTATAAATTTAAGGTGAGAGGGGAGAGATTTAATAGGAACTTTGAGGGGCAACTTTTTTTTATTACACAAAGGGTGGTTCATATATGGAATGGAATGAACTGCCAGAGGATGTGGTTGAGGTAGGTACATTAGCAACATTTAAAAGGCACTTAGGAATGGATAGGGAAGGTTTAGCGGAATGTGGGCCAAATGCAGGCAAATGGGACTAAGTCAGATTGGAATCTTGGTCAGCATGGACCAGTTGGGTGAAGGGCCTGTTTCCATGCTGTATGACTCTATGACCTGAATGAGAAGGGGAAGCAATATCCTTGAAGGGAGGTTTGGTCATTCTACTCTGGAGGGTTCAACTAAAGTGGCACAGTGGAGTAGGAAACTCAGTCACAGTGTGTCAGGTGGGGAGATTGCCTTGAATGTAGAGGATAAATCAAGCAAGTCTACAGTGGGCAGAGCAGACAGAAGCAGGTTGGGGACTAAGGGGTTGGTCGGCTCATCTGCATTTACTTTAATGCAAGGAACTTCATGGGTAAGTCAGATGAGAGAGCGTGGATCAGCAAAATGAATTACAATATTTTTGCAGTCAAGGAAACATGAAGGGCAAGGCTGGCAGCTTAATGTTTCCAGGTATAGAATTTTCAGATGTGACAGAGTGGGATGCAAAAGAGCAAAGGGAGTTGCATTACTGATCATTACACAGAGGATATTCTGGAGGGATCATCCAACGAGGTCATATGGGTAGAATTTAGGAATAACAGAGGGGGGATAACTCCACTGGGGTTATAATATAGGCCTCCCAATAGTCAGCAGGAGTTAGAGGAATAGAGCAAGCAAATTGCAGAAAGGTGTAAAAGCAGTCGAGTTTTTGCAACGGGGATTTTAATTTTCCCAATATTGACTGGGATTGCCTAAATACTAGGTGCATTTTGGAGGCTAAATTTGTTAAGTGCTTCCAAGATATATTTTTGAGACAATATGTAGATAGAAAAACAAAAAGAGAAGGGGTTGTACTTGACTTAATCTTAGGAAATGAAACTGGGCAAGTGGTGGGAGTGTCAGTTTATCAATGCTTTGGAAACAGTGACCATAATTCTGTAAATTAAGGTAGTTATTGAAAGTGATAAGGGTGGTCCTCAAGTAAAAGACCTACATTGGGGGAAGGCTGATTTCGATAGTGCAAGAGAGGACCTAGTAGGTTGGTAGCAGCGGCTTGTGGGCAAAACAGCATATAGTGGGACTCTTTTAATAGAGAGTTCGTAAGACTTCAGGGCCAGCATACTCCAGTAAGGGCAGAGGAAAATATGGCAACATTAGGGAACCTTGGGTGACAAAGGATGTTGAAGTTTTGATCAGGTAATAAAAGGAAACATATGACAGGTATAGGCAACCACAATCAAGTGAGTCCCTTCAGGAATATATACGGTGAGGGAGAGTACTCAGAAATAAATTAGGCAGGCATGACATATCCTTCGTAGGGAAGATCAGTTATCTTATTAGTACATTAGAAGCCCAAGAATAACCAGGAAATGAGTAGGGTCATAGAGCATGGAAACAGGCCCTTCGGCCCAACTCACCCACGCCGACTGTGTTAACCAGCGAGCTAGTCCCATCTGCCGCGTTTAGCTCATAGCCCTATAAACTCCTCCTATCCATGTATTTATCTAGATGGCTTTTAAATGTTGCTAATCTGCCCACCCCAACCACTTCTTCTGGCAGCTCATTCTAAATACGCACCACCCTTTGCATGAAGAAGCTGCCCCTGATGTCCCTTTTAAATCTCTTGCCTCTGATCTTAAAGCTATACCCTCTTTTTAGCACTCCCTCCTTAGTCCACTTTGTAGTTCCACTTAGGGACCAAACGGTGGAGCCAATGGATATGGGCAAGGTCCTAATACTGGACGTGGAGGATGGTGAATTCAAAGAGGGATATGTTGATAGTACGGTGTATGTCAATATTAAGAAGATGGACATTTTGGATATTTTGGAAAGCAGAAGGATGGATAAATCCCTAGGGGCAGATGAGATCAATCATAGAATGTTATGGGAAACAAGGGAGGAGATTGCTGGGGGCCTGATGGAGATCTTTGCATCTTCATTAGCCACAGGTAAGGTACCAGACTGGAGGATAGTGAACGTTGTTCCTTCATTTAAGAAGGGCAGCAGGGATGAGAAAGGTAACTGCAGGCCAGTGAATGCAGGCAATATGATATTCCCAGTTGTGTAGAGAAGATTTGTTGTCATTGTTAGAAAAATTATTGAAGAAAATTCTAAGGGACAGGATTTATATGCATCTGGAAAAGCAGGAACTGATTTGGGATATTCAGAATGGTTTTGTGCCGGGATTTGCCATGTGCTTTTGTTTACATTTTCTGCCCCAGCCTGTCACACTTTGTCAATATCCTGTGAAATCACTTTCTCATTTTCTCTTTATTAAACATCCTGTTACTAGAGCCCACCCCCTACCATTTAGTTTAAAGACCTGTCCACAACCCTATTTTGTGATTCACTGGGACTCTGGTCCCAGCATGATTCAGGTGAAGCCCATCCCAATGCAACAAATCTCTCATTACAGTGCCAGTGCCCCATGAATCAGAACCCATTTCTATCACACATATTTATCTCAAACCACAGGCTTTCTATACAACCCTTTTGACCTGTGTTGCCACATTCAGGTAATGATGGACTTGAACCTCTAGGTCTCTCTGTTCATTAACATTCCCTATGCCCTACCATTTACTGCATATGTCTTAACCAAGTTTGACTTCCCAAAATTTATCACCTCACACTTGTGGAATTAAATTCCATCTGCCAACAGTCCACCCAACTTTCCATCTGATCTATATCCTGTTGTAGATTTGGACAACTTTCCTTACACCACCACCAATTTTTGTGTCATCCACAAACTTGCTAATTGCCTTGCCTACTTTCACATCCAAGTCGCTAATATATATCACAAACAGCAAAGGTCCCAGCTCTGATCCTCGATGAAGGGGCCTCCAGGAAGATTCTGGGGCCTTGACAAAGAATTTTGTTTTCTCACTAGCAATAGGCAAGGTCCCGGAGAACTAGAGAGTAGCCATTGTTGTTCCTCTGTTCAAAAGGGAAATGGTGATAATTTAGGAAATTACAGGCCGGTGAGACATTGGAGAGGCTATTTGGAGAGGATTCTTAGGGTAGGATTTACATGCATTTGTCCCTTATTAGGGACAGTCAGCATGGCTTTGTGTCGGGCAGGTCATGTCTTACAAACTTGACTAAGTTTTTTTGAGGAGCTGACAAAGGTGATTGATGAGGGTAGGGCAGTGGTGGAAGGCTGTTATTCTGGCCATGACCAGTGGTGTTCCGCAAGGATCAGTGCTGGGACATCTGTTGTTTGTGATATATATCAATGATTTGGATGAAAATGTAGATGGGTGGATTAGCAAATTTGCAGAATACACCAAGAATGGTGGAGTTGTGGACAGTGTAAAGGACTATCAAAGAATACAGTGGGATATAGATCAGTTACAGATATGGGCGGAGAAATGGCAGATGGAGTTTAATCTGAGCAAATGTGAGGTGTTGCACTTTGGGAGGTCTAATATAAGGGGAAAGTATACAGTTAATGGCAGGACCCTCAACACCATTGATGTACAGAGGGATCTTGTGGCCAAAGTCCACAGCTCATTGAAAGTGGCCACGCAAGTAGATAAGGTAGTAAAGATGGCATATGGCATGCTTGCCTTCATTGGTCAGGGCACTGAGTATAAGAGTCAATAAATCATATTGCAGCTACATAAAACTTTGATTAGGCCTCACTTGGAGAACTGTGTGAAATTCTGGTCACCTCATTACAGGAAGGCTGTGGAGGCTTTAGTCAAAAGAGATTTACCAGGATGCTGACTGGATTAGAGGGTATGTGCTATAAGGAGATGTTGGACAAACTTCGGTTGTTTTCTTGGAACATCAGAGGCTGAGGGGAGAACTAATAGAAGCTTATACGATTATGAGAGGCCTAGATAGGGCAGACAGTCAGAATCTTTTTTTCCCAGGGTAGAGATGTCAAGTACTAGAGGACATGCACTTAAGGTGAGAGAGGGAATGTTCAAAGGAGATGTGTGGGGCAATTTTTTTTTAAAAAGCACAAAGATCATTAGGTACCTGGAATGGGTCACCAGGGAGGGTGGTGGAAGCAAGATATGATAATGGCATTTAAGAGGCTGTTAAACACATGAATACACAGGGAATGAAGGGATATGGATCATGAATAGGCAGAAGAGAATTAGTTTAATTTGGGATTGTGTTTGGTGCAGACATTATGGGCTGAAGGGCCAGTTTGTATGCTATATTGTTGTATGTTCCATGATCCCTGTGGTACACCACTGACCACAAACTTCCATACAGTAAAACACGCTTCCCCGTGCTTCCTATCATCAAGAAAATTTTGTATCCAATTAGCCAGCTCACCTTGGATCCCACATGCCTTAACCACCTAGAACAGTCAGATTCCATTTCCACTTGATCCCATTTGATTAATATACACTTCCACGAGGTCCAGTGTTACTTGCAAAAATTGTGATATTGGCTCAGCTACTGTGTCCCCGTAAGACTCCCCAAAACTGAAGACGTCTTTTGCAGGAGTCAGGGGCTGAGGATGAGAGTGGGAACTTGTAAAAAGACAAGTCACGTTACTTGTAAGTTTCACTTTTTCAGGAGTTGGGAGCTGAGGGTGAGAGCAGGAACTTGTAAAAGGCAAGTCTCATTGATTGGCTAATTGGAGGGCACTTTAACCAATACAGGGAAGGTGAAGTTAAGTGGAGTGGCCACTTTGGAGCAGCCATTGTGAGAGTGGGCCAGTGAAAGCTTAGGGTATTGAGGTTTTGGCTCAAGAGGCTTTGGCGAGGAGGCACAGGTGAGGGGCAGGTAAGGTTTTTCAATTTCCTGTTAATCAGAGACCTTTGACTTAAAATGGCAGTCAGGGCAGTGGAATGCTCCTTCTGCAAGATGTGGGAAGTCAGGGAACCTCATGGTCTCCCTGATGAGTACATCTGTGGGAAGTGCATCCTTCTCCTGACAGGTGAAGGAACTGGAGCTGGATTTGGATGTACTCAGGATCATCCAGGATGAATTTTAATGAGGTGGTCACACTTCAGATGCAGGCTACAAATAAATGGGTAACCACCAGAAGTAGGGGGAGTAGGCAGACAGAGCAGGGTTCCCCTGTGGCCATTCCCCTCAGTAACAGTATCCAACTCTTTGGATACTGTTGATGAAATTCCAGAGGCCAGCAGCAGTAGCCTGGTCAGTGGCACCATGCCTGGCTCTGAGGCAAAGAAGGGAATGGTGAAGTCAGGCAGAGCGATAGTGATAGAGGATAGGGGCGCAGATAGGCTTTTCTGTGGCTGCAATTGTGGTGCCAGGATGGTGCGTTGCCTCCCTGTGCCAGGGTCAAGGATGTCTCGCAGCAGGTACAGGACATCCTGAGAGGGGAGGCTGAGCAGTCAGAGGTCATTGTCCATATAGGTACCAATAACATAGGCAGCAGCAGGGATGAGGTCCTGCAAAATAAGTTTAGGGTGCAAGGTAGAAAGTTAAAAAGCAGGACTTCCAGGATTGTAATCTCAGGATTACTACCCGTGCCATGTGCTAGAGAGGTGAGAAATAGATACACAGTGCAGTTCAATATGTGACTAAGGAACTGGTGCAGGAATGAGGGCTTCAGATTTATGAATCATTGGGCTCTATTCCAGGGCATATGGGACCTGTACAAATGGTTTGCATCTGAACCAGAGGGGAACCAATATTATTGTTGGGAGGTTTGCTAGTGCTACTCAGGAGGGTTTAAACTAGAGTGGCAAGGGGATGGGAACCACAGCAGCAGGGCAACAGGTGGTAGGGTTGAGGGCAATAAAGATGGTGTGACGAGTAAGATTGAAAGGAAGGATAGCAAGGGACAGGCTAATAACCATGGTCGGTCTGAAGGATTAAAATGTGTTTATTTCAAAGCTAGGAGTATTATGAGTAAGGAGGATGAACTTACAGCCTGCATAAGTACATGTAATTATGATGTTGTTGGCATTACAGAGAACTGGATGCGTGAGGGACAAGATTGGCTGCTCAACGTTCCTGGTTTTTGTTGTTTTAGATGTGATGGGGAGGGGAAGAGGTGGAAGGGTTGCTCTACTGATAAAGGAGAGTGTAACATCAGTACTCAGAGAAGACATATTCGAGGGCTCATCCACAGAGGCAATTTGGATGGATGAGCCCTCAAGAAATAGGATAAGTGCAATTACGTTGATGGGATTATACTACAGGCCTCCCAATAGCCACTGAGAGGTGGAGGAACAGATATCTGGACAGATTGTGCAAAGGTGCAGAAACAACACGGTTGTCACAGTGGGGTCTTCAACTTCCCCAATATTGATTGTAACTTCCATAATACAAGAAGCTTAGATGGGGCGGGATTTCTTCAGTGCATCCAAGATGGGTTCTTGTAACAGTATGTAGAGGGTCCAACTAGAGGAGAGAACATACTGGATCTAGCTTTGTGAAATGAGCCAGGCCAGGTGACAGTCTTGATAGTGGAATAGTTACCACAACTCATTTTGTTTTAAGATAGTTATGAGCAAAGATAAAATTGGATCTTGTAGGAAGGTACTAAATTGGGGGAGGCCAAATTATGACAGGAACTAAGGGGCATTGACTGGGAGCTGCTGCTGTTAGACAAGTCCAGATTGAACATGTGGGAGTTGTTTAAAGACCAGCTGATCAGAATTCAGGATCAGCATGTTCTGGTAAAGAGTAACGACAAGGCTGGTAAGGTAAGGGAACCTTGGATGAGCTCAGAGGTCCTAGATCTAGTCAGGAAGAAAACAGAAGCATACACAAGGTTTCGGAAGCTAAAATCAGACTGGGCCCTGGTGTAATATGAAGATACAGGAAAGTGCTCAAGCAGGTGATTAGGAAGGCCAAAAGGGGGCCATGAAACATCCTTGGCAAGCAGGGTCAAGGAGAATCCCATGGCATGTTATATTAAGAAAAAGAGGAAAACTAAGTAGAGAGTAGGATAAAGGAGAGAATTTGTGCTTGGAATGAGAGCAAGTGGCTGAGGTACAAAATGAATACTTTGCATTGGTATTTACCAAGGAGAAGAAATTGAAGGATTGTGAAAACACAGTAGGGCATGCTAATGTGTTGGGACACTTTGAGATTAAAGAGGAGGTTGTGTTGGGTCTTTTGAAAAACATTAAGGTGGATGTTCCCAGGGCCTGATGGCACATATCCCAGAATAGTGAAAGAAGCAAGTGAGGACATTGCTAGGACTTTGACAAAGACCTTTATGTCCTCACTAGCAACAGTTGATGTCCTGGAGGACTGGAGAGTAGTAAATGTTGTTCCTTTGTTCAAGAAAGGAAATAGAGAAAATCCAGGTAATTTTCGGCCATTGAGTTCGCGTTAGTGGTTGGGAAGCTATTGGAGAGGAAACTGAGGGATGGAATTTATGCACATTTGGAAAGGCATGGCCTGCTTTGGGACAGTCAGCATGGCTTTGTGAGGGGCAGGTCATGTTTTACAAACTTGATTGAGTTTTTTAAGGAAGTGCTAAAGGTGCTTGATGAGGGTAAGGCAGTTATCTACATGGACTTTAGTAAGGCATTTCACAAGGTCCCTCATGGTAGCTTAATTCAGGAGATAAAGATGCATGGGATCAAGGGTAAATTGCAAGTCTGGATTCATAACTGGCTTGTCCATAGAAGACAGAGAGTAGGGCTGTTATCCTGGCTGGAGGTTCATGACCAGTGATGTTCCGAAAGGACCAGTGCCGGGACCTCTGTTGTTTGTGATATATATCAATGATTCGGATGAAAATGTAGATGGGTGGATTAGCAAGTTTACAGATCACACCAAGATTGCGGACAGTGTAAAGGACTATCAAAGAATACAGTGGGATATTAAACAGTTATGGGCAGAGGAGTGGCAGATGGAATTTAATCTGGGCAAGTGTGAGGTGTTGCACTTTGGGAGGTCAAATGAAAAGAGAACGTATACAGTTGATAGTAGGCCCTTCAATAGCATTGAGGTACGGGGGGCTCTTGGAGTCCAGGTCCATAGTTAACTGAAAGTGGGTACAAAAGTGGATAAGGTGATAAATTATGGAATGCTTACTTTCATCAGTATCACAGCTGCAGAAAGGGAGGATGTCATGGAGGGACCGATTGAGGCAGAGTGGGTGGAAGTCAGAAACAGGAAGGGAGCAATTACTCCATAGTGAGTATTCTATCACCACCACCCCCCCCATAGCAACTAGGACACCGAAGAGAAGATAAGCAGGCAGATTTTGGAAAGGTGCAAAAATAACAGGGTTGTTGTTATGGGTGACTTCAACTTTCTTAATATTGATTTGCACCTCCTTAGTGCAAATAGGTTTAGATGGGGCAGAATTTGTTAGGTGTGTCCAGGAAGGATTCCTGATACAGTATATGGACAGGCTGACTGGAGGAGACGCCATACTGGATCTAGTACTAGACAATGAACTTGGTCAGGTGACAGACCTCGCAGTGGGTAAGCATTTCGGAGATAGTGATCACAACTCCCTGGCCTTTCATATAGATGATATGGGGAAGTATTTAACTGGGGCAGGGCTAATTATGATGGTATTAGGCAGGAACTTAGGAGCGTAAATTGGGAACAGATGTTCTCAGGGAAATGCACAGAAGAAATGTGGAGGTTGTTTAGGGACCACTTTCATGGGGTTCTGGATAGGTTTGTCCCAATGAGACAGGGAAAGGATGGTAGGGCAAAGGAACCATGGTTGACAAAAGAGGTGGAGTATTTAGTCAAGAGGAAGAAGGAAGCATACTTAAGGTTCAGGAAGCAAAAATCAGACAGGGCTGTTGAGAGTTATAAGGTAGCCGGGAAGGAGCTTAATAAGTGACTAAGGACAGCTAGAAGGAGACACGAGAAGGCCTTGGTGAGTAGGATTAAGGAAAACCCCAAGGTGTTCTGCACATACATGAAGAACAGGAGGTTGACTAGAGTGAGGGCTGGACCACTCAGGGATAAAGGGGGAAACGTGTGCCTGGATGCGGAGGAGGTAGGGTCGGTCCTTAATGAATACTTTGCTTCAGTGTTCACCAGGGAGAGGGACTTTGACAAATGTGAGGTCAGTGTAGAACAGGCTAATGGGCTGGAACGTGTCGAGTTAAGAAAGAAGCAGTGTTGGAACTTCTGAAAAACATTAGGATAGATAGACCCCCAGGGCCAGACGGGATATAACACAGGTTATAAAGGGAAACAAGGGAAGAGATTGTTGGGGCATTGACAATGATTTTTGCATCCTCCCTGGCCACAGGAGTGGTACCAGAGGATTGGAGGATGACATACGTTATTCCGTTGTTCAAGAAAGGTAATAGGGATAACCCTGGGAATTATAGACCACTGAGTCTTATGTCAGTGGTAGGCAAACTATTGGAGAGGATTCTTAGGTACAGGATTTATAAGCATTTGGAGAAACATAATCCTATTAGGACAGTCAGCATGGTTTTGTGAGGGGCAGGTCGTGCCTTATCAGCCTGATTGAGTTTTTTGAGGAAGTGACAAAACAAATTGATGAAGGTAGAGAGGTGGATGTGGTGTATATCGATTTTAGTAAGGTGTTTGACAAGGTTCCCCATAGTAAGCTCATCCAGAAAGTCATGAGGCATGGGATCAATAGACAATAGGAGCAGAAGTAGACCATTCGGCCCTTCGAGTCTGCACCACCATTTTGAGATCATGGCTGATCCTCAACGATCAATATCCTGTTTCTGCCTTGTCCCCATATCCCTTGATTCCCCTATCTATAAGAAACCTATCTAGCTCCTTCTTGAAAGTGCCCAGAGAATTGGCCTCCACTGCCCTCTGAGGCAGTGCATTCCACAAATTCACAACCCTCTGGGAGAAGAAGTTTTTCCTCCTCTCTGTCCTAAATGGCCTAGCCCTTATTCTTAAATCATGCCCCCTGGTCCTGGACTTCCCAACATCTGTAACATATTTCCTGTCTCTATCTTGTCCAATCCCTTAATAATCCTGTCTGTTTCAATCAGATCCCCTCTCAATCTTCTCAATTCCAGCGTGTACAATCCCAGTCTCTCCAACCTCTCAGCATAAGACAGTCCTGACATCCCCAGAATTAACCTCGTAAACCTACGCTGCACGCCCTCTATAGCCAGGATATCCTTCCTTAACCCTGGAGACCAAAACTGTACACAATACTCCAGGAGTGGTCTCACCAGGGCCCTGTACAAATGCAAAAGAATCTCTTTGCTTTTGTACTCAATTCCCCTTGTAATACAGGCCAACATTCCATTAGCCTTCATCACTGCCTGCTGCACTTGCTCATTCACTTTCAGTGACTGATGAACAAGGACTCCTAGATCCCTTTGTATTTCCCCCTTACCTAACTCCACACCATTCAGATAATAATCCGCCTTCCTGTTCCTGCTCCCAAAGTGGATAACCTCACACTTATCCACATTAAACTTCATCTGCCAAGTATCTGCCCACTTACCCAACCTATCCAAATCACCTTGAATTCTCCTAACTTCCTCTACACATGTCGCACTGCCACCCAACTTTGTATCATCAGCAAACTTGCTAATGTTATTCACAATGCCTTCATCTAAATCATCAACATAGATCGTAAACAGCTGTGGTCCCAGCACCGAGCTCTGTGGCACCCCACTAGTCACGTCCTGCCATTCTGAGAAACATCCATTCACCCCTACCCTTTGTTTCCTATCCGCCAACCAGTTTTCTATCCATGTTAATACCCTCCCCCCAATTCCATGAGCCCTAATTTTACCCACCAATCTCCTGTGCGGCACTTTATCAAATGTGTTCTGAAAGTTGAGGTATACAACATCCACTGAATCTCCCTCGTCTATTTTCCTGGTTACATCCTCAAAAAACTCCAGTAGATTAGTCAAGCATGATTTGCCCTTGGTAAATCCATGTTGACTTGACCCAATCCTATCATTGCTATCCAAATATGCCGCTATTTCATCCTTCATAATGGACTCTAGCATCTTCCCCACCACAGATGTTAGGCTAACTGGACGATAGTTCCCCGTTATCTCCCTCCCTCCTTTCTTAAAAAGTGGGATAACATTAGCCATTCTCCAATCCTCAGGAACTGACCCCGAATCTAAGGAACATCGGAAAATGATCACCAATGCATCCACAATTTCTAGAGCCACCTCCTTTAGTACCCTGGGATGCAGACCATCTGGACCTGGGGATTTGTCAGTCTTCAGCCCCATTAGTCTACCCATCACCATTTCTTTCCTAATGTCAATTCACTTCAGTTCCTCTGTCACCCTCTGCCTTTTGTCCATCCTTACCTCTGGGAGATTTCTTACGTCTTCCCCCGTGAAGACAGATCCAAAGTACTTACCAAATTCGACTGCCATCTCCCTGTTTCCTGTAATAATTTCACCCGATTCGGTCTTCAAGGGCCCGACATTGTTCCTAACTAACTTCTTTCCCTTCACATACCTAAAAAAGCTTTTGCTATCCTCCTTAATATTCCTGGCTAGCTTGCCTTCGTACCTCATTTTTTCTTCCCGAATTACCTTTTTAGTTAAATTCTGCTGCACCTTAAAAATTTCCCAATCTTCTATCTTCCCACTCAGCTTGGCTCTGCCATACTTCTTCCTTTTTAACACAATACTATCTCTGACTTCCTTTGTCAGCCATGGTGGCCCCTTACCCCTCTTTGAGTCTTTCCTTCTCTGGGGAATAAACTGATCCTGCACCTTGTGCATTATTCCCAAGAATACCTGCCATTGCTGTTCCACTGACAATTCTGCTAGGATGCCCGCCCAGTCAACTTTAGCCAGTTCCTCCCTCATGGCTCCATAGTCTCCTTTGTTCAACTGCAAAAGTGACCCACTTGATTTGCCCTTTTCCCTCTCCAACTGCAGATAAAAACTTATCATGTTATGGTCACTACCTCCCAATGGCTCCTTTACTTTGAGTTCTCTTATCAAATCCTGCTCATTTCACAGCACTAAATCCAGAATAGCCCTCTCCCTGGTCGGCTCTCATACCAGCTGCTCCAAGAATGCATCCCGGAGACATAAACTCCCTTTCCTGGGGTCCAGTACCAGCCTGATTTTCCCAGTCCACTTGCATATTGAAATCCCCCATAACTACTGTGACATTACCCTTGCCACATGCCAACATTAACTCACTATTCAGCTTGCACCCAATATCCATGCCACAGTTTGGAGGCCTGCAGATAACACCCATGGAGACTTGGCTGTGTGGATGTGAAACTGGCTTGTCCACAGAAGGCAGAGGGTGGTAGTAGATGGAGCGTATTCTGCCTAGAGGCCCGTGACCAGTGGTGTTCACAGGGATCCATTCTGGGACCCCTGCTCTTTGGGATTTTTCTAAATGACTTGGATCCGGAAGTGGAAGAGTGGGTTAGTCAGGTTGCAGATGACACCAAGGTTGGTGGCGTTGTGGATAGTGTAGAAGGTTGTCATAGGCTACAATGGGATATAAACAGGATTCAGAGTTGGGCAGAGAAGTGGCAGGTGGAGTTCATCAGGAAAAGTGTGAAGTGATACACTTTGGAAGATTGAACATGAAGGCAGAAATACAAGGTCAACGGCAGAATTCTGAGCAGTGTGGAGGAACAGAGGAATCTTGGTGTCCAAGTCCATAGGTCCCTCAAAGTTGCCGCACAAGTTGATAGGGTGGTTAAGAAGGGGTATGGTGTGTTGGCCTTTATTGGTCAGTGGATTGAGTTCAAGAGCCATGAGGTAATGTTGCAGCTCTATAGAACTCTGGTTAGATCACACTTAGTGTGGTCAATTATTCAATTATGAACACTTATTCAATTCTGGTCGCATTATTATAGGAGGAATGTGGAAGCTTGAGAGAGGGTGCAGAGGAGATGTACCAGGATGCTGCCTGGATTAGAGAATATGTCTTATGATGAAAGATTTAGCAAGCTAGGGCGTTTCTGTTTGGAGTGAAGGAGAATAAAAGGTTACTTGATTGAGGTGTATAAGATTTAGAGAGGCATAGATAGAATGGACAGCCAGCACCTTTATCCCAGGATGGCAATGGCCAATACCAGAGGACATCCATTTGAGTGGAGGAAAGTTTAGGGGAGATGTCAGAGGTATTTTTTGTTTTTACACAGAGAGTGGTGGGTGCCTGGAATGTATTGCCAGGGGTGGTGGTAGAGGCTGATACAATAGTGACTCTCAGATAGGCACATGGAGGTAAGAAAAATGGAGGGTTATGAGCTGTGCAGAAGGGAAGGGTTGGATTGATCATGGAGTAGGTTTATATAGGTTGGCACAACATCGGGAGCTGACGGGCTCATACTGTGCTGTACTGTACTATGTTCTATTAGTAAGGGTGTTGAGTACAAGAGTAAGGGAGTCATGCTGCCACTAGATAAAAATCTTTAGTCAGACCACACTGCAGTTCTGGTTGCCCCATTATAGGAAGGATGTGGAGACTGTGGAAAGGGTACAGAAGTGGTTTAACAGGATGATGCCTGGATTAGAGGCTATGAGCTATAAGTACAGGTTAGACAAACTTGGGTTGTTCTCCTCAGAATGTCAGAAGCTGACGGGTGACCTGATGGAGGTTTTTAATATTATGAGACACATGTTGACAGTGAGAATCTTTTCTCCGGGGTAGAAATGTCAAACACCTGAGGACATGCTTTTAAGGTTAGAATGGGGGAAGCTTAAAATTGACGTAAGAGGCAAGGATTTTTATGCAGAGAATGGTAATTGCCTGGAATGTGTTACCAGGAGTAGTAGTGCAATCAGTTTGGTGCAGTTTAAGAGGCTTTTAGATGGACAGATGAATATGAAGGGAATGGAGGGATGTGGATGATAAACAGGAGGAGAACATTTAGTATAAATCGGCATCAAGATCAGCACAACAGCATGGGCTGAATGGCCTGTCCAGTGATATTCTGTTCTATATATGTTCTGTGTCTCATGTGACCAGATGAGTTGGAGTATAGGAAGGAGATAGGGAGCTTAGTGGCATGGTGTCATGACAACGACCTTTCGCCCACTGTCAACAAAACAAAAGAGCTGGTCATTGACTTCAGGAAAGAGGGCAGTGTACATGCACCTGTCTACATCAATGGTGCTGAGGTTGAGAGCTTCAAGTTCCTGGGAGTGAACATCACCAATAGCCTGTCCTGGTCAAATCACACAGATGCCACAGCCAAGAAAGTGCACCAGCGCCTCTACTTCCTCAGGAGGCTAAAGAAATTTGCTACGTCCCCTTTGATACTCACCAACTTTTATTGATGCACCATAGAAAGCATCCTATCTGGATGTATCACGGCTTGGTACAGCAACTGCTCTGCCCGGGACTGCAAAAAACTGCACAGAGTTGTGGACACAGCCCAGCGCGTCACGGACACCAGCCTCCCCTCCAAGGACTCTGTCTTTACCTCTCGCTGCCTTGGCAAAGCAGCCAGCATAATCAAAGACCCTACCCACCTGAGTCATTCTCTCTTCTCTCCTCTTCCATCAGGTAGAAGATACAGGAGCCTGAGGGCATGTACCACCAGGCTTAAGGGCAGCTTCTATCCCACTGTGCGAAGACTATCGAACGGTTCCCTTATACGATGAGATGGACTATGACCTCATGATCTACCTTGTGACCTTGCACCTTATTGCACTGCACTTTCTCTGTAGCTGTGACACTTTACTCTGTACTGTTATTGTTTTTACCTGTACTACCTCAATGCACTCTGTACTAACTCAATGTAACTGCACTGTGTAATGAATTGACCTGTACGATCGGTATGCAAGACAAATTTTTCACTGTACCTCAGTACAAGTGACAATAATAAACCAATACCAATACCAGGGAGATGTCAGGCAGAAGCAAAGTGGATAATGTCCAAGACGATCTGTAATCCACTAAATATTCTCCTCCCTCCCTTTCATATTTCCTTACGGCATAGAAAGAGGCTATTTGGTCCATCGAGTCTGTGCTGGCTTTCACAGCAATCCCCTCAATCCCATTCCTTCACATTTCCCTGTACCCTTCTCTCTCTCACATGTCCAATAATCCCCCCTGATTCTCCTACCACTGACACACACTGCCTTAGGAGTAATTTGCAGTAACCAATTAACCTACCAACCAGCCCGTGCTTTCAACCAAGAACACCTGGCCATCTTACTGATTGTACCTGAATGGGCATATGTACTCAGGCTGTGTGTGGCCCCTTAACACTTGTCTCCTTCTTCCTCACATTCACTCCTATGCATCACATGGATCTACCTACAAGAGAATTCAAGTCCTTTTGACACTTTGATCAATGTTTTGATCAGGTCTTTTGGACGCTGCTTTGGAACAAGATGATAGAATGGGCCATGCTTTAAAATGTGATGGTCACAGAGGTAACAGTTCCTTTGAAATTCTGAAAGAGGAGGGTAGGGGAAGATATGTCTGGTGTGGATGTTTGTTAAAGGTAGCAGGGATAGCAAAGCATTAACCACTGAATGTGGAGGCTGGTGTGGTGATGAGGATCAGGGAATTCTGTCCTTGCTCTGGTTGTGAGGAGAGAGAGTGAGAGCAGTGGTGTGGAAAACAGGGCACGATCAACTATGGAAGAGGAGATGTCATGGTGAAGGAGAAAGGAAGACATCTTAGTGCACCTGTATGGAAACCCTCATCTTCAGAGCAGATTCAACAGAGACAGAAGGATTAAGAGAATGGAATGGAATGGCAGGCAGGGAGAAGAATGATCAAGATATCTGTGGGAGTCCATAGGGTGTTTTCACTTGCCTTTCTGAGATGGAAATGGAGAGATCCAGAACGGGTTGGGAAGTGTTAGTGACGGACCACGTGCAAGTGAGAGCAGGGTGGAATTTGGCAGCTGAAGTGATGAATATCATCTGTCATCTGCAGCCTTCCAGAGTCAATACTGATTTCTACAACTTCAGGAAACTTGCTTTCTCTGGTTGTAATAATAATAATAATCATCATCATTATATCAGATCTGACCAGTTCGGCTGCAAAGTTAAATATCTGTTGTATTAAATCAGTTTTTCTCTCTCCACAAACACTGCCTGATCTGCTGATCACTTCTAACAGTATTCGATTGAATTCAGTCTCAGCAACAGCTTTTTGCAGCTCTGACAGGTCCCTTTGTTTTCCTTTCTCTCTAACTGCCCTTATTAATCTATCAACTGCACAACTCCATGAAAAGCAGAATCACCTTGGCAACACTGCCCTCACCCTATCAAAAATTCGCTTTGTCCCATCCATTCCTATTGCATGCTCTGCAACATTAAAATAACTTTTTTCCTCTCTTTCCCGGTGGCTGAAATATTAACTCTGTTTCTCTTTCAACAGATGCGACTAAATCTGCTGAGTATTTCTAGCACTTTTTGTTTTTATTTCATATTTCCAGCATCTGCAGTTTTTTGGACCTTTAAAAGTGGAAATAAACCAAATGGTTAGAAGAAATGCAAGGGCTTTGTGCTTCCCATATTCATGTTTCCAATTTATGGGGCACTGGCACCAGTATTGGAGAAGAAGAGAGCTGTTCTGTTGGGACAGGCTTCACCTGAACCATGCAGGGGTGAATCACATAAACAGGGTTGTAGACTGGGCTCTGAACTTAAAAAAGGGGCTGAGGCTCCAAGGACATAAGTGTCAAGCACAAAGTAAATCCAGAAAAATTGTAAAAAAAAATCAAAGCTTAACATTCCTTGTTTGAATGCATGTAGCATTTGCAACAATTAGATGTGCTGATGGCTCAGATTGCAACACACGAGTATGATCTAATAGAGATGGGATTGCAGGTGACCAGGACTAGATGCTCAGCATTCCAGGTTATTCAATCTTCTCAAAAAGGCTAAAAGCGAAGGGAGGCAGGTAGCATCGTTAATCAAGGAAGTGTAATAAGGAAAGATGAATAAGAGGTCTTATGGTCAAGATTTGCAAGGAAATAGTGACAACAACATAGTAGAATTCCAGATACAGTTTGAGGGAGAACAACTCAGGTTCAAGACCAGTGTCTTCCACTAAAATTAGGGCAATTATAGCAGTATGAAGGTGGAGTTGTCTGGAGTGTACTGGATAAATAAGCTAAGAAATAGATCAGTAGATAAGTTGTGGCAGAAATTCAACAGCAGATCCATAACACTCAACAGAAATTTATCCCAATTAGAAAGAGGAATTCCATGAGAAAGAGGAACCATCTATGGCTAAACAAGCAGGTCAGGAATAATGTTAAGTCAAAAAGCAGGCAATTCAAGTGGAAAGTGCTGGAAGTGGACCAGAGGACTGAATTTTACAGGAATCAGCCGTGAAAGACTGAAAAGCTCAAAAGGGAGAAAACTGAATTTGAAAGAAAACTTCTGATTAGGACATTTCTACTTGACAGGGAGAGGAACATTACTAATTTAGTTATTAAGACTGATACAGTAGAAGTTACTCAAATAGGAGCTAAATGGGAACATGATGGGTGGGTTAGTAAGTTTGCAGATGATACGAGGATTGGTGGTGGTGTGGATAGCACAGAAGACTGGCAAAGGATACAGTGGGATATAGATCAGTTGCAGATATGGGTGGGGAAATGGCAGATGGAGCTTAACCAAGCCAAATGTGAAGTGTTGCACTTTGGGAGATCAAATGCAAAGGGACAGTACACTGTGAATGGCGAGACCCTTAACAGTGTTGATGGACAGAGGGATCTTGGGGTCCAAGTCCCTAGCTCCCTGAAAGTGTCTACACAGATTGATAGGGTGGTAAAGAAGGTGTATGGCATGTTTGCCTTTATTAGTCAAGGAATTGAATTCAAGAGTCGGCAAGTTCTGTTGCAGCTTTATAAAACTCTTGTTAGGCCGCAACTGGAGTATTGCATTCAATTCTGGTCCCCCATTAAAGGAAGGATGTGGAAGCTTTGGAAAGGGTGCAGAAGAGGTTTACCAGGATGCTGCCTGGATGAGAGGGCAGGTGCTGTAAGGAGAGGTTGGATGAACTTGGGTTGTTTACTCTGTAGCTGCAAAGGCTGATGGGAGATCTGATAGAGGTTTATAAGATTATGAGAAGCATAGACAGACAGTCAGTTTCTCCCAGGGTTGAAATACCAGAGGGCATGCAATTAAGGTGAGAGTGGGTAAGTTCAAAGGAGATATGCGGGGCAAGTTTTTTTATACAGAGGGCAATGGGTGCCTGGAATGCACTGCCAGGTGTGGTGGTGGAAGCAACTACGATAGAGACATTCAAGAGGCTCTTAGATAGGCACATGAATGTGCAGAAGATGAAAGGATATGGACATTGTGTCAGCAGAAAGGATTAGTTTAGTTGGAATTTGATTACTAATTTAATTTGATTAGCACAACATCGTCGGCTGAAAGGCCTGTTCCTGTCCTATGTTCTATGAGCAAAACAATGAAAGGATCAAAGAAACAACAGAAAAGAACAAGCAATATTCAAAAAAAGTGAAAAGCTTCAATGATTCAAGGAAGGAAAAACAAGCAGAAATTAAAATCAAACTGCAACCTAAAAAGGAATTGTACCACATTTAGGATAAAAAAAGCAAACAAATAAACATTATCATGTACAATTGGACCATTGGATACTTGGAATCACCACACTACAAGAAGGATGTAGTAGCCTGTGGTAGCCAAAGGGAGAGTGCAGAATAAATTCACCAGGATGTTGCCTGGAATGGAGGGCTGTAGTGATAAGGAGGGTTTGGATGGGCTGGATTCATTCACAATGGAATGTAGGAGGCTGAGCGGTGACCTAATAGAGGTTTTTAAAATTATAAGGGGCATAGAGAGGATAAATAGAGTATTTTTCCCATGGCAAGGGAGTCTAGAACTAGAAGGCACAGGTTTAAGGTGAATGGAGAGAAATTTAAAGATGTGAGTGATAGGTTTTTCCACACAGAGAACTTAGAACATGGGACAGTACAGCACAAGAACAGGCCCTTGGGCCTTCAATGTTGTGCTGAACTAATTAAACTAGCAATTAAATGTCAAACTAAATAATCCCTACACCCTACATATCCCTCCATTCTCAACCCTAGGTAAAAGATACCAGCTGTCTATCTATGCCTCTCATGAACCTCTATCAGATTTCCCCTCAGCCTCTACACTTCAGTGAAAACAACCCAAGTTAGTCCAATCTCTCCTTACAGCACATGCCCTCTAATCCAAGCAGCATCCTGGTAAACGTCTTCTGCACCTTCTCCACATCTGTCCTGTGGCTTAATTTTATAAAGCAGGAACATAACTTAATGACTCTTGAAATCAGTTCCTCGACTAATAAAGGCAAGCTTGCCATTTGACTTCCCAATGAACCACACAGGCACTTCCAGGGAGCTATGGACTTGGACCCCAAGATCCCCCAGTACATTAACACTGTTAAGAGTCTTTCCAATGTTACGGACTCAGTGAAAGTCCCTTTAAGATAGAGAGTGTGTGTATGTGTGTGTGGGGCGTGCTTACGTCAATAGAAGATAAAGGACGTAATGACGTTGTTGAAGAAGTCAGAAGAAGAAGAGGAAGGAGAGAGAGAGAAGGGAGAGAGACACCAGCCTGCTTGTTTTCTCTATCGATGGATGA
Organism: Pristis pectinata; assembly: GCF_009764475.1. Lineage (NCBI taxonomy): Eukaryota > Metazoa > Chordata > Chondrichthyes > Rhinopristiformes > Pristidae > Pristis > Pristis pectinata. The sequence continues at coordinate 53,754,853 of NC_067410.1, forward strand.
GAAACAATAACTGTGTTTGCCACTGAAATCCATGTATGGAAGTTGGAAGTAATCCGGTGGAGTTCACTTTGTTGCTGACCTGTAGAGGGAAACAGGTATTTGTGTGTGGACGACCACGATTCGGATGCTTTTCGGGGTGAGGAAGTCACTACCGAGTAAACACTGAAGTGTCGTTTGGGTTCCATCGTGGAACATTTGGATTTCGTATGTACTCTCTCTATGTTTTTCTACATCTACATCTTATCTTCAGACAACGGTGGTTGTTGAAGAAGCCCTTGCTCATGTTTCACCTTATGGCTTGCGGAACTGAACTTTAAGAACCATTAAACTGGGAGTTTTGGACTTTGTCACACACACACACAAAGAGTTTAGTTTTGGGGTTAACGTTCGAGGTTTAACATTTTTGAATTCTAACATACTAACATTTTTACTCTTATTTTACGTATTATCATAAGTAGTGATTAATAAAATAGTTTTTAACACTGAATCATGCTCAGTGTGTTTCTTTTGTTGCTGGTTTGTGACAAAATTGGGGGCTCGTCCGGGATAGTTCCCAAGGTTAACGAGATTCGTCCGGGATAGTTCCCAAGGTTAACGAGTGTCGTCTGGGATCATTCCCCAGATTGACGAGATTTGTTCGGGATTCAATCCAAAGATTTTTGAGGGAGGTCTGATAAATTCTTTTTAATTGGCTTGTGTGTGTGGAAACCAGCAGCAATGGATATTAAGGCATTTTTGGAGTCACCAACCCAAAAGGGATTGGAGGTGGCGAAAAAGGATGATTTGATAAAGATTGCTACAAGGCTAAACCTTACAGAAGTAAAGCAGTCTATGAGAAAGGCAGATATTCAGAGACTGATAGCTGGCCATTATGTGGAAAAGAAGGTGTTTGAGAAGGAAGTGTTAAAACAGTTTCCTGGCAGTGAAATAGCAATTTCTGAGGCACAGGTGCAGCTGGCGAAGATAGAGGCTGAACGAGAGCAAAATAAATTAGAAGCTGAACGAGAACAAAAGAGATTAGAGGCCGAACGAGAGCAAACCCAGTTAAAGATAGAAGCTGAACGAGAACAAAAGAGATTAGAGGCCGAACAAGAGGAAAAGAGATTAGAGGCTGAACGAGAACAGACCCAGTTAAAGATAGAGGCCGAACGAGAGAAATTAGAGGCCGAACAAAAGATAACTCAGATGAAGATAGAGGCTGATCTAGCAATGAAGCAGATGGAATTGAAGAGGATGGAGCTGGATAGTGAGGAAAAGGAGAAACAGAGGCAGCATGAGTTACAAATGAAGCGTAGGAGTTTGGAATCTGATTCTGATGATGGTTTTTCAGCCAGCAGGGAGGTTCGATTAGTCCCTCCGTTTGAAGAAGATCAGGTTGATCAATATTTCCAACATTTTGAAAAGGTTGCTCTGAGTTCAAACTGGCCAAGGAAAGGATGGGCTCTTATGGTACAGAGTGTGATTAAAGGTAAAGCTCAAAAAGCTTATTCTGCTTTGTCTGCTGAGGATGCAGCTGATTATACCAAGGTAAAACAAGCTATTTTGAAGGCCTATGAATTGGTCCCTGAGGCTTATAGACAAAAATTCAGAGACTTGAGGAAATCTGCAGATCAGACTTATATGGAATTTGCCAATGGAAAGAGAATATGTTTTGAACGATGGTGCCTGGCTAAAAATGTAGATGGGGATTATGATAAATTGACAGAATTGATACTAGTGGAAGACTTTAAAAGATGTGTTCCAGCTGAATTAACAACATATTTAAATGAAAAGGCAGTGGAAACTTTACAAGAAACTGCTAGGTTGGCAGATGATTATGCTTTAACCCATAAATCCAAATGGGGACAACCTAAAACCTTTCAAAGGAGTTACAAAGACAATCCAGGTAAACCAGAGATTAAATTGGGAGGTAATCAAAAAGGAAAAGATGAAAAGAAGCCAGGGCTGGAGAAACCTGTTGAGCGTACTTGTTATTACTGTAGGAAACCTGGCCACGTGATATCTAATTGTACCCTTTTGAAGAAAAAGAAGGAAGCTGGGCCCAATGCTTGCTTTCAGGCAATTAAAAATCAAAAAGGTTTAGGAGATGCTGTTAAAGATCAGTCCTTGCAAAAGGGAAAAGCGGAAAAGTTGGAGGAGGTGAGAAAAGAATTCCATTCGTATGTATCAGAGGGTTTTGTTTCACTGAATGATGAGTCACCCCAGGTGCCAGTGAAAATTCTTAGAGATACTGGGGCTAGTCAATCTCTCTTGCTGGACAGTGTTTTAAATTTTGGTGAAGAAAGTGACACTGGTGAGGTAAATCTAGTACGAGGCGTTACAGGTGAGACCATGTCTGTCCCTTTTCACAGGGTGATTTTAAAGTCAAAGTTCGTAGAAGGACCAGTCGAGATAGGGATAAGACCTAGTTTGCCAGTGGAAGGAGTTTCTTTGTTATTGGGAAATGACCTTGCAGATGGAGAAAGTGATCCTGTGGTACGGTTAACAACCAAACCAAGGATTGATGAGTCTGAGAATGATCCAGATGTTTACCCATCATGTGCGGTGACTCGAGCTAGAGCTAGAGAATTAGCCAAGACAGACAGTCCGGTGCAGTCTGATGTAGTTCCTTGTGACAGTCCTAAACAGGAAGAAAATTATGATGCCTTATCTGAGACTTTTCTGTCTTCACTGGAGGATCAACATCCTTATAGTGAGCCTGAATTTAAAGATTTGTCTTTGTCGAGGAAGGATTTTATGGTGGAACAGACAAAGGACCCTGAGTTGACAGAATTGAAAGAAAAAGCACTCTCATGTGAGGAGATTGAAAAAGTGCCAACTGGATACTATGTCAAAAATGGAGTGTTAATGAGGAAATGGAGACCTCCTCATGTTCCTGTTAATGAGGAATGGGAAGTTATTCATCAGGTTGTTGTTCCAAAAGTTTATAGGGATGAGATTTTAAACCTGGCCCACAGTATGCCTTTGGGTGGTCATTTTGGTGTGAATAAAACTGTAGGGAAGATCTTGAAACAATTCTATTGGCCTGGTTTGAGAAAAGATGTGGTGATGTTTTGTCGAACCTGCCACACATGTCAGATGGTAGGTAAACCAAATCAAAAACCCCCTGTGGCTCCTTTGAATCCAATTCCTGCTTTTGGTGAACCCTTTTCGAAGGTGATTGTGGACTGTGTTGGCCCCTTACCAAAGTCTAAGACTGGAAATCAGTATTTGTTAACCAGCATGTGTGCCACTTCTAGATTTCCAGAGGCAATACCCCTTAGAAATATTAAGGCCAAGACGGTGTCAAAGGCTCTTGTAAAATTTTTTACCTTGTTTGGTTTGCCAAAAGAAATCCAATCTGATCAAGGTAGTAATTTTATGTCAAAAATTTTTCAACAAATAGTCTATGAGCTGGGAGCAAAGCAGATTGTATCATCTGCATATCACCCAGAATCTCAAGGAGCTCTGGAGAGATTTCATTCTACTCTCAAAAATATGCTGAAGACTTATTGCCTTGAAAACACCAAGGATTGGGACGAAGGTATCCATTTACTTTTGTTTGCCGTTAGAGAATCGATCCAGGAGTCAATAGGATTTAGTCCGTTTGAGCTTGTGTTTGGACATAGGGTGAGAGGACCTTTGGAGTTGTTAAGAGAGCAATGGGTTAATGAGGAAGTGCACTTGAGCCTGTTGGACTATGTCCAAAAATTTAAAACTCGGTTGGAGAGAGTCTGCTAGCTAGCGAGAGAGAATTTGAAAACAAGCCAAATAAGAATGAAGACATATTTTGATAGACGTGCTCGGCCTAGGACATTCGCAGTGGGGCAAAAGGTGTTGGTATTTTTCCCTAGCCAAAATAATCCCTTGCAATCTCGTTTTTCTGGACCCTATGTTATTGAATCTCGAGTGACTGATCTAACATATATAATCAAAACACCAGATAGATGCAAGAAAACACAACTCTGTCATGTAAACATGCTAAAACCTTATTATGAGAGGGATTCAGTTGTGGCCTTGGTGGATGATGTAAAGGTTGTTTCTAGAATGCCTGATGTTGATGTTGAGGAAGGCCAATTTAGACCAAATATTGTTCCATCGAAACTAAAAAACCAAAATATCCTGGAGAACCTTGAAACGAAGTTGGACCATTTACAAGTTTCACAAAAACAACAGATGAGAGAATTAATTTTAAAATTTAAAAATTTGTTCCCAGATGTTCCAAACAGAACATCGATAATTACCCATGATGTTGATGTTGGGGATGCAAAACCAATCAAACAACACCCATATCGAATGAATGTGGAAAAAAGTAAACTTGTTGATCAGGAAATCAAATACATGTTGGAAAATGATATTATTAGACATTCTACTTCAAATTGGAATTCACCCTGTGTTATTGTACCTAAACCTGATGGAACTGTTAGATTTTGCACAGATTACAGGAAAGTGAATGCTGTAACAAAGTCAGATGCTTACCCTATTCCTAGGGTGGATGATTGCATAGACAGAGTGGGAAAGGCAAAATTTCTTACAAAGATTGACCTATTAAAAGGGTACTGGTGTGTTCCATTAACAGATAGAGGAAGGGAAATTTCAGCCTTTGTAACCCATTCTGGATTGTATGAATACAATGTTTTGCCATTTGGAATGAAAAATGCTCCGGCAACATTTCAAAGAATGATTAATTCAGCGATTCATGGGTTAAAACATACAGATGCCTACATTGACGACTTAGTGACTGGGAATGATACTTGGGAAGATCACATCTCTGCGTTAGAAAGGTTGTTTGAAAGACTTTCCAAGGCTAACCTTACAGTTAACTTGGCTAAAAGTGAATTTGGCCATGCCACTGTGACGTATCTTGGTTATGTTGTAGGTCAAGGCAAGCAAGCTCCTGTTCAGGCAAAAGTTCAAGCAATATCTGAGTTCCCTATTCCCACAGGTACGAGGACTGTTAGAAGATTTTTGGGAATGGTTGGATATTACCGAAAATTTTGTAAAAATTTTGCTGATATTGCTCTTCCCCTAACTAATCTTCTGAAGAAGGGAGTAAAGTTTGTTTGGACAGATTCTTGTCAAGAAGCATTTGAGAAGCTGAAAGCCATTTTATGCTACCATCCTGTGCTCAAAACACCTGACTTTGAAAAGCCATTTTCATTAGCAGTAGCTGCCAGTGATGAAGCTGCAGGAGCTGTGTTGTTGCAGAAGGGTGACCTTGATGATATTGACCATCCTGTAGCTTACTTTTCAAAGAAATTTAATGAGCATCAAAAGAATTATTCCACCATAGAGAAAGAATTACTGTTGCTTGTTTTAGCCTTGCAACATTTCAGTGTATATGTTTGCACTGCTCAGAAACCATTGACTGTATATACAGATCATAACCCAGTGGTGTTTCTGAGCCGAGTCAAAAACAAGAACAGAAGGCTGTTAAACTGGAGTTTAATTTTGCAAGAGTTTGATCTCATGATAACTCACATTAAAGGCAAAGATAATGTGATTGCTGATTGTCTTTCTCGATGTTAAATGGGAAACATGTATCTGTACTAATCTGATAGTCTGTAGTTGTGTAGCATGATAATTATTAACATTACTAACTGTATGCGCGGTTAAAATTTTCTTGGGAAAATTTTTTTTTTAGGTGGGAGGTGTTACGGACTCAGTGAAAGTCCCTTTAAGATAGAGAGTGTGTGTATGTGTGTGTGGGGCGTGCTTACGTCAATAGAAGATAAAGGACGTAATGACGTTGTTGAAGAAGTCAGAAGAAGAAGAGGAAGGAGAGAGAGAGAAGGGAGAGAGACACCAGCCTGCTTGTTTTCTCTATCGATGGATGAGAAACAATAACTGTGTTTGCCACTGAAATCCATGTATGGAAGTTGGAAGTAATCCGGTGGAGTTCACTTTGTTGCTGACCTGTAGAGGGAAACAGGTATTTGTGTGTGGACGACCACGATTCGGATGCTTTTCGGGGTGAGGAAGTCACTACCGAGTAAACACTGAAGCGTCGTTTGGGTTCCATCGTGGAACATTTGGATTTCGTATGTACTCTCTCTATGTTTTTCTACATCTACATCTTATCTTCAGACAACGGTGGTTGTTGAAGAAGCCCTTGCTCATGTTTCACCTTATGGCTTGCGGAACTGAACTTTAAGAACCATTCCGGAACTGGGAGTTTTGGACTTTGTCACACACACACACACAAAGAGTTTAGTTTTGGGGTTAACGTTCGAGGTTTAACATTTTTGAATTCTAACATACTAACATTTTTACTCTTATTTTACGTATTATCATAAGTAGTGATTAATAAAATAGTTTTTAACACTGAATCATGCTCAGTGTGTTTCTTTTGTTGCTGGTTTGTGACACCAATAACAGTGTACTCTCCACTTACATTTGATCTCCCAAAGTGCAACACCTCACATTTGGCCAGATAAAACTCTATCTGTCATTTTTCACCCATATCCGCAGCTGATCTATATCCCGCTGCATCCAGCTAGAATCAGTCCCACTATGGGCAAGCCAATTCTGAATCCAAACAGCCATGATTGGTGGAGTTGTGGAGAGTGTAAATGATTATCAAAGAATACAGCGGGATATAGATCAGCTGCGGATATGGGCAGGGAAGTGGCAGATGGAGTTTAATCTGGGCAAGTACGAGGTGTTGCACCTTGGGATGCCAAATGAAAGGAGAAAGCATACAATTAATGGTAGGCCCCTTAAAAGCATTAAGGTACAGAGGGATCTTGGGATCTCAGTCTGTTGTTCACATTGTTAAAGTGGCTAAGGAAGTGGATAAGGTAGTAAAGAAGGCATACTTGCCATCATTGGTAGGGGTGTTGAGTATGAGAGTAAGGAAGTCATGTTGCAGCTTTTTAAAACTTTAGTCAGACCACACTAGGAGTATTGTGTATAGTTCTGGTCACCCCATTAGGAAGGATGTGGAGACTGTGGAAAAGGTACAGAAGAAGTTTACCAGGATGCTGCCTGGATTAGAGGGCAGAGAATCATAGAACAAAACAGGCCCTTTGGCCCACAATGTTGTGCCGACCTTTAAACCTCACCTAAGACTATATAACCACTTCCCCCCACATATCCCTCTCTTTTAAATTCCTCCATATGCTTATCTAGTAATCTCTTGAATTTGACCAATGTACCTGCCTCCACCACCCCCCCCCAGCAGCGCATTCAATGCTCCAACCACTCTCTGGGTAAAAAACCTCCCTCTGATATCTCCCTTGAACTTCCCACCCATTACTTTAAAGCCATGCCCTCTTGTATTGAGCATTGGTGCCCTGGGAAAGAGGCGCTGGCTGTCTATCTATTCCTCTTAATATTTTGTATATCTCTATCATGTCTCCTCTCATCCTCCTTCTCTCCAAAGCATAAAGCCCTAGCTCCCTTAGTCTCTCCTCGTAATGCATACTCTCTAAACCAGGCAGCATCCTGGTAAATCTCCTCTGCACCCTTTCCAACGCTTCCACATCTTTCCTATAATATGAGCTATAAGGACAAACTTGGGTTGTCCTCCCTACAGGCTGAAGGGAGACCTGATAGAGGTTTTCAAAATTATGAGAGGCAGAGAAAGGGTAGACAGTCAGAATCTTTTCCTCAGGGAAGAAATTTCAAACACTAGAGGATGTGCTTTTAAAGTTAGAGGGTGGAAGTTGCAAGGTGACGTGATGAGCAAGAGAGTGGTAGGTGCCTGGAATGGTTACGAGGGGTAGTAGTGGAAACAGGCAGTTTGGTGAAGTTTAAGGGGCTTGAAGGGGCTTAGACACATGAAGATAAAGGGAACGGAGGGATATGGATGATACATAGGAGGAATACATTTGGTATAAATTGGCATCAAGATCAGCACAACATCGTGGGCTGAATGACCTGTCCACTGCAGTACCGTTCTATGTTCTACTGGAGATCCTGGGGGTATTAAAACAGTGGAGAAAGATACTGTGTCCTTTCAACAAGACTTAAGAGTATGTAGATAAGGTTCACTCCCCTGAAGATTTAAAATGTGAATAATTGGAAACTAATTTGATGCTTGAATACGAATTGGTTATTTTAAAGCTGCATTGCTTTCAATGAATCAGAAATCATTTGGATAATTGGAGTTTTAATATACCTTAATTTAAATTATAGGAGGCAAAGCATTCTATATTCATTATATATGCTTTATGTTTAGACTGGGACCTAAATTTTTAAGTTAAAAGATTCTTCATATAAACAGTGAAGTAAATAAAATGACAAAATTAAAACATACCGGTTTCGCAAAAGATCATTGTCGTAGTAACTGCAGGCTCCTCTTTTTCCGTTGCACATTATTCCCCATCTAATACAAGCTGAATCAATGACTGCACCAAACAAAGCAGGAGCTGGCAGCCATGCTGCAATCAGAAGGGAGAAACAGATAAGAAACATCAGGTGGAATGTAGCTTTTACTACAAATTATATTTAAACATTTATTAATACAGAAAAATACCAAAGATAAGGGTATTAACAAGCAAAATCTGACATCATAGAACATAAAACAATTACAGCACAATTCAGGCCCTTCAGCCCACAAAGCTGTGCCGAACATGTCCCTACCCTAGAAAGTACTAGGCTTACCCATAGCCCTCTATTTTACTCAGCTCCATATACCTATCTAACAGTCTCTTGAAAGACCCTATCGTATCAGCCTCCACCACCGTTTCCAGCAGCCCATTCCATGCACTCACCACTCTCTGAGTAAAAAACTTACCCCTGACATCTCCTCTATATCTACTCCCCAGCACCTTAAACCTATGTCCTCTTGTGGCCACCAATTCAGCCCTGGGGAAAAGCCTCTGACTATCTACCCCATCAATACCTCTCATCATCTTATACACCTCTATCAGGTCCCCCCTCATCCTCTGTCTCTCCAAGGAGATACCACAAGATATGAAAGCAGAGGACCAAAAGGTTGGTAAAAGAGCTAGTTTAAGGAGTGTCTTAAAGGATAATAAATAAGGAGAGAGCTGGAAAGGCTTATGATAAATTTCAGATCTTACTGACCAGGCAACTGAAAACATGGCATCCAGTGATGGAGAGATGAAACTCAAGGATGATTAGGAGGCCAAAACTTGAGTATTTCAACGGGAAAAAAGTTAATGGGGGATTTTTGTTCAGCATTTAAATGAGTCTGATTAATCTGATCCCAGTTGCTACTTAATTTTTATTAATTAAGGCTCTGGTTGAGAAAAAGAAGGAAGCATGCATTGGGTTCAGGAGGTCGGGGACGAGTGAATCCCTTGACGCCTGTAAAAAGATTAAGAAAACACTTAAGAAGGAAATGAGGAGGGCAGAGAGGGTTTGAGATGGATCTGGCAGATAAGGTTAAGGAAAATCCCAAAAGGTTCCATAGCTATATTAAGAGTAAAAGGGTGGCTAGGGAGAGAGCAGGTCCCCTTTGGAGATTAGCAGGATCACCTATGTCTCGAGCCACAGTAGAGGATGTGCTTTTAAAGTTAGAGGGTGGAAGTTTACAGGTGACGTGATGAGCACCCAAAAGTGGGATTTTTAAAGAATACTTATTATCAGTGTTTACTGAGGAGAAAATCATGGTTGCTCAAGAGAAAAGGGAAACAAGTGGACAGAAGTAAAATGAGGGATGATGTCCTGCAGAATGAGTATAGGGAGTTAGGTAAGAAGTGAAGAAAAAGGACTGATCCCGGTGCCATGTGCTAGCAAGTTCAGAAATAGAAAGATAGGCCAGATGAATTCGTGGCTGAGGAGCTGGTGCAGGGGTGAGGTATTCAGATTCTTGGACTACTGGGATTTCTTTTGGGGTAGAGGTGATCTGCACAAGGACAGGTTGTACTTGAACCAGAGAGGAACCAATATCCTCACAGGGAAATTTGCTAATTGTACATGGGAAGGTTTAAACTAGATTATCAGGGGGGTGGGACTCTGAGCAGGAGTAAGTCAGAGGATAAAGCAGTGGCCAATGAGAGCAAGTTTAGTAATCAGGATAGCCAGGGGCACAGTAAACGCAGGGAAGGACTACTCAGTTAAATTGCATTTATTTCAATGCACGAGGTTTAATAGGCTCTGAGGACTGGGATGTTACAGCCATAATAGAAGCATGGCTGAGAGAAGGGGAGGACTGGCAGCTCAATATTCCAGGATACAAGTGCTATAGGCGTGACAGAGGTGCAGGTAAGTGAGGAGGGGGGGTGTTGCCTTTTTGATAAAGGAGGACCCAACAGCAGTACTTAGAGATGACATTCTTGGGGAATCCTCCAGTGAGGCCAGATGGGTAAAAATTAGAAACAAAACCGGGAGGGTCACTCTAGTGGGACTGTATTATAGATCCCCCAGTAGTCAGTGGAAACTTGAGGAGCAGCTGTGCAGAGAAATTGCTCATAGTTGTACGAATAACAGGGTTGTAATCATGGGAGATATTAATTTCCCTGGTATTGACTGAGCCATACAGAGTGTTAAGGGCCTGGATGGGGGGGGAATTTCGGAAATGTGTCCAGGAAAGTTTCCTGAGTCAATAGATAGAAGGCCCTACTTGGGAGGGTGCAGTACAGGACCTCTTCTTAGGGAATGAGGCAAGGCAGGTAACTGAAGTAGCAGTCACGGAGAACTTTGGCTCTAGTGACCATAATTCTATTAGTTTTAAGATAGTGATGGAAAAGGATACAACAGGTCCACAGGTTAGGGTCCTAAACTGGAGCAGGGCTAATTTGGGGGAATTAGGCAGGATCTAGCAGAGGTCAATTTGGTGAGACTGTTTTAAGGGAAAGGAATGAATAGCAAGTGGGAGGCTTTTAAGAGTGATATCAAGAGTCCAGGAGTAGCATGTTCCTCTTACTGTGAAGGATAAACCTGGCAAGTTTAGGGAAACCTGGCTGATGAGAGATATTGAGGCTCTGGTCAAGAAAAAGAAGACTACATACATTGGGTTTAGGAGATCAGGAATGAGTGAATCTCTTAATGACTGTAAAAAGATTAAGAATACTCTTAAGATGGAGATCAGGAGGGCAAAGGGAGGGTATGAGATGGATATGGCAGGTCAGGTTAAGAAAATCCCATGAGGTTCTATAGCTATATCAAGAGTAAAAGGGTGGCTAGGGAGAGAGTAAGTCCCTTTAGAGATGAGCAGGGCCACCTATGTCTTGAGCCGTAGTAGATGGGTTTAACTAATATTTCTCGTTGGTGTTTACTGCAGAGAAAATCATTGTTGCTCAAGAGATAAAGGAAACAAGTGGAGATGTTTTGGAGAACATTCGTATTACCATAAAGGAGGTATTTGCTGCCTTACAGTGCATTAAGGTGGATAAATCTCCAGGGCTGACCAAGTGCATCCTCAGACTTTGTGGGAAGCTAGAGAAGAAATTGCAGAGGCCCTTGTATTGTTAGCCACTGGTGAAGTTCCTGATGAGTAGAAGGTGGCTAATGTTGTTTTGTTGTTTAAGAAGGATAGCAAGGATAAACCAAGGAACTACAGGCCGGTCGGCCTGACATCAGTAGTGGGGAAGTTACTGGAGGGAATTCACAAAATTAGGAGGAGATGTTGATGGTGAAGAAGGTTATCATAGATTAGAGGGGGATTTTGATCAGTCAGGGAAGTAGGCCGAGGAGTGACAAATGCATTTCAATACAGATAAGTGTGAGGTGATGCATTTTTGAAAGTCAAACTAGTGTAGGACTTATACTATGAATGGTAGGGCACCAGGGAGTGTAATAATACAGAGGGACTTAGGGGACTCCAAAACTGGGGGGCATAGGTTTAGGGTGAAAAGGGAAAGATTTAAAAGGGACCAGAAAGGCAACCTTTTCATGCAGAGGGTGGTGGGTATATGGAATGAGCTGCCAGAGGAAGTGGTTGAGGCAGGTATAATTTAAGAAGCACTTGGATAGGTACATGGAGGGGAAGGGTTTAGAGGGGTATGGGCAGAATGCAGGAAATTGGGACTAGCTGGTGGGAAACCGTGGTCTGCATGCACTGGTTGGGCCAAAGGGCCTGTATCAGTGCTGTATTGCACTATAACTCTATTGACTCTGTCTGGAACATTGTAGTTATCAGGATTCAATATCAAATTCTCCATCTTCAGGTAACTCACTCTTTCTTTCTGTCTGTATACAAACTTTCTATTTCTGTCTGTCATCATTTTGGCTCAAAATTCTATTTTCTGTTTGTATTGTCAGCCTGCTGGGCCTGTTCCATAGCCTTTCTATGAGCAACCCTTTGCACAGAAAAAGAATCTTAATCTAATCTGAACCTGATACTATCTCCTTCATGTACTCATCTGATCTCACCCTATCAGAGATATTCCTTTTGATCTCTCCAACCCTCCACCAGCTTCTCTGTTAGTTCACTCTCTTCCCAGTACCGATGAAGGGTCCCATAACTGAAACATTTCACACAGCTATCTTGACTATACTCCCACCACTCCATTCCATTCTCCTAGTTCTTCTGGCTCTGTCGTATTTGATCCAAAGCTGACACAATCCCAAAAGTTCCTCTGAAACATCTTCCTTCTTCCTGGACCTTAGCTTCCCCTCAGCATAGTGGACAAAGCCCTTGACTGCATCCCTATCTCATTCCTTTCCTCCTAGACAGAGCAAGAACAAGGTTCCCCTTGTCCTTATCTTCCAACCCCGCCTTCGCTCTGTCTTTTTCTATTCATATTGTCTGACCTGCTGGGCATGTCCCACAACCTCAGTATTTACACAGATAAAGAAGCTTAATCTCATCCTACTTAACTGTGATATTTACTCATTTGGTCTCATTCTATCACAGAGATATTCCTCATGTTCTGCCCATCCCTTCACTACCTTCTCTGTTAATGAAAACTAGCTTTCTCTCATTTTCCCAGTTCTGATGAAATGTTCCAGACCTGAAATGGTAACAGTTTCTTTCTGCACAGATGCTGCCTAACTTGCTGAGTGTCTCCAGTAGTTTCTGTTCTTATTTCAGATCTCCAGCATCTAAAGCTTTTAAATTTTAATTTAAATGAATTATTTCAGCCAAACCGAACAAAAAACACAAAGATTGCAGCTGACATTGACATATACCACCTCAATGAACTTTTTCAGAAAAATAATTATTTGATAAGCAGGGGACATGTCACTAACCAAATAATGTTTCTGTTGGGATATACATATTCTCCAGATATCTCTCAAAACAACATGAACTCTTAGAACTCAGAACAGCAAGCTAGCTGTGTTAAGATAAGGAGACAAAAACCTGTCATATGAACAGTCTCCAGTTGTGGGATGTTCAGTCAACCATTGGAGCCAATTAAAAACACATCTGTTTCTGCAGAATGCTAGATACAGACATCCATAAATCCATCAATCCAGGCCGATATGTGACCAAGGTGTCAAAATAAATGAGCACAAAGAAGAAGAGTGAGCTGGCTAGAATCAGCTGAAGGGTGGTCTTATCTGATCAACAACATGCTGAACTAATGGTGTAATCTTGGATGTTGGCCATGGATGCAGGAAGCCAAGAGAATAAACAATTAACAAGGGGAGAATGGAAGTGCGTGTCATTTATTCTGCCTGACTTAGTCCAGTGATTTGATCATCTGTCACAATTTGCATGACCAAAGAGTTACGTGGTGGCACTCCATCAAAAAACTCAAAGCCAAATCCACTTGAAGTGGTTGCAGGTTCACTGTTTTAGAATCTTAACAAGTGAACAAACAAGATGAGGGTAGAGACATTCGAAAACAAGAGGGAAAATGTTGTCCAGCTTGGAGCCAATGTAAGTTAACAAGTTGATGGGTGAATGGGATTTTATGAGCCTCACAAGGCAGCAGAGTTTCAGATGACTTCAAAAGAGTGCAATAAAAAAGGACAGTCAGAAGTGCATTGGAATAGTCAAATCTAAGATTAATAGAGGTATAGATGAGCACTTAAGCTGAGGCAAGGACAGAGCTGAGGAAAAAGGTTGAAATGGACTGCTTTGAATCAGTGGACTGGACCATATTCAGGGAATCATCTTTGGATCTGAATGAATATGCCACGACTGTCACCCAGCAATCCAGAATCCGACAAGAAGTCCTACAGAAGGCTATCGTGAGATCGAAAAGGCAATTCCGAGTGAAGGTAGAGACACAATCGGATGCACGACAGCCGTGGCAGGGTTTGCATGCCATTACTTCTTGTAAGGCAAAACCTAACAGCATAAATGGCAGTGATGCTTCACTCCCTGACAAGCTCAATGCCTTTTATGCATGGTTTAAAAGGGAGAATAACACTACACCTCTGCAAATCCACACAGCATTCAGTGACTCTGTGATTTCTGTCTTGGAGGCCAAACTCAGAATATCCTTCAAGAGGGTGAACCCTTGCAAGGAGTCAGGCACCGGTGATGTACCTGGCAGGGTACTTAAAACCTATGCCAACCAACTGGCTGGAGTGTTCAAGGACATCTTCAACCTCTCACTGCTGCAGTCAGAGGTTTCCAACTGCTTCAAAAGGGCAGCAATCATACTGGTGCCCAAGATGAGCAGGGTGACCTGCCTCAATGACTATCGCCCAGTAGCACTCACATAATGAACATAGAACAGTACAGCACAGGAACATGCCCTTTGGCCCACGATGTTGTGCTGATCTAATTAAATTAGCAATCAAATGCCCAACTAAACTAATCCCTTCTGCCTACACAATGTCCATATGCCTCCATTTCCTGCACATTCATGTGCCAGTCTAAGAGCCTTTTGAACGACTCTATCGTATTTGCCTCCACCACCACCCCAGGCAGTACATTCCAGGCACCCACCTTTCTCTGTGTAAAAAAACTTGCCCCACAAACCTCCTTTGAACTTACCCACTCTCATCTTAAATGCATGCCCTTCTGGCTCAATCACTCAATAGGGTAACCATAGCTTCACTGTATTGTAAAGAATGGTGTTGATGAGGACCAATTAACAAATTTATTTATTGTCTTCTCCTGCCTTGTTACAATGGTACAGATTCAGGGTGTTCCACGCTCAATGGCAGGTTTTGATGGGCTTAAAGTATCAGTGCATTGTTTAGCAGAGTATCATTGCACAAGTATTAATAGAAGAGATTGCTTGTCAATTTCCAAAGCAACTCTTCTCAGTGACATTCCGTGGTGAAAGAGGCAGCCTGTGTTCTTAAGACACAATGGAGTCTGATTACTGCAGGGAGGTTATGTATAAACAGGTTCTTTTTCCAAGACTGGTTCTCGCTTTAATTTAATAATATTTATGGGAGTTTGTTTGTATGGGAGGTTTCCATAAATTGGGTCTTTGTAACGTGGGGAGAGCCTGTATGGGTTTGATGCAAGTGGCCAGGAGGTCAAAGAGCTAACTGAGTACAAGCCCAAGCTATTCTTGGATTGGAAGTTCCACTGCACCTCAGCGAAAAGAAACAGCTCTAAAGGCAGAGGTTCAGCAGAAGACCCAGGACATAAGGATCAGATGTCAAGGATGCTATATGTGCGGATTCTTCTGTTAAACACCCAAGGACCCACCTTGCTGAGGACCAAGAACAGAGGTCAAATTTCCAAGAACAGAGGTTGCTGGAAGGAACACTTCTAAAGACTCTTCAGCCGTGTCTCTGTCCTTGACATCAACGTCACTAACTCTATCCCACAGCAAACTATCCAGTCGAGCCTTGCCACTATACCAGACCAACAAGACACGGAAAAGGCCACATGCCACCTGAAAATCAAAAAGCGGGGACCACTCCTGCTGAAGTTCTAAAACTTGGCAGATTGGCACTTTAATTACAGCCACAGCTCCCATGTGTAGAAAGAGGAGGATGTGCCAGGGAACCTTAAATACTATAACTGTGAACTGTGATCATCTTATAAAAAGGGAACAAATCTAATTGTGGGATCTCGCCGTTGTCTGCCATAAAGAAAAGCATCATCAGGGAGATGATGACTCCCCATCTGCTTTCTCCCAGTGGCTGAAGAACTGCTTTCCAAATCACCGTGTGGATTCTGTACATCTCGAAGCAGTGGTCATGATCTTCACACTGGAGGAAGCAGCATCAACCATCCATACGTGAACTCTTTTGACCACACAAAAGCCTTTTATTCCATTAATAGAGAGGGACTGATGCATCTTATGAGCCATGATCATAACCAAAGGGCCCAGAACAGACCCAACCTCAATGCAGGCAAGTGTTAAGCAAAGATCGCCTGACATTTTTCTCAATCTCTCTCTCTTTCTCACTGCAATGTTGCACTTCATCTCCAACAAGTTTTCTGCTGAAGCTGAGCTGATCTACAAGACTTTTAAGCCTTCATAACCTCCACTCCGAAGCCAAGTCACCTCAAGAAACAAACAATCAACTGGAAGAACTCAACGTGTTGAGCAGTATGTGAGGGTGGGGGTAAAGGAATTGTTGATGTTTTGGGTCAAAGCACTGCATCAGGACACAAAATATCAACAATCCCTTTCCACTCATAGATGCTGCGCAACCTGCTGAGTTCCTCCAGCAGATTGTTTGTTGCTCCAGATTTCAGCATCTGCAGTCTCGTGTCTCCAAGTCACCTCAATGCAGTTATCAAGCTCCATGCAGATAATACTTCCCAAAATACACATTCAGAAGCCAAGTGCCAAGTCCAGATATATTGTTAACTCATTTGCAATTCCCTGGTTTCTCTCTCACTTTTTGAAATGGCAGAGTGACATGCAAAACTTTCCATCTAAAGGAATGGTCCCTGATTAGAAAGAATGGAGGCAAATAATAGTAAGGGCAACTGGAATAAAATCACCAACATACTTGAAAATCCATGATGCAGAATGCTGGGGAGTGAAGAATATGACAAACTGTCTGCATTTCACACAACCCGTTTCAGAAAAACCTCTGCAAGCTTTGGCCCAGAACAATCTCCAACCATCTTATGCAGCTAAGAAGATATTATCAGGAGACCTAGAGATGGATTGGCTGTGCCCTTTGGATGAATGCCAATTCTATCACCGGAATAGGATGAAGATGGATGTACATCGTCTCTAAACAAGGGCTGTGGAAACTGAACCAAAAAGCCTGGGCACATCTGGGAAACCATTGAAGAACTTGCCAGAATCAGAGGAATAAACAGTTTAGCCTCTGCCCTAAGGTGTAATGAGTGGTGGCCAGTGAGCCTTGCGTCAGTGACAGGAAAGTTACTGAAGAAAATTCTAAGAGATAAAGACTTATGTACATTTGGAAGGGCAGGGGGTGACTAGGGAGAGTCAGCATGGTTTTGTTTGGGGGAAAATTCTGTCTCACTAATTTGATTGAGTTTTATACGTTGTCTGTGTGGACTTCAGTAAGGCATTTGACAGGATCCCACATTGTCGGCTGGTCCAGAAGGTTAAGGCACATAGGACCCCAGGTGATTTGGCTAATTAGATGCAAAATTGACTTAGTGATTGGAGATAAAGAGTGATGGTAGAAGGATGCTTTAGTGATTGGATGTCTGTGACTAGTGGTGTACTGCACGGATCGGTACTGATATCTTTGCTGTTTTGTTATACATATTATCAACATGGATGTGAATGTAAGAAGAATGATAGGTCAGTTTGCAGATTACATGAAAATCAGTGGTGTTGTGGATAGTGAGGAAGGTTGTCGAGGCTACAGCAGGACTTAGATCAGATGGAAAGTTGGTAGAGCATTGGCAGATGGAATTTAATCCTGACAAGAGTGAGGCAATACACTTTGGGAAGTCAAATAGGGGTAGGACATATGCAATGAATGGTAGGGCATGAAGGAATGATGAACAGAGGGGCCTGGGGTCCAAGTCCATAGTTCTCTGTAAGTGGCAACATAAGGTGGTGAAGAAGGCATATGGCATGCTTACCTTCATAGGTCGGGGCATAAAATGTAAGAGATGGGATGTTATGTTGCAACTTTACAAAACACCAGTTAGGCTGCTCTTGGACTTGCTCTGTGTAGTTCTGGTCACCACTCTATGGGAAGGATGTGATTGTGCTGGAGACAGTGCAGAGTAGATTCACCAGGATGTGATGGGGAAAGATTGGATAAGGTGGGCATGTTTTCCCTGGAGCGAAAGAGGCTGAGGGGTGACCTGATAGAGGAATATGAGATTAGTGTAGATGGACGAAAAGGTCAGCATGGATGTGGTGGGCCAAAGAGCTTGTTTTTGTGCTAAAAGTAACAGGGAAAAAAATATTTTTCTGATTATTGAGCACACTTCAGCAAAAGCTGCAGTATAAGTCAGCAGCAGAAACACAGCATCTTTTTGAACAAAACAAGGATGAACTGAATGTGCATGCGGGCTGGAGCCTTATCTCTTGACGTCTGAGGAAAGAACAGAGCACTGGCCAGGTTCAGCCAAGAGTCATGGAAAGGACCCAATATCCTCCCATAAATTCTGACACCCTTCCCTTCCACTTGTTCAAGAACTATTGCTCATAACATCTTTTACCCCTAAAATTCCCTTTCCTACCTAATAATTTAAACTCCGTGTAACTATCCTATTTATTCTCACTGTTAGACTCTGGTCCCACTAAATTGTTGATTTTTCAGCTGACTTCAAAGAATGGGTCAGCTGTCAAAGTGATGCTGTTCTTTGTGCTTCTTCAAGTATCAAGGAAGACAGGAAATCATTAAACTGTATACATTCCAGACAGGAAAGTCAATCTATTGAACACATGGGGCATTTGTCGAACTGCACGTGCAGCTATAGGCATCAAGGAGCTAGACTGCAAACTGTTGCCCTGAATTTGGATATTATGAAAGGACTGAAACAATCTATTTAGCTGTCCTCCATGTCATCAATTAGTTATCAACCCACAGCATTGACTTAATCATACAGAATAAGTTCCTTCCTGTCCCACAGCAAACACCATTGTCCATGAAATACTGCTGTTCTTTCCTAGAGATATACTTATCTCTCTTATCTTCTTAACTGCGTCAATTTTACTTGCAACTCAGGTAATAATCCAGAGAAAATAACTGTTCTTTCCTACAGATATACTTATCTCTCTTATCTTCTTAACTGCGTCAATTTTACTTGCAACTCAGGTAATAATCCAGAGAATATAACTCAATGTGCTCACAGGCACGTTTGCTGGTGCTATTGGGGGGGGGGGGGGGTTAAACTGGTTTTGCAGGGGGATGGGAAGTTCAGCAGAGATTCAGGAGAGAAAAAAACAAATCTGAAAATGGAAGGTGGAAAATTACTGAGAGAGTTTGGAAGATAAATAAAGGTCGCAAATCAGAGAGAAAAGGAATGTGGCTCTGCATAATGAGCTAAAGGCACCCATAGACAAGTACGAATTACAGCTATTACAGAAACATTGTTTAAAAAAGGTCAAGACTGACAGCTCAACATCCTGGCAACTTGATTTCAGACGAAAAGGTAAAATAGGAGCTGGGATTAGATGGTGATCAATAAACAATCACAGCTATGTGATGCCAATCACAGATATGTTAAAGAGATCTATAGGCAGCTCAATTTGAGCAAAATGTTTGTAAGGTTGAAAAAGTTTATTGTGGCCGATGCAGCTTCCCGCATTTTCCTTGGAATTGTCATAGAGTCACAGAGAAATAGAGCATGAAAGACCCTTTGGCCCACCTTGTTCCTGCTAACCAGCAACATAGATCACAGAACAGTACAGCATAAGAAAAGGCCCTTTGGCCCACCATGTCTGCGCCAAACATAATGCCAAACTAAACTAGATCTCTTCTGCCTGTATATAATCCATATCCCCCCCATTCCCTGAATATTCATGTGTCTAATAGCCTTTTAAACACCACTAGAATCTGCTTCCACCACTACCGCTGGCATCCCATTCCAGGCAGCTGCCACTCTTTGTGTAAAAACAACTTGCCCCGCATAGCTCCTTTAAACTTTCCCCCTCTCACCTTAAGTGCATGTCCTCTGGTACTTGACATTTCTACCTTGGGAAAAAGAGTCTGACCATCTACCCTATCAATGCCTCTAATAATTTTATAAACTTCTATTAGGTCTTCCCTTAGCCTCCAACACTTCAGAGAAAACAACCCAAATTTGTCCAACCTCTCCTTATAGATCTACCCTCTAATCTAGGCAGTCTCCCTCTTCTGCCCACTTTCCAAAGCCTTCACACCCTTCCCACTATGGGGCAACCAAAACTGCACACAATACTCTTAAGTGCGGCCTAACCTAAGTTTTACACAGCTGCAACATAATTTCCTTACTGTTATACTCAATGCCGGAACCAATAAAGGCAAGCATGCCTTCTTTACCATTCTATCTACTTGTGTGGTCACTTTCAGGGAGCTAGGGACTTGGATTCCAAGATCCCTCTGTACGTCAAAGCTGTTAAGAGTCCTGTCATTAACTGCATACATTCCCCTTACATTTGACCTCCCAAAGTACAACACCTTACACTTGCTCAGATTAAACTCCATCTACCATTACTGTAACTGATCTATATCTTGTTGCATCCTTTGATAGCCCTCTGCACTGTCCACAACTCCACCAATCTGTGTGTCATCTGCAAACTTACTAACCCACCCACTTACATTTTGGTTCAAGTCATTTACATATATCACAAACTGAAGCACCAGAACCAGGCCTTCCTAGGCCAACATCCCCACCGAGGGACTGGCTGTACTCAGTAAACTATGTTTGGCAGGCCACATCATTTCCAGGGCGGATACCAGACTCCCAAAACAGAGACGCTTTTCCAAGTTCTATCATGAGAAGAGATTACCAGATGGACAGAAGAAAAGATGGGCTCAAAGAATCCTTAAAGAAATACAACATCCTTTGGTTTTTCTTTGCCCACGGCCACTCAAAGTGGAGAAGGAGCATTCAAGGTGCTATTAAGAACCTCGAGTCCATGCATCATGAGGCACCTCCCACACCCCCTGTGGAAGAGTCCATTATTCCTACATTGGCCTAATTAGCCACTCACTATCCACAAAACCAGAGTGGAAGTAAATCACCCTCAATCCCGAGGGACTGCCTGGGAAGTATAAGCATCATCAAATGAATTGAATTACAGAAAAAAAGAGGGACAATCACTTCGTTGGGAATACCCTAAGAAAACTAGATTGGTAAATCCAAAGGCAAATTTCTGACAAGTGTTTAAATACGAAGATGGTAATAGTGGGGATTTCAATTATCTAAAACACTAACTGCAATAATCTGTGTGAGAGGCACAGAATTCCTAAAAACTATATCCAGAAGAATGCTTTTACACAATATGTAGCAGGCTCAGCAAAAGATGTGGAAGGGCTGGACAACTGGAAGGAGTATCACTGCAGAGCATTTTTGTTGCAATGATCATAATACACTCAGATTTAGCATTGTTATGGAAAAAGACAACGATAAAGTAGGAGTAAAGGTTCAAAACTTTAATCAAGTGGACCATGCTCAGGCAGAATGAATTATGTGTCATTGGCTTAATTAGTTTGGCACAACATCATGGGCCAAAGGGGCTGTTCCTGTGCTGAACTGCTCTATGTCCTATGTCAAATGATTTTGAATATTTCTGTCAAATTGCTTCTTATTGTCAACTTTTTCTACCCCAAGCACAGTTATTTCCCACTTCCCTGGTCTAGTTACTTAATTGAAATCCCTCTCCCTGGGACCTTTCGTTTCTAAAGCTGTTAGCAAGAACAAGGTCTAGAGGCCATAGGTATAAGGTGAGAGGGGAAAGATTCAATAGGAACTTGAAGGAAACTTTTTTGTTTACATAAAGGATGGTATCAATGTGGAATGAGCTGCCAGAGGAAATGGTCGAAACATGTACAATAACAACTTTCAAAAGAAATTTGGAGAGGTACCTGGATAGGAAACGTTTAGAAGGTTATGGGCCAAATGCTGGCAAATGAACCTGGCTTGGATGGGAATCCTGGTCATAGAGTCATATAGCATGGACTTTGGCCCATATGTATCTATGCCGACCAAGGTGTATATTTAGAACTGTCGGGGCGAAGGGCCTGTTTCCATGCTGTATGGCTCTATAAAGCCTTTTAAAGCTATCAGATCCTTACTCAATTGATGCACCAAAGATTAAACACAAACTTTTTGCTGAACCAGTGTTTCAAAGTCAATCAGCTAATGGCATATGGAGCCTTGGCCTTCATATAAAGTCCATTTGTACCTCCTTTGATGACATAAGAAGCTCAAAGAATCTAAGTTCACCCATGCTATAGATAGTATCCAAATATGTTACCATCTTTCCAATTTGGGCAGAAATGGAAAAAGCTTCAATTCAAAGCTCAAACTATATGATACATTTCTTTATGGGTAATGTACTAAGCATTCTCTACTCACCAAACACCTTCATTAATAGAAACTGAATCCCTATTGCAAAAGATTTTTCTTCGTGTCTTACCAGCCTATGGAAAATAAAAGAAATTGAGAATTTAAGGTTTTAGACTTGTTCATGTAAAAACTACAGTATGTGCCTTGAGGTGAAGGTTACTATGAGCCAACTGTCAATCACAGTCTTTTTATTATGATTACATCTACATAAATATTTTCCTCCATCAGTTTCTTTCCAGGAGGTTGAAAGTTGGAAACTTGGTCTTCAGCAAGATTTGTTCTGGGTTGTGGAAAGGGGTGCCTTTTACTCCAAACAGGTCAGCAAAGCTTTTTCTTCTTAACATGGAAGACATCCAGATGAGCTCACCTGATTAGCTAGCCTTCATTCTCAATACCAAAAGGATGTACCTTTGTAAACAGTTTTCTCTTTTCGGTCCTTTTATGACTGGCCATTACCAGGCCCAATATGGTACATAATCTTACTGCTATTAAATTAATAGTTAAATGTTATGTCAGCTACTAGTACATCTATTACTAGTCCCTCACATCTATTTAATCTCGGATTAAGCTGGAAATGGAGATTACATTTCAGGTGAATCATGCACGAGTTTATTTTCACTGATTCACTCTATTCTGATTCTTAACAGCAAAGTCATAATGAAATGCACACCTATAATATGCTCTGATAAAACACATATTAGATAGAACAATTTCTGGCACATAAAGGTATGTGTGTATTGTAGGCACCATTACTAATCGGTTGTGGCAGAAGAATCCTCATCAGTACTAAATTCCTTCTGTCTAACAAAGGATCAATCAGCAGTGATCTGGGAAGGAATGTAAATATTCTTTTGCCCTTATCTCTTGCATAAAGATGCTGGTACCAGTCACAAGAACAAACACTTGGGAACTGATTTGGGAGCTTCAGTATTCCATTTTATCCTAAACTTGTTCAAACAGCACAGTAACGAGCCCTTTGTCCCACCATGTCCTTCAAGTACCTGTCTATACTAATCCCATTTACCAACACTTAGTCCGCAGACTTCTATGCCTTGATGTATATATACATCAAGTGCTTGTCTATATACTGTTTAAATGTTGTGAGAGTACCTGCCTCCACCACCCACTCAGGCAGTGCATTACAGATTACAACCACCCTTGAAGTGAAAAAATTACCTCCTTAGATCCTCCCTCAACCTCTTACACTTACTCTAAAAATATGGCCTTTAGTTTTAGATATCTCTGCTATGGGCAAAGTTTCCTACTATCTTCCCTTATTCATACCTCTCAGAATTTTGCACACCTCTATCAGGTCCATCCTCAACCTCCTCCACTCCAAATGTAAACATATATTGATACTTCCAGTAGAATAGATGGATAGTAATCAGGAATGGATTGTTGGGCAGTTTTCATGTCCTGTGTCTCAGAATGCACCTCTTCTCAAGCTTTGTTCAAGGGCAGCTAATTTAGCACAAATCAACGATCAGCCTGGGCTTCTGCAAGCCTTTACTGGCACTCAAGACACCTGCTTGCATACATCTAAACTGCCAGGCATTTCCAAATAGGTGGCAACAGCTGACAGCTCACAATTTCTGGAACACACTGCCTGAGAGGCAGGTACTCTCACAACATTAAGATCGCCAAGGTATAATGGACTACAGATCAAGTGCTGGTAAATGTGATCACTACATGGGCCAAAGGGCCTGTTTCTGTGTGGCATGATTCTATGATGTAAAATGAAACAAAGGTATGGTACTGAACTAAAAAGGGCATATCGTGACTGCAAGTACTGCACATTCATCAGCATATTATTATCTACCCATAAAAGTAAGGGCTTTAATTAATCTGCATGCTCATAAAAACACAACATTTTGCACTTACACAATAATGTTACATCTCAAAGGGTTTGCCATATGTGTAACCAGATTTAATTTTGAAACCAAAACCAAAGGAGATTTTATTTTTATTACTACATTAGGGTGGATGAACAGATGTTTGATGCAAGAAATAGATTTAAGGCAGAGAGACAGGGGATGAGGGGATAATGATAATTCCAAATACTTACCGCAACACCAGCATGTAGAGGGGATTGTGGGTGAGGGAGGCTGTCAGCCCAATGAAAGAGAGGCTAAAGACCACGGAGAGAAGCAAATAGGAACAGCTGACCTTGCAGTGCCCAGGAACAGCATAGTCCTCTTTGAGAGGTGTCTGAATGCAGCTACAGTTGTTGTAGGTCTAAATCAACATTAAAAAATTGAATAATATGAGTGGATCTCCCACAAACCCTTGTACATAAGAATGGCTAAAAACCATTTGTATCTCATCATTCTCCTAAAACACAATCTTGTTTAAATAACAATGCTGACAATATTTCAAGTATTATTTAGGACTAGAGCATAGGACTGAATTGGATAAGGTTCATATTTATTCATTTAAAGATAGGGCAAAAACTTGTTTATAACCAAAATACAATGCTCACAGGCATGGCAGGATGAATGGTTTCCTGTACTGTCTAATTCTCTGGTACACAGTTACTAAATTATATCTCCACTACTGTGAAAAAAAGTGAATGTAGATCCTGACCATGGTTAATGTCACAATGTCCAGAATACATATGTGTTGTATTTCCTGATGATTGAAGGCAGGTACATCAGATGATGGCTGATAAGGACACTCCCCTCAAGGGAAGGGAATGAAGTTTCCCCCTTAAAGTAAATATCAAGAGGAACAATATGGAGTGGAATGATATTTTCCTCAGATAGGTTGACTCAGATCAGCTGACCACAAATCACTTTCCTTTATGCTGGGTGTGATCCCAGCCAGTGGAAATTTTTCTTTCATTTGCACTGATGGCTGTCGACAATTTTACCAGGGTTCCTTTATGCCAACTTGTTCAAATACTGCGCTAATGGCAAGACCAATCATTCTGAACTCATTCTTTGAAACTCAGCCTCTTAATGTTCAGACCAAAGCTGTGACATCCAAGGCTGAGAGACAGGATGGAAATTCAACTGATCAACCCATGTGCAGTCACTGGTGAGTAAGTTTCTTTATTCATTTTTCAGGATGTGGACATCACCGGCAAGATCAGCATTACTTGCCCATCCCTAATTGCCATTGAGAAGGTGATGATGATGCACAATCTTAACCCACTGCAGTCACAGAATCATGCCACTTGCCCAATCAACTCCGAGCCAGCTCTATGTAAGAGCAATCCAGATCATCCCACTCCTCCAGCTTTCTCTCACTTTTCAAACACTTATCTAGTTCCCCTTTGAGTGCTGCAACCACTCAGGATGCATTCCAAATCTCAATCACTCGCTATGTAAAAATGACTTTCTTCATGTTGCTTTTGGGTTTCAATTTTTTGGCTCGAAAAGTGATAGTTTCTCATAGAGTCAGAAAGTCAGAGACTCATACAGCAAGGTAACAGGCCCTTTGGCCCAACTGGTCCATGCCGAACAAGATGACCATCCAAGCTAGTCCAAGATAAGTTTTTTTCCTAACGGTTCGTGGATAGCGGGGAGAGACTGCGCAGGCACGTGATGTCAGTCGGTAGAGCACGAACAGTTTAAAAAGAGAAGGGAGAATCTTGGGTGTTTTCGATCGGGAGCGAGAGGCGAGCGAGCGGAATCAGCCGAGGACTTACGAAAAGATGAGTTTTTTCTCTGACGGTTCATGGATAGCGGGAAGAGACTGCGCAGGCGCGTGACATCAGTCGGTAGAGCACGAACAGTTTAAAAAGAAAACCCCATATCCAGCGGGCAAGCGTCAGAGCGGGCAGCGGAGTGAGAGGGAGCAGAGTGATTGGGCTTTGGCTCAACAGGCTTAAGTGGTAAAGGGGCGAGGTGGGTGAGTAGCTGGTAAGTAAAGGTAAGGTTTAACTGTTATTGTTATAAATTTTAAGTAGAATAAAACTAAGGTAGGGAAAGAATAGTTCAGATGGAGGACATGGTGATGTGCTGCAGCTGCATGATGTGGGAGCTAGTGGACCTTGCTGGGACACGGTGACCACATCTGCAGTAAGTGCTGGAGGCTGGAGGAACTTCGGGTCAGAATTGATGAGCTGGAGTTGCAGCTTCAGACACTACGAAGCATCAGGGAAGGAGAGAGTTATGTAGATGCTGTGCATCGGGAGACAGTCACCCCCCCCCCCCCCCCCCCCCCCCTTAGAGCAGGTACTTCTAGGGTCCAGGAGGCAGAGATGGGTGACTGTCAGGGGAGAGAAAAAGAAAAAGGGAACAGGCAGACAGTGCAGAGGACCCCGGAGGCTGTTCCCCTCAGTAACAGGTATTCCGCTTTGGATGCTGTTGAGGGGGACGACCTACAGGGATTAAGCAGCAGTAGCCAGGTCTCTGGCACTGGGACTGGTCCTGCTGCTCAGAAGTGAAGGGAGGAGGAGGGCAATAGTGATAGGGGACTCGATAGTCAGGGAAACAGACAGAAAGGTAAACTTCTGTGGAAGTGAGCATGAATCCCAGATGGAATGTTGCCTCCCAGGTGCCAGGGTCTCTGATCAGGTCCACAGCATTCTTGAGTGGGAGGGAGAACAGCCAGAAGTCGTGGTACATGTTGGTACCAAAGAGGGATGAGGTCCTGAAAAGTGAGTTTAGGGAGCTAGGCAGAAGGCTGAACAACAGGACCTCAAGGGTAGCAATCTCAGGAATCCTGCCAGTGCCATGTGATAGTGCAGGTAAGAATAAGAGGAGATGACAGATGAATGCATGGCTGAGGAGTTGGTGCAGGACGGAAGGTTTTAGATATTTGGATCATTGGGTCTCTTCTGGGGAAGGTGCGACCTGTACAGAGTGGACGGGTTACACCTGAACCTGAGGGGGACGAATATCCCTGCAGGCAGGTTTGCTAGTGTGGTTTGGGAGGGTTTAAATTAGTTTGCGAGAGGGATGGGAACCAGAGGGGTAGATCAGAGGAAGGAGTGCATGGGGAAAAGTCAGATCTAATGTAGAGAGGCTTTGAGGAAGGAGAAGCAGAGTATAGAGTATAAAAGTAGAAAAGTGGATGGGCTAAAGTGCATTAACTTAAATGCACAAAGTATCAGGGTGATGAACTGAGAGCCTGGATAAGTACATGGGACTATGATATTGTGGCTCTTGCAGAGACTTAGCTGTCACCAGGGCAGGAATGGATATTGAATATTCCTGGATTTCAGTGTTTTAAAAGGGGGAAGAAGAGGAGGAGGGGTGGCGTTACTGGTCAGGGACACTATTACAGCTACAGAAAAGGGGGATAATGTAGAAGGATCCTCTCTAGAGTCAGTATAGGTGGAAGTTAGGAACAGGAAAGGAGCAGGTACTCTTCTGGGAGTATTCTATAGGCCCCCAGGTAGCAGCAGGGATACTGAGGAGCAGATTGGGAGGCAGATTTTGGAAAGGTGCAAGAATAACAGGAGACTTCAACTTCCCAAATATTGATTGGCACCTGCTTAGTACCAAAGGTTTAGACAGGGCAGAGTTCGTTAAGTGTATCCAGGACAGATTCCTGTCACAATACGTTGACAGGCCGACTAGAGGGAATGCCATATTAGATCTAGTATTAGGTAATGAACCGGGTCAGGTGACAGATCTCTCTGTGGGTGAGCATTTGGGGGACAGTGACCACCACTCCCTAACCTTTAGCATTGTCATGGACAAGGATAGGAGCAAAGAGGATGGGAAGATATTTAATTGCGGAAGGGCAAATTATGAGGCTATAAGGCTAGAACTTGAGAGTGTAAATTGGGATGACATTTTTGAAGGGAAATGTACTATGCAGATGCGGTCGTTGTTCAGGGATGTCTTGCAGGATGTTAGGGATAAATTTGTCCCAGTGAGGCAGAGAAAGAATGGCAGGGTGAAGGAACCATGGGTGACAAGAGAGGTGAAACAACTAGTTAGGAGGAAGAAGGCAGCACACATAAGGTGTAAG
Organism: Pristis pectinata; assembly: GCF_009764475.1. Lineage (NCBI taxonomy): Eukaryota > Metazoa > Chordata > Chondrichthyes > Rhinopristiformes > Pristidae > Pristis > Pristis pectinata. The sequence goes on from NC_067410.1 coordinate 53,782,982, forward strand.
CAGAAGGATCAGATAGGGCTCATGAGGAATATAGAGTAGCAAGGAAGGAACTTAAGAAGGGGCTGAGGAGAGCAAGAAAGGGACATGAAAAGACCTTGGTGAGTAGGGTTAAGAAAATCCCAAGGCTTTTATCACTTATGTGAAGAGCAGAAGGATGACGAGAGTAAAGGTAGGACCGATTAGACACAAAGGTGGGAAGGTGTGCCTGAAATGCTGTGGAAGTAGGTGAGGTTCTCAATGAATACTTCTCTTCAGTATTCACCAAGGAGAGGGGCCTTGATGTTGCTGAGGACACTGTTGGTAAGGTTAATATTCTAGAGCATGTAGATATCAAGAGAGAGGATGTGCTGGAGCTGTTAGAAAATATTAGGACAAATAAGTCCCCGGGGCCTGATGGAATATTCCCCAGGCTGCTCCGCAAGGCGAGGGAGGAGGTTGCTGAACCATTGGCTAGGATCTTTGAGTCTTCATTCTTGGTACTGGAGGATTGGAGAGTGGTATATGTTGTTCCTTATTCACATAAGGTAGTAGGGATAGTCCAGGGAATTACAGACCAGTGAGCCTTACGTCTGTGGTGGGCAAGCTGTTGGAAAGGACTCTTAGAGATAGGATCTATGAGCATTTAGAGAATGTGGACTGATTAGGGACAGCCAGCATGGCTTTATGAACAGAAGATCATGTCTCACAAGCCTGATGATTCTTTGAGGAGGTGACCAGGAAGATTGATGAGGGTAGTGCAGTAGATGTGGTCTACATGGATTTTAGTAAGGCTTTTGACAAAGTTCCACATGGTAGGCTTCTTCTGAAGGTCAGAGGGTATGGGATCCAGGGAGGTTTGGCCGTGTAGATTCAAAATTGGCTTGCCTATAGAAAGCAGAGGGTTGTTGTGGAGGGAGTGCATTCAGATTGGAGGGCTGTGACTAGCGGTGTCCCATAAGGATCGGTTCTGGGACCTCTACTTTTTGTGATATTTATTAATGACTGGGATGAGGGGGTAGAAGGGTGGGTTGGCAAGTTTGCAGATGATAGTGTGGAGGACTGTCGAAGATTGCAGAGGGATATTGATAGGATGCAGAGCTGGGCTGAGGAGTGGCAGATGGAGTTCAATCTGGAGAAGTGTGAAGTGGTACACTTTGGAAGGGTCAACACCAAGGCGGAGTACAAGGTTAATGGCAGGATTCTGGGGAGTGTGGATCTGGGGGTTCATATCCACAGGTCACTGAAAGTTGCCTCACAGGTGGAAAGGGTAGTTGAGAAAGCTTATGGGATGTTAGCTTTCATAAGTCATGGGATGAAGTTTAAGAGCCACGAGGTAATGATGCACCACACTTGGAGTACTATGTCCAGTTCTGGTCACCTCATTATAGGAAGGATGTGGAAGCATTGGAAAGGGTGCAGAGGAGATTTACTAGGATGCTGCCTGGATTGGAGAATATGGATTATGAGGAGAGACTAAGGGAGCTAGGGCTTTACTCTTTGGAGAGGAGGAGGATGAGGGGAGACATGACAGAGGTATACAAAATATTAAGCGGAATAGATAGACAGCCAGCCCCTCTTTCCCAGGGTACCAATGGGCACAAATACAAGAGGGCATGGCTTTAAAGTAATGGGTGGGAAGTTCAAGGGATATATCAGAGGGAGGTTTTTTACCCAGAGAGTGGTTGGGGCATGGAATGCGCTGTGTGGGGTGGTGGTGGAGGCAGATCCTTTGGTCAAGTTCAAGAGATTGTTTGGTAAGCATATGGAGCGATTTAAAATAGGGGGATATGTGGGAAGAAGGGGTTAGATAGTCTTAGACGTGGTTTAAAGGTCAGCACAACATGGTGGGCCTATATCACTCTAAACCTTTCCTATCCACATACCCATCCAATTGCCTTTTAAATATTGTTAATGGACTTGCCTCAACCACTTTTTCTGGCAGCTCATTCCATATTTGGACCACCCTCTGTGTAAAAAAAGTTGCCTCTCACGTTCCTATTAAATCTCTCTCCTCTAATCCGAAACATAGGCCCTCTAGTTCTTGATTCCCCAACAATTTCACTTTACAGGAGTGAGGACTCAGAGTGAGAGCGAGAGAATTTAAAAGAGGTAGGTCTTGGTGCTTGTGTGTTTCACTTTACAGGAATTTAAAGGAGACAAGTTAGCTCGTTGTTAGTTAAGATTTGATTAGCTAATTAGCTAATTCACAGCAGCCAACAAAATGAAGGCAAGTTTAAGTGTTAAGAACATGTCTTCTGAGGTAAGGTTGAGCAAGCTAGGGCTTTTCACTTTGGAGCAACGGAGGATGAGAGGCATAGACAGAGTGGACAGCTACCACCTTTTTCTTTGGGCAGCAATGGCCAATACTAGAGGACATCTGTTTTAAGTGAGCGGAGGAAAGTTTAAGGGAGATTTCAAAGGTAGGTTTTTTTTACACAGAGAGTGGTAGGTGCCTGCAATGCACTTCCAGGGGTGGTGGTAGAGGCTGATACAATAGGAACATTTGAAAGACTCTTAGACGGGCACATGGATGCAAGGAAAATAAAGGATTACGGGCTGTGTTGGAGGGAAGGGTCAGATTGACCGTGGAGTAGGTTTATATAGGTCGGCACAACATCATGGGCATACTGTGCTGTACTTTTCTCTGTTCTTAGTGGAGTAGCCATTATGATATTGGGCAGTTAAGGCTTTGGATCAAGAGGCTTTGATGAGAAGGCACAGATAAGAAGAGGTAAGGTTTTATTTTGCTGTTCATCATTTGTACTTGAACAGTGTAGGCAGGATGGTGGTTAGGGCAGTGAAATGTTCCTCCTGCAAGATGTGGGAAGTTAGGGAACCTCACAGTCTCCCTGATGACTACATCTGCAGGAAGTGCACCCAGGTGCAGCTCCTGACGAACCGGATCAAGGAACTGGAGGTGGATTTGGATGTACTGAGGATCGTCTGGGATGCTGAGAGCATCATAGATGAGACTTTTACTGAGGTAGTCACACCCAAGGTACAGGTTTCAGATAGATGGGTGACCACCAGGAAAAGTAAGGCAGGCACTGCAGGGTTCCCCCGTGACCATTCCCCTAAGCAACAGGTATACCTCTTTGGATACTATTGAGGAGGATATTCTTTGAGGGGCTAGCAGCAGCAGTCAGGTCTCTGGCATTGTGACTGACTCTGAGGCTCAGAGGAAAGGATGCAGTCAGAGAGGGCAATAGTGACGGGAGACTTGATAGCAAGGGGGACAGACAGGAGATTCTGTGTCTGCAGAAGAGGTGTCAAGATGGCATGTTGCCTCCTGGGTGCCAGGGTCAAGGATGTCTTGAGCCGCAGCAGAAAATTCTTGAGGGGGAGGGTGAAAAGGCAGAGTTCGTTGTACATGTTGGTACAAACAACACAGATAGAATGAGGGATAAGGTCCTGCAGAATGAGTATAGGTAAGAAGATAAGAAGCAGGACCTCAAGAGTAGTGATATCTGGATTGCTCCCAGTGCCATATGCTGGCGAGGTCAGAAGTAGAAAGATAGGACAGATGAATTTGTGGCTGAGAGCTGATGCAGGGAGCAAGGATTCAAGTTCTTGAACTACTGGGATCTCTTCTGGGGTAGAAATGACCCGTACAAAAGGGACAGGTTGCACTTGAATGAGGGAGGGATCAATATCCTTGCAGGCAAATTTACAAGTGCTACACAGGAGGGTTTAAACTAGTTCGATACGGGGCTGGGACTCTGAGCAGGAACAAGTCATGGGATAAAGTAGTAGCCAGCAAGAGCAAGATCAGCAATCAGGATAGGCAGGGAAAGGAATACCCAATTAAAGTGCATTTATTTTAATGCATGAGATTTAACAGTTAAGGCAGACAATTGGGGATCATCCGGTGAGACCATGTGAGTGCAACTTCAAGAAAAGAGAGAAGAGTCACTCTGGTGGGGCTGTATTATAGAGCCCCACCCCCCAATAGACAGCGGGAACTTGAGGAGCAGATGTGCAGATATTTTGCTCGTAGTTGTAAGAGCAAGTGGAATTAGTGGGATATTTTAATTTTCCTGGTATTGACTGAGCCACATGGTATCAAGGGCCTGGATGGGATAGAATTTGTGAAATGTGTCCGGCAATGTCTCCTAAGTCTATATATTGAGCGCCCCACTTGGGAGGGTGCAATACTAGACCTCCTCTTAGGGAACAAAGTAGGGCAAGTAAAGGAAGGCAGCACTTTGGCTCTAGTGACCATAATTCTATTAGTTTTAAGATAGTGATATAACCATAGAAAAATACAGCACAATACAGACCCTTCAGCCCACCATGTTGTGCCGACCTTTAAACCACGTCTAAGTCTATCTAACCACTTCCTCCCACATATCCCCCTATTTTAAATTTCTCCATATGCTTATCTAACAATCTCTTGAACTTGACCAACGTATCTCCCTCCACCACTACCTCAGGCAGTGCATTCTATGCACTAATCACTCTCTGGGTGAAAAACCTCCCTCTGACATCTCCCTTGAATTTCCCACCCATTACTTTAAAGCCATGCCCTCTTGTATTGAGCATTGGTTCCCTGGGAAAGAGGGGCTGGCTGTCAACTCTATCTGTTCCTCTTAATGTTTTGTATACCTCTATCTAGTCTCCTCTCATCCTCCTCCTCTCCAAAGAGTAAAGCCCTAGCTCCCTTAGTCTCTCCTCATAATCCATACGCTCCAATCCAGGCAGCATCCTGGTAAATCTCCTCTGCACCCTTTCCAACGCTTCCACATCCTTCCTATAATGAGGCGACCAGAACTGGACACAGTACTCCAAGTGTGGTCTAACCAGAGTTTTGTAGAGCTGCATCATTACCTCGTGGCTCTTAAACTCGATCCCATGACTTATGAAAGCCATGGGCTTTCTTAACTACCCTATCCACCTGTGAGGCAACTTTCAGGGATCTGTGGATATGAACCCCCAGATCCCTCTGCTTCTCCACACTACCGAGAATCCTGCCATAAACTTTGTACTCCGCCTTGGAGTTAGTCCTTCCAAAGCATACTACTTCACACTTCTCCAGATTGAACTCCATCTGCCACTTCTCAGCCCAGCTCTGCATACTTTCTTTTTCAATCTTTTTATTAGTTTTCAAATTAATACAGATTAATATATAACATCAATGTTTGTACACATAATACAAAGAGATCTGGAGAACAATCATGGCATAGATAATGATAAAGAACAGTAAAATATAAAAAAATCTGTAGATCCAACGATCTCTTAGTAAATGAATATAATATAAAAGGAAAGAAAAAGATTTATTATATATATATATAAAAGAAAAGAAAGAAAAAAATCCCCAAATCAATAAGAAAAAATATAAATATATCAAACCAAACTAAACTAAACAGAAAAAAATAAAAAAAAGACTGGACTAAAATTTCTCAGTAGAAACAGAGCAATATTATGTCGTCAGCTCCGTTCCTCTAAATTGGAAAGTTATTGAAAGGGGATCTATGTCATGTGAAAATATTGAATAAATGGACTCCAAATATCTTCAAATTTAAGCAAAGTATCAACAGTACCACTCACTTTTTCCAAGTTTAAACATGATATAGTTTGAGAGAACAATTGAAAAGTAGTAGGGGGTATTGGATCCTTCCATTTAAGTAAAATGGATCATTTGGCCATTAATGTAACAAAGGCAATCATACGGTTAGCAGAAGCAGATAAATGGCCAGACTCTATCCTTGGTAATCCAAAAATTGCAGTGATAGGGTGAGGTCGTAAATCAATTTTCAATACATTTGAAATAATGTTAAAAATGTCTTTCCAATATTTTTCCAAAAGAGGACAGGACCAAAACATATGTGTCAAAGAAGCCACATTCGATTTACATCTGTTGTAGTGGCCTGGACCCGCAGAACTCGAACCGCCATCGGTGGCCATGGGCGCATGCGCAGGAGCGCGACATAGACTAACCACAGGGTGGGCCTTCCGGCAGGGACCTCACGTCACGTCCGCCGGAGAGGCCCTCGGGCCCTTTTGCGAGTGTGTGCACTTTGTTTCAGTCAATAAAGTGTGCTCCAGTCCAGCCTCCACATCTCTGTGCTTTCTTTTCTGCCACGTGCTGCATTCGGCTACACTGTCACATATAGGATTTATATGGTGATAAAAACGGGCTAGTTTATCTTTGGACATATGGGTCCTGTGAACTACCTTAAACTGTATCAAAGAGTGTCTGGCACACATTGAAGATGTATTAACTAAATGAAGAATTTTCTTCCATGTCTCTGTAGGTAAAGATGTCTGGAGTTCGCTTTCCTATTCATTCTAAATTTTGTCCAGTAATTCTGGACATATTTTCAGAATTAAATCATAGATTATTGCTATCAAGTCCTTCTGATAAGGATTAAGACCTAAATTTTTTTTCCCATAATTTCAGTTTTGTAAGGTGTCGGAAAAGAGGGTATAGTAGCTTTTCAAAAATTTCTAATCTGCAAATATCGAAAAAAGTGTGATCTAGGCAAATTGTATTTGTTAGACAATTGTTCGAAAGATGAAAAACAGTTATCAATGAATAAATCACGAAAACATACTATTCCCTTCCTTTTCCATGTGGAAAAAGCTGAGTCAACTCTGGATGGATGAAAGAAAAAATTAGATTGAATGGGGCTTGACAAGTTAAATTTATTCAATCCAAAAAATTTACGAAATTGAAACCATATTCATATTGTATGTTTAACAATTGGGTTAATCATGTTTACTTAATTTGGTAAGTGCAAAAGGGTCCTGCATCCAATCAATATCCCTCTGCAAGCTCTGACAGCCCTCCACACCATCCACAACACCACCAATCTTTGTGTCATCTGCAAACTTGCTAACCCACCCTTCCACCCCCTCATCTAAGTCATTAATAAATATCACAAAAAGTAGAGGTCCCAGAACCGATCCTTGTGGGACACCACTAGTCACAGCCCTCCAATCTGAATGCACTCCCTCCACCACAACCCTCTGCTTTCTACAGGCAAGCCAGTTCTGAATCCACACGGCCATGCTCCCCTGGATCCCATGCCCTCTGACCTTCCGAAGAAGCCTACCATGTGGAACCTTGTCAAATGCCTTACTAAAATCCATGTAGACCACATCTACTGCAATACCCTCAATCTTCTTGGTCAGCTCCTCAAAGAACCCTATCAGGCTTGTGAGACATGATCTTCCCTTCACAAAGCCATGCTGGCTGTCCCTAATCAGTCCACGATTCTCTAAATGCTCAAAGATCCAATCTCTTAGAAACCTTTCCAACAGCTTGCCCACCACAGACGTAAGGCTCACTGGTCTGTAATTCCCTGGACTATCCCTACTACCTTTTTTGAATAAGGGGACAACATTTGCCACCCTCCAATCCTCCAGTACCATACCCGTGGATGAGGAGGACTCAAAGATCCTAGCCAACAGCTCAGCAATCTCCTCCCTCGCCTCACGGAGCAGCCTAGGAAATATTCCGTCAGGCCCCGGGGACTTATCTGTCCTAATATTTTCTAACAACTCCAACACATCCTCCCTCTTGATATCTACATGCTCCAGAACATTAACCTTACCAACACTGTCCTCAGCGTCATCAAGACCCCTCTCCTTGGTGAATACTGAAGAGAAGTATTCATTGAGAACCTCACCTACTTCCACAGTGTTTCAGGCACACCTTCCCACCTTTGTGTCTAATCGGTCCTACCTTTACTCTTGTCATCCTTCTGCTCTTCACATAAGTGATAAAAGCCTTGGGATTTTCTTAACCCTACTCACCAAGGCCTTTTCATGTCCCCTTCTTGCTCTCCTCGGCCCCTTCTTAAGTTCCCTCCTTGCTACTCTATATTCATCATGAGCCCTACCTGATCCATGCTGCTTACACCTTATGTATGCTGCCTTCTTCTTCCTAACTAGTTGTTCCACCTCTCTGGTCACCCATGGTTCCTTCACCCTGCCATTCTTTCTCTGCCTCACTGGGACAAATTTATCCCTAACATCCCTAAACAACGACCACATCTGCATAGTACATTTCCCTTCAAAAATGTCATCCCAATTTACACTCTCAAATTCTAGCCTTATAGCCTCATAATTTGCCCTTCCTCAATTAAATATCTTCCCATCCTCTCTGCTCTTATCCTTGTCCATGACAATGCTAAAGGTTAGGGAGCGGTGGTCACTGTACCCCAGATGGTCACCCACTGAGAGATCTGTCACCTGACCCGGTTCATTACCTAATACTAGATCTAATATGGCATTCCCTCTAGTTAGCCTGTCAACATACTGTAACAGGAATCCATCCTGGACACACTTAACAAACTTTGTCCCATCTAAACTTTGGCACTAAGCAGGTGCCAATCAATATTTGGGAAGTTGAAGTCTCCCATGATAACTACCCTGTTATTCTTGCACCTTTCCAAAATCTGCCTCCCAATCTGCTCCTCAGTATCCCTACTGCTACCTGGGGGCCTATAGAATACTCCCAGTAGAGTAACTGCTCCCTTCTTGTTCCGAACTTCCACCCATACTGACTCTAGAGAGGACCCGTCTATATTATCCACCCTTTCTGCAGCTGTAATAGTATCCCTGACCAGTAACGCCACTCCTTCTCCTCTTCTCCCCCCTTTTAAAACACTGAAATCCAGGAATATTCAATATCCATTCCTGCCCTGATGACAGCCAAGTCTCTGCAAGAGCCACGATATCTTAATCCCATGTACTTAACCAAACTCTCAGTTCACCACCCTTATTCCTGATACTTCTTGCATTTAAGTAAATGCACTTTAGCCCATTCACCTTTCTACTTTTATACCCTGTACTCTGCTTCTCCTTCCTCAAAGCCTCTCTACATGATAGATCTGACTTTTTCCCATCCACTTCATCCTCTGACCGACCCCTCTGGTTCCCATCCCCCTCGCAATCTAGTTTAAACCCTCCCCAACCACCCTGGCAAACCTGCCTGCCAAGGATATTGGCCCCTCTTGGGTTCAGGTGTAATCCATCCTCTCTGTACAGGTCCCACCTTCCTCAGAGGAGATTCCAATGATGGAAAAGGATAGGACAGGTCCACAGGTTAGGGTCCTAAATCTTGGGGGAATCAGACAGGATCTAGCAGAGGTCAATTGGGTGAGCCTATTTGAAGCCAAACGAAAATGGCAAGTTGGATGCTTTTAAAAGTATGATATCAAGAGTCCAGGAGCAGCATGTTCCTCTTAGGTGAAGGGTAGACTTGGCAAGCTTGGGGAAAGTTGGCTGACGAGAGATATTGAGACTTGGTTAAGATAAAGGAGGAAGCATACATTGGGTATAGGAGGTCGTGGATGAGTGACTCCTTGATGACTATAAAAAGATTAAGAATACACTTAAGAGGGAAATCGGGAGATCAAAGAGAGGGTATGAGATGGATCTGACAGATAAGGTGAAGGTAAATCCCAAGAGGTTCTCTAGCTATGTAAAGAGTAAAAGGGTGGCTAGGGAGAGAATAGGTCCCCTTAGAGATCAGCAGGGCCAACTATGTCTTGAGCCACAGGAGAAGGGTGGGATTTTTAACTAATATTTCTCCTTGGTGTTTACTGAGGAGAAAATCATGGTTGTTCAAGAGATTAGGGAAACAAGTGGAGATGTTTTGACATTCTTATTACCAGGGAGGAGGTATTTGCATTAAGGTGGATAAATCTCCAGGGCCTGACCGAGTGCATCCTCTGACTTTGTGGCAGGCTAAGGAAGAAACTGTGGAGGCCCATGCGGAGATATTTACTTCATCATTGGCCACGGCTGAAGTTCCTGAAGATTGTACGATGGCTAGTATTGTTTCAGAAAGGTAGAAAGGCAAGCCAGGGAACTACAGGATGGTCAGTTTGACATCTGTAGTGGGGAAGTTACTAGAGGGAATTCTGAGGGACAGGATCTGCCAGAATTTGGATGTAGTGTGATTAGGAGTCAGCATGGCTTTATGTGTGGAAAGTCTTGCTTGACAAACCTTTTACAGTTTTTTTGAAGAGGTAACCAAAAAGGCCAGTGGGTGTTGTCTATTTGGACTTTAGCAAGGCCTTTGACAAGGTCCCACATTGTAGGCTGGTCTGAAAAGTTGGGTTCCATGGAATTCAGGGAGAACTAGTTGAGTGGATTCAAAATTGGCTCGGAAGTAGGAAGCAGAGGGTGGTGCTTGAAGGCTGTTTCTCAGAATGGAGGCCAGTGACTAATGTGCTGCAGGGGTCGGTGTTGGAACCCTTGTTATTTTTCATTTATATAAATGATTTGGATGCGAATGCGCAAGGCTTGATCAGTAAGTTTGCGGATGACATGATCACTCCCCATTCTCCTACTCTCCAATGAAAGAAGTCCCAACATACTCAACTTCTCTCCACAACTCAGTCCCTCGAGTCCTGGCAAAATCCTTGTATAACTCTTCTGCAGTCTTTCCAGCTTAATGGCATTTTTCCTACAGCAGGGTAACAAAAATTGAATGCAATGTTCCAAAGGTAGCCTCACCAACGTCTTGTACAACATCAACATAACATCCCAACTTCTATACTCAGTGCCCTAATCGATGATGGCCAGCATGCCAAAAGATTTCTTCACCACCCTATCTACTTTTGACACTGCTCTCGGGGAACTAGGTACATGTACTCCTTGGTCCCTCTGTTCCACAACTCTCCCAGGGCTCTACTCTTCCCTGTGAAAGTTCTACCTTGATTTGTCTTCCCAAAATGCTACACCTTGCACTTATCCAAATTAGACTCCATTTGCCATTCCTCAGCCCACTTACCTAGCTGAACAAGATCCCACTGTAATTCTTGATAACGATCTTCACTGTCTATGACAACACCTAGCTTAGTGTCATCTGCAAACTTACTAACCATGCCTTGTACATTCTCATCCAAATCATTGATATAGATGGCAAATAACAATGGACCCAGCACCGACCCCTGAGGCACGCCACTAATCAAAGGCCTTCAGTCTGACAAACAACCTTCCACCATCACCCTCTGCTTCCTATCATCAAGGTAATTCTGTATCCAATCAGCTAGTTCTCCCTGGATTCAATGCAATCGAACTTTCCAGAGCAGCCTATCATGTGGAACTTTATCAAGGGCCTTACTGAAGTCCATATAAACCAGGTCTACTGCATTGCCCTCATTTACCTTTTTGGTTACTTCAAAAAAACTCAAGCAAATTCATGAGAGATGATCTTCCATGCACAAAGCCACACTGAATATCCTGAATCAATGCATCTTTCCAAGTGCATGTATATCTTGTCACTCTGAATCCCCTCCAGTAACTTGCCTACCTATTAGGTTTGCTGGTCTATAGTTCCCAGGTTTCTCTTTGCAACCCTGTTTAAATAAAGGCACAACATTAAAGCCCTTCCAGTCCTCTGGTTCCTCACTTGTGGTTAACAGTGATGCATTTATCTCAGCCAAGGCTCCTGCAATCTCTTCTCTAGCTTCCCAGTGTTCTTGGATATACCTGATAAGGCCCCAAAGATTTGTCTCCCTTCATACATTTTAAGATGTCCAGCACCTCCTCTGATCTAATGCGGACTATTCACATGACTTCCCCTACTCTGTCCCTATTCTTCATGATTTTAAATACCACCTCTAATCCAAGGAAAACAACTCTGTCTTCTTAAGTCTATCTACATAACCACAGTCCTCATTCCTGTATTCATTTTGGTAAATCCACTTCACATCCTTCCTGAAGTGTGGTGCCCAGAACTGGATACAACATTCCAGCTCTGGCTAAACCAGTGAGCTACGACAAATCATCATGTTTTTTCTTGATCTTGTATGTATACCTCTATGTATAAAGCCCAGGATTCCAAGTGCATTTTTAACTCCTTTCTCAACCTGTCCTGCTTCTTTCAACAAGCACATACCTCAAAGATTACTCTGTTGTTGTATGTCTTTCAGAATTCTGCATCTATAATATAGTCAAAAGGCTATAATAAATCTAGTCAAAAGGAAAACAAAAGCTTACAAAAGGTACAGAGAGCTAGGTAATGTTAGAGATATGGAAGAGTATAAGGCTAATAGATAGGAGCTTAAGAAGGAGATTAGGAGAGCCAGATGGGGGCATGAGAAGGCCTTGGTGGGCAGGATTAAGGAAAACCCCAAGGCATTCTACAAGTATATGAAGACCAAGAGGATAAGATGCGAAAGAATAGGGCCTATCAAGTGCAGCAGTGGGAAGGTGTGTCCGGTTCCGGAAGAAATAGCGGAGGTACTTAGTGAATACTTTACATCACTATTCACTATGGAAAAAGATCTGGGGGATTGCAATGGGGATTTGCAGTGGGCTGAAAAGCTTGAGCATGTAGATATTAGGAAAGAAGGGGTACTGAAACTTCTGGAATGCATCAAGTTGGATAAGTCACCAGGACCGGATGAGATGTACCCCAGACTGCTGTGGGAGGCAAGGGAAGAGATTGCGGCGCCTCTGGCGATGATCTTTGCATCGTCGATGGAGACGGGAGAGGTTCCGGAAGATTGGAGGGTTGCGGATGTTGTTCCCTTGTTCAAGAAATGGAGTAGGGATAGCCCAGGGAATTACAGACCGGTGAGTCTTACCTCAGTGGTTGGTAAGCTAATGGAGAAGATCCTGAGAGACATTTGGAGAGGTATAATATGATTAGGAATAGTCGGCATGGCTTTGTCAAGGGCAGGTCCTGCCTTACGAGCCTGATTGAATTTTTTGAGGATGTGACTAAACACATTGATGAAGGGAGAGCAGTAGATGTAGTGTATATGGATTTCAACAAGGTGTTTGATAAGGTACCCCATGCAAGGCTTATTGAGAAAAGTAAGGAGGCATGGGATCCAAGGGGACATTGCAGTGTGGATCCAGAATTGGCTGGGCCACAGAAGGGAAAGAGTGGTTGTTGTAGGGTCGTATTCTGCGTGGAGGTCAGTGACCAGTGGTGTACCTCAGGGATCTGTACTGGGACCCTTGCTCTTTGTGATTTTTATAAACGACCTGGATGAGGAAGTGGAGGGGTGGGTTAGTAAGTTTGCAGATGACACAAAGGTTGGGGGTGTTGTGGATAGTTTGGAGGGCTGTCAGAGGTTAGAGCGGGACATAGATAGGATGCAAAGTTGGGCTAAGAAGTGACAGATGCAGTTCAACCTAGATAAGTGTGAAGCGTTTCATATTGGTAGGTCAAATATGATGGCAGAATATAGTATTAATGGTAGGACTCTTGGCAGTGTGGAGGATCAGAGGGGTCTTGGAGTCTGAGTCCATAGGACGCTCAAAGCGGCTGCGCAGGCTGACTCTGTGGTTAAGAAGGCATATGGTGTATTGTCCTTCATCAATTGGGGAATTGAATTTAGGAGCCGAGAGGTATTGTTGCAGCTATATAGGTCCCTGGTCAGACCCCACTTGAAGTACTGTGCTCAGTTCTGGTCGCCTCACTACAGGAAGAATGTGGAAGCCATAGAAAGGGTGGAGAGGAGATTTACAAGGATGGTGCCTGGAATGCGGAGTATGCCTTATGAAAGCAGGCTGAGGGAACTCGGCCTTTTCTCCTTGGAGGGACGGAGGATGAGGGGGGACCTGATAGAGGTGTATAAGATGATGAGAGGTATTGATTGGGTAGATAGTCAGAGGCTTTTCCCTAGGGCTGAAATGGTGGCCACAAGAGGACATAGGTTTAAGGTGCTGGGGACTAGGTATAGAGGAGATGTCAGGGGGGACTAGGTATAGAGGAGATGTCAGGGGTAAGTTTTTTTACTCAGAGAGTGGTGAGTGCGTGGAATGGGCTGCCGGCAACAATGGTGGAGGCGGATACGATAGGGTCTTTTAAGAAACTGTTGGATAGGTACATAGAGCTGAGAAAAATAGAGGGCTATGGGTAAGCCTAGTAATTTCTGGGGTTGGGACATGTTTGGCACAGCTTTGTGGGCTGAAGGGCCTGAATTGTGCTGTCGTTTTTCTATGTTTCTGTTTCTCCTCACTCTTCCTCCCAAAATATAACACTTCACATTTCTCAGCATTAAATTTTATTTTCCATCCTGTCCTTATCTCCTTGAAGTCTATGGGAACATAGATAGAACCCAGAACAGTACAGCACAAGAGCAGGCCCCTTTGGCCCATGATGTTGTGCTGAATTAATTAATCTTGTAATTAAATGCCTAACTAAACTAATCCATTGTGCCTACATAAGTCCATATCGCTCCATTCTCTGCACATTCATGAGCCTATCCGAGCCTCTTAAATGCCTCTATCATATTTGCCTCCACCACCTTTGAACTCGCCCCCTCTCACCTTAAATACATGCCCTATAGTATTAGACACTTCGACTCTGGGAGAAAGATACTGACCATATACTGCATCTATGCTCGTATAATCTTATAAACTTTCATCAGGTCTCCCCTTAGCCTCTGCTGCTCTGGAGAAAACAACCTCTTCTTGTAGCACATGCCCTCTAATCCAGGCAGCATCCTGCTAAACTTCTTCTGCACCCTCTCCAAAGCCTCCACATTCTTCCTATAATAGGGCAATCAGAATTGAATGCAATAGTCCAGATTCAGCCTAATTAGAGTTTTATGAAGCTGCAACAGAACTTCCTGACTCTTGAACTCAATGCCTCAACTAATGTACAATAATGCAAGCATGCATACGTCTTATGTACCACCCTACCAACCTGTGCAGCCACTTTAAGGGAGCTATGTACTTGGACCTCTAGTATCGTCACTGTTAAGGGTCCTGCCATTAAAAGTCTACTGTCCCATTACATTTGATTTCCCAAAGTGCAACACCTCATATTTGGCCAGATTAAACTCCATCTGTCATTTCTCAGCCCACATCTGCAACTGATCTATGTCCCACTGTATCCTTTGGCAATCTTCTACACTGTCCACAATACCACCAATCTTTGTATCGTCTGCATACTTACCAACCCACCTTAATGATCACCTTCTCGAAAAACTCAATCAAGTTTGTAAGACACAACTTGCCCTGCACAAAGCCATGCTTACTGTCCCTAATTAGGCCATGGTTTTCCAAATGCTTATAAATCCTATCCCTAAGAATCCTCTCCAGTAGCTTCCCTACCACTGATGTGAGACTCACCAGTTTATAGTTTCCAGGATTTCCCTTCTTGAATAATGGAACAACATTAGCTACTCGCCAGTCCTCCAGGACCTCTCTTGTGACTAGAGGACACGAAGATTTTGGTCAAGGTCCCAGAATATCAGCCATGATCTGTTTGAATACAGAGTAAGCACGAGGGGCCAAACTCTTGCTTTTATTTCTTGTGTTCAACTCTTCCTAATTGTGGCATTTGCTGCTACAAATGCCTAAATATTACAGCTTCCGGTTATGTTTCTTCAGAATGGTTGGGATTGTTAAACTGCCTCTTCCCAGAAGAAAGACATGCCCCACTGATGCCTTGTTGTTCATTTCCATCAGAATATATCACTGCGTTGCATTAAGTTTCATCTTCCACCTGTCTGTCCTTTCTACCCTGTCTCAATGTGTTCTCTGACAGTCTATTCCTCACTGTTTACCACACCTCCAAGTTTGGCATTTTCTGGAAATTTGAATTTGATATTTGATGGGTGGCAGGGCAAGAGAGAGGGGGGGGGGGAGAGAGGGAGAATGTGGTTTTCCTTTCTGAAGATTTATTGGATTCATCCCAGTCCGAAAATCTAACAGCTGTATCTCCTTAACCTGAGAGAAATAATGCCTGCTGAAATGAGTAGTTGGCATAACCTTAAAGTATTTTTTAATGCAAAACAAGACATTTAGATTTCTTCATCTTTGAACCTCTCCTTTGTTCAGAGTTAGCTGCCAGGGGATACAGGGACAGGTAGCTTGTACATGCCTTGGAATGAATCCAAGGTAAAGAGCTGGTAAAGTCCAGCCCTTACCAGGATTAACTGCAGAGCTCTGATACTTTGGAACCTAATAACCTCCACATTCCTCTCCAATTTGCAATGTGAAGTGATACATTCTGATGGAAATGAACAATGAGAGGCATCAGTGGGGCATGTCTTTCATCTGGGAAGGAGCAGTTTAACAATCCCAACCATTCTGGAGAAACATAACCAGAAATATCTAGGAAGCCCAGTCCAGATGAAGGGTCTTGACCCAAAATGTTGATTGTCCATTTCCCTCCATAGATGCTGTCTGACCCGCTGAGTTCCTCCTCCAGCACCTTTGTGTGTTGCTCCAGATTTCCAGCATCTGCAGTCTCTTGTGTCTCCTCTCTAGAAATATATCATTGTTTCTTCATTGTTGCTGGATCAAGATCAAACAACATCAAACAAACTAATGGTTCAGATGCATGGGTCCCACCACATTGCTAAGAGCAATCAGGGCTGGGCAATAAATACTGGCCTTTCCAGGAATACCCACATCCTGTAAATGAATAATAGTAGTATCAGTCCAGATGAAGGGTCAAAACCTGAAACCTCAACTGCCCTTTTCTCTCTGCTGCCTGACCTGTTGAGTTCCTCCTGCATCTTGTTTGTTGCTCCAGATTCCAGCATCTGCAGTCTGTTGTCTCTCCAAAAGTAATATCATGCCTAAGAAAAGACTCAAGAAGCTTGGGGAAATATCTACTTCTCCACCCATGTTGGAACCCGCAGGAAAAATAACAGAAGCAAAGTGAGGAAAAAGATTCCTTTCTAAATCTCAAATTCTTACCAAAATCCTTCTTGTGGTGTAGTTGAAAACAGAATGACTGCAGCCTGCTTGGCACGGTGAGATATATTCCACAGCATCACTTCCACACACTGGGTGATAAGTAGAATCAAAGCAGAAGCAATGAGCATTGCAGTCAGTCTTCAGGCCGAATGAAGAAGACCTGCCCAAGTTCCAGAATTTATACA
Source organism: Pristis pectinata (assembly GCF_009764475.1). Lineage (NCBI taxonomy): Eukaryota > Metazoa > Chordata > Chondrichthyes > Rhinopristiformes > Pristidae > Pristis > Pristis pectinata. The sequence goes on from NC_067410.1 coordinate 53,799,775, forward strand.
TGAATATCAGGCCCAGTTTAGTTGTATATTACTTCAAAAGAAAAATTGACTTTACTTTGTGCTAACACAGAAACTGATTTTGCAGACATAAAAGCTGACACTTTTAAAATAATTCATTGTTAACAACTGTAATTGAATTGAGCCAGAAACTGTGACTTTTAGTTAAACTGTAGCTCCATGTAAGTAACTGAGCACACTCTAAATGCAGAGATGTTAATGCTGGAGCTTGAGGTACAGTAGATGAACCAAAGTTGTTCAGTGTACCATGTCATCATTTATTCTTTGCCACAGACCTCCTTCAGGAAGCTAGATATACAAATTGGGACACCAGTCAGCCATGTTCCTGATACAACTCAAACTAGAATAGTGGACATACCACTTCTCTTTCCATTTGCCATTTTGAATGCTTGAATATACCAAGGCAGTGGAAAAGGCAAAGGAAATGGAGGATGGAGTGAGAAGTGAAAAATAGCACTATAACTTCCATCCCAGTTTTGTCATCAAACATTGTCTGTGCCGTTCCCTTAGATTCAGTACATTTCACACATCCAGGTTAAGTACCTCAATAAAATAGGAATATCATGAAGACAATACTGCATACAGTTCAGGGTCAGGAAAGAAATACGAAAGGTTTGATCTAAGGGCCAGCAGTTAACCAATCAGTTGTGATCCTAAGCTGCCTAAAAAATCTATAGCCGATTTTTTTTAGATTTTCAGTTTTGTTGAAAAGACATTCATAGAATTGCACAGTACAGAAATGGGCCCTATCAGCCCACCTTGTCCATGCTGACTGTGATGTCTTTCTACACTGATCCCATTTGCTTGAATTAGGCCTGCATCCCTCTTTTGCCTTTCCAGTAGCATATGTAATGTTTTCAAAGCTAAAATCAAACAGGGCTCTTAAGGATTATAAAGAAGCCAGAAAGGAACTCAAGAAGGGAATTAGGAGAGCCAGCAGGGGCCCTAAAAGTCCTTGGCAAGTAGGATTAAAAAGAAATCCCAAGGCAGTCTATACGTACATCAAGAGCAAGCGAATAACTAGGGAGAGGGTAGAACATGTGCTTGAAGGCAGATATGGGCGAGGTCCCAAATGAGTACTTTTCATCAATATTTACCAAGGAGAAAGACGTGGAAGACAGGAGTGTGCTGTGGAGTGTGCTGATATGCTAGGGCATTTTGAGATACAGAAAGAAGTAGAGTTGGGTCTCTTGAAGAACAATAAGGTGGATAAGTCCTCAGGGCCTGATGGGATATACCCCAGTTTAATGAGAGAGGCAAGAGATGAGATTGCTGGGGCCTTGACCAAGATCTTTATCTAGCCATAGGCAAGGTCCCGTAGGACTGGCAAGTAGCTAATATTCAGTTGTTCAAGAGGGGAAATGGGGATAATCCTGGAAATTATAGATGAGTCTCACATCAGTGGTAGGGAAGCTATTGGAGAGCATCCTTGGGGATAGGATTTATGAGCATTTGGAAGCCCATGGCCCAGTTAGGGGCAGTCAGCATGGCTTTTTATGGGGCAGGTCAGGTGATCGATGAAGGTAGAGCAGTTCCATCTCCACATGCATTTTTAGTAAGGTATTCAACAAGGTCCCTCATGGTAGGCTCATTCAGAAAATTAAGATGGATGGGATCCATGGTGACTTGTCCATTTGAATTCAAGATTGCCTTGGCCAAAGAAGACAGAAGGAAGTGGTCAATGGGACTTACTAAGGCTGGAGGTCAATGACTTGTGTTTTTCACAAAAACATCCAAGGATAGGTGTGTTAGTAAATTTGCAGATGATACAAAGATTGGTGGCAATGTGGTTGGTGTTGAAGATTGCCAAAGGATATAGTGGGATATAGATCAGCTGCAGATATGGGCGGAGAAATGGCGATGGAGTTTAATTTGGGTAAGTGTGAGGTGTTACACTCTGGGAGATCAAAAGTGAAAGGGACAATACACAAAATATGCTTAACAGTGTTAATGTACAGAGGGATCTTGGGGACCAAGTACATATCTCCCTGAAAGTGGCTGCATAGGTTGAAAGGGTGGTAAAGGAGGCATATGGCATGCTTGCAAGTCAGGAAGTTATGTTGCAGCCTTTTAAAACTCTGATTAGGCTGCATCTGCAGTATTGCATTCATTTCTGTCACCCCATTATCAGAAGGGTGTGGGAGGCTTTGGTCGAGAATACAGAAGTTTACCAGGATGCTGGCTGGATTAGAGGGCATGTGCTATAAGGAGAGGTTAGACAAACTTGAATTGTTTTCTCTGGAGTGGTGGAGGCTGAGGGGAGATGTGATAGAAGCTTATGAGGTTATGAGAGGCATAGATAAAGTACACAGCCGGTATCTTTTTCCCAGGGTCGCAATATATAATACTAGAGGGTGTGCATTTAAGGTGAGAGTGGGTACGTTGAAAGGAGATGAGTGGAGCAAGTTTATTTTTTGCATGGAGTGGTGGGTGCCTAGGATGTGCTGCCAGGGGTGGTAGTGGAGGCACATATGATGGAGACATTTAAGAGGGTCTTAGACAGGCACAGGAATATTCATAAAATCAAATTAAATTGAAATTGTATAGGCAGAAGAGATTTGTTTCGTTATGCAGTTAATTAGTTCAGCACAATATCGTGGGCCAAAGGAACCATTCCTGTGCTGTACTGTTCTATGTTATCCCATCTGTCCCATGTCATTAATTACCTTGCTCTTGCCTGTCCTTCCTTACAGCTTTACTTACAGTTACCTTCCTCTCAATCCCACCACTTACTGACCAGGTGCTCTGCTTCCCATCCTTCTTCCAAACGAGTTTAAACCCACCCTCCCTTCCCTGTCCTGTGAACGAATACTGGGTTCAGGCTTCCCTGGCTCTGGGTTTTTGGAAGAATGATGTTGGTGGATGTGTGAAGAGTATTATTGGATGCAGCATGGGGACTTATCTGAGCTTGAACTGATAATCGGTACAGGATCTTGTAACTGAGTCAAACGAAGTGAGGGATCTGCTCCTCCTCTCCTTCCTGTTCCATTTCCAAACACAGGATTACCTGTTCACATCCTGATTGTAATTGATTCCAGCAATTTTCTGAGTTGAGCATCCCAAGAAAAACAGAGGAACAGTCAAAACGACGCTAATAATCAGGACACATCCAGTGTACCAGGGGATCTTCACCAGGGGTAAATTGGAATGCTTCATATAGACTCCACCCAGTAGCATCCCAATCGCAACAGCAGGCAGGGTTATAGACCCTAAGGACAGGAAAATAAGAGTCATCAGTCTGTGCTGCCACACTCCATAACCAGGCAGCATTCACAGATGTGGTTTATACGGATTTCACTGAGGTTTTTGACAAGATCCCACATGGTAGACTAGTCCACATTCCCGCTGAATCTCTTCTGCACTGTCTATTACTACCACATCCTTCCTGTAGTACGGTAATCATCTGTCTCACTAATGTTTTATACAGCTGCAACATAAAGTCCCAACTCTTACTTAGTAAATGCCTTGGCCTTTGAAGGTAAGCATACCAAATATTCTTCTCATTACCCTAGCCACCTATGTCACCACTTTCAGGGAGCTAGTGACTTGGACTCCATGGCCTCTCTCTACATCAACACTCCTAAGGTCCCTGCCATTTACTTCATTTGTTCTACCTGAATTTGATGTCCCAAACTGTATTACCTTACACTTGTCTGGATTAAATTCCATCTGCCACCACTCTGCCCAACTTTCCATCTAATCTATGTCCCACTGTATCCTTAGATACTCTTCTCCACTACATATACTCCACCAATTTTCATGTCATCTGCAAGCTCCAAATCATTTATATATGACAAACAATAAAGATTCCAGCATCAATCCCTGCAGTACACTACTTGTTAAAGACTTCCAGTCAGAAAAAACATCCATCCAGCACTACCCTCTGCTTCCTATCACCCAGCCAAGATTGGAGCCTTAATAGGGTTATGGTTATAACTAGAGATTGGATAGGCTTGGTTCATTCTCACTGGAGCTAGGAGGCTGAAGGGAGACAATTTAGAGGTTTATAAAGTTTTTGAGGGGCAAAGATCAGATAGCCTTTTTCCCCATGGCAGTGGAGTCTAGAATTAAGGGGCAAAGGATTAAGGTGAGAGGGGAGAAATTTAGGGGTGATCTGAGGAGTAGGTTTTTCACACAGAGAATAGTGAACACCTGGAACAAGCTGCCAGAAGAGGTAGTAGATGCCATTACATCTTTTAAAAAAGCATTTCGACAGGTAATTGGATCATAAAGGAGTAGAGAGATACAGACCTAATATTGGCAAATGGGATTAGTATAGATAAACATCACAGTCAGCATGGGGTGAGCCAAAAGGGCCCATTTATGTGCTGTACAGAATGATTCAATGAAAGTGTTACCACTTTCATTTATCCAAGCAGGTAGTTAAATGCAAGTACTATTAGATCTGGGGAAACCAAAAGAGAAAACACAAAAAATGACCTAAATACAGATTTGAAGATAAAGCAGGGCACTGCTTCACAACCCCAAGCTCCAGTGCACACACCTTGAGCAGTCACTGTCTTCTTCCCTCCTGGGGCATTCCCTTGGGGTTGAGGATGATGGCTTCCACTCCACTTCTGAGGAGTCGGAGGTACCTGTTCGTGAATTCTTTTAAGGTGGGATAGTTGTTGCATATCAGTTGTCACACATGGTCAACTGAGCAAGGCCATGGTCCAATTGCAAGGAGGTCCCAAATAATTGAAGACAAGGCTCTGTAACATAGACTTTATCACACGCACACACAATTTTGCCCATATCCACTTTCTCAGCCTTCCTCCATCCTATTGGTATTGGTTTATTATTATCACTTGTACCGAGGTACAGTGAAAAACTCGTCTTGCATACCGATCGTACAGGTCAATTCTGTACCCCTTTTCTACTTCAAAGCCCTCTTCCTCACTCTCCTTCCCTCTGTCTCTCCTCCTTGGGAGTGCCAGGATTCAAACCCAATGATGATGAAGGATTCTCGATACATTTCCAATTAAGGATGGTGTGTGACTTGAAAAGGAACCTGCAATTGCTGGTGTTTTCATGAGATTGAAGCCCTGCCTTTCTTGGTGGAACAGGTTAATTGGTTTGGGAGTCTAAGTAGTTGCAGTTGCAGCAGTAATAGCTGTAGCATTTGCTCCAGTGGTGGAGGGAGTGTATGTTCAGGACAGGGAACTCTATCTTTCCAACCTCTCATGTTAACCTTGTACATATCTCTCAAATCCCAATCTCCTTTGCTCCAAAGAGAACACCAACTTCTCCAACCTAACCTCTGATCAAAATCTCCCACAATTCTGGAACAATTCTGGTAAATCACCTCAACACCTTCTCAAGGACCTTCTTGCCTTGTTGTGACTAAAGCGCAGTTTTCTAGTTTTCGGTGAACCAGAAAACAACCTTTGTAAAGGCTTGGCAGAACATCCCTCCTTTTGTACTCTGTCATTATTTATTGAAGCCCAAGAAAACAAATGTTTTGTTCACTACTTTTCAAAGCGTCCTGTCACCTTTACCGATCTGAGCCTCTGAACCCCTGTGTTCTTGCACACAATTTAGAATTGTGCCATTAAGCCTACATTGCCTCTCCCTGTCCTTTGTTTTGCCAAAATACATCGCCTCACACTTGCTGCCCATTCTGGTAACCTGTGTCTCATTGCAGGTGGTTGCTCTAATACTCACTCATTGTCAAAATATCCAGGTTTGCTATTTTTAGCAACTCTGAAGAATCTATCAGACACTCATCAGTCACCCCCATTTTTTGTTTCATCACCAAGGAGACTTGGCTTTATTCCTCCACCCTTGCATCAAAGCTGTACCTGAAACACCCTTCCTTAACTTCGGAGCAGATAAGTTTTTCTTTTTTATCATTGTTATTAAGGTTTTAATTATAAGGGTTAGTTTTTAATAGGGTTGTAATTATTAGGGTTAGGTTTTTTATTAGGTACTTTTATAAGTGTTTTAGAAGTTTTAAGCAGTAAAGTGGGGGCTGGACTGCGCAGGCACGGCGTGGGCAGTTTAAAAATTGGGGACAGAAAGAAAACCAGAGGCTTCATGGGTTTCGCTTCGGAGGACTTCAGAGCAGATAAGTTTTTCTTTTTTATCATTTTTATTAGGGTTTTAATTATAAGGGTTAGTTTTTAATGGGGTTGTAATTATTAGGGTTAGATTTTTTATAAGGTACTTTTATAAGTGTTTGAAAAAGTTTTAAGTGGTAGAGTGGGGGCTGGACTGCACAGGCGTGGCGCGGGCAGTTTACGAAGCAAACAGCCTATACAGTGGGCAGCGGAGTGAGAGGGAGCAGAGTGTTCTGGGCTTTGGCTCAAGGGGCTTTGGCGTAAAGGGGTGAGGTGACTTGAGTTACGGAAGGAGTATGATTGCGGTTTCCTATACTCACTGTCAGATGTGGGAGTTCCCGGAGTCTCCCTGCTTCCGGGAAGGCAAAGTCTGTGCTCGGTGTGTCAAGTTGCAGTTCCTGAGGGACCGTGTTAGGGAACTGGAGATGCAGCTCAATGACCTTCGTCTGGTCAGGGAGAGTGAGGAGGTGATAGAGAGCAGTTATAGGCAGGTGGTCACACTGGGACCACCGGAATCAGGCAATTGGGAACAGTCAGGAGGGGGAAGGGGAAGGGGAAGAGTCAGGTACTAGAGAGTACCCCTGTGGCTGTACTCCTTGACAATAAGTACTCCTGTTTGAGTACTGTTGGGGGAGACAGCCTACCTGGGGGAAGCAACAGTGGCAGTGTTTCTGGCAGAGAGCCCGGCCCTGTGGCTCAGATGGGTAGGGAAGGAGTGAGGAGGGCACTAGTGATAGGGGACTCTACAGTTAGGTGGGCAGACAAGCAAATCTGTGGACGCAGGAAAGAAACTCGTAAGGTAGTTTGCCTCCCAGATGCCAGGGTCCAGGATGTTTCAGATCGCGTCCATGATATCCTGAAGGGGGAGGGAGAACAGCCAGAGGTCATGGTACATATTGGTACCAATGACATAGGTAGGGAGAGGAATGAAGTCCTGAAAAAAGACTACAGAGAATTAGGAAGGAAGTTGAGAAGCAGGACCTCAAAGGTAGTAATTTCTGGATTACTGCCTGTGCTAAGCGACAGTGGGTATAGGAACAGAATGAGGAGGAGGTTAAATGCATGGTTGAGGGATTGGAGTAAGGAGCAGGGATTCAGTTTTCTGGATCATTGGGGCCTCTTCTGGGGCAGGTATGACCTGTTGAAAGAGGACAGGTTGCACTTGAATCCCAGGGGGACCAACATACTGGCGGGGAGGTTTGCTAAGGCTACTGGGGAGAGTTTAAACTAGAATTGTTGGGGGGAGGGATCCGTACTGGAGAGACTGGGGAAGAGGTGTTTGACCCTCAAATAGAGGAAGCTAGTAGTAGGTACAACAGGCAGGTGATAGAGAAGGGATGTGCTCAGACAGGCTTGAGATGTGTCTATTTTAACGCAAGGAGTATTGTGAACAAGGCGGATGAGCCTAGAGCTTGGATCGATACTTGGAGCTATGATGTGGTGGCCATTACGGAGACTTGGGTGGCTCCGGGGCTGGAATGGTTGATTCAAGTACCGGGTTTTAGGTGTTTCAGGAAGGACAGGGAGGGAGGCAAAAGAGGCGGGGGAGTGGCACTGTTGATCAGAGATAGTGTCAAGGCTGTGGACGTTGTGGAGGGATTGTCTACGGAGTTTCTGTGGGTGGAGGTTTGGAACAGGAAGGGGTCGATAACTTTACTGGGTGTTTTTTATAGGCCGCCCAATAGTGACAGGGTTATTGAGGAGCAGATAGGGAAGCAGATCCTAGAAAGGTGTGAGAATAACAGAGTTGTTGTGATGGGGGATTTTAATTTCCCAAACATCGACTGGCATCTCCAGACAGTGAGGGGTTTAGATGGGGTGGAGTTTGTTAGGTGTGTTCAGGAAGGGTTCTTGACACAGTATGTAGATAGACCTACAAGAGAAGAGGCTGCGCTTGACTTCATATTGGGAAATGAACCTGGTCAGGTGTCAGATCTCTCAGTGTGAACATTTTGGTGATAGTGATCATAATTCTATCTCCTTTACAATAGCACTGGAGAGGGATAGGAACAGACAGACTAGAAAGGCGTTTACTTGGAGTAAAGGGAATTATGAGGCTCTCAGGCAGGAAATTGGAAGATTAAATTGGGAACAGATGTTCTCTGGGAAAAGTACGGAAGATATGTGGCAAATATTCAGGGGGTATTTGTGTGCAGTTCTGCATAGACATGTTCCGATGAGGTAGGGGAGTCACGAGAGGATACAGGAACCGTGGTGTACGAAGGCTATAATAAATCTAGTCAAAAGGAAAAGAAAAGCATACAAAAGGTACAGAGAGCTAGATAATGTTAGAAATCTGGAAGAGTACAAGGCTAAAAGGAAGGAACTTAAGAAAGAGATTAGGAGAGCCAGAAGGGGGCATGAGAAGGCCTTGGCGGGCAGGATTATGGATCTAGAAGAAATAGTGGAGGTACTTAATGAATACTTTACGTCAGTATTCACTACGGAAAAAGATCTAGGGGATTGTAGTGGGGACTTGCAGTGGCCTGAAAAGCTTGAGCATGTAGATATTAGAAAAGAGGTGGTGCTGAAACTTTTGGAAAGCATCAAGTTAGATAAGTCGCCGGGACGGGATGAGATGTACCCCAGGTTGCTGTGGGAGGCGAGGGAGGAGATTGTGGAGCCTCTGACGATGATCTTTGCATCGTCGATGGAGACGGGAAAGGTTCCGGAAGATTGGAGGGTTGCGGATGTTGTTCCCTTATTCAACAAGGGGAGTAGGGATAGCCCAGGGAATTATAGACTGGTGAGTCTTACCTCAGTGGTTGGTAAGCTGATGGAGAAGATCCTGAGAGGCAGGATTTATGAACATTTGGAGAGGTATAACATGATTAGGAATAGTCAGCATGGCTTTGTCAAGGGCAGGTCCTGCCTTACGAGCCTGATTGAATTTTCTGAGGATGTGACTAAGCACATCGATGAAGGGAGAGTAGTAGATGTAGTGTATATGGATTTCAGCAAGGCGTTTGATAAAGTACCCCATGCAAGGCTTATGGAGAAGGTGAGGAGACATGGGATGCAAGGGGACATTGCAGTGTGGATCCAGAACTGGCTGGGCCACAGAAGGCAAAGAGTGGTTGTTGAATGGTCGTATTCTGCGTGGAGGTCGGTGACCAGTGGTGTACCTCAGGGATCTGCACTGCGACCCTTACTCTTTGTGATTTTTATAAATGACCTGGATGAGGAAGTGGAGGGGTGGGTTAGTAAGTTTGCGGATGACATGAAGGTTGGGGGTGTTGTGGATAGTTTGGAGGGTTGTCAGAGGTTACAAAGTTGGGCTGAGAAGTGACAGATGCAGTTCAACCCAGGTAAGTGTGAAGTGGTTCATTTTGGTAGGTCAAATATATTGGTGGAATCTAGTATTAATGGTAGGACTCTTGTCAGTGTGGAGGATCAGAGGGATCTTGGGGTCCAAGTCCATAGCACGCTCAAAGCGGTTGTGCAGGCTGACTCTGTGGTAAAGAAGGCATATGGTGTATTGTCCTTCATCAATTGGGGAATTGAATTTAGGAGCCGAGAGGTATTGTTGCAGCTATGTAGGTCCCTGGTCAGACCCCACTTGGAGTACTATGCTTAGTTCTGGTTGCCTCACTACAGGAAGGATGTGGAAGCCATAGAAAGGGTGCAGAGGAGATTTACAAGGATGCTGCCTGGAATGTGGAGCATGCCTTATGAAAGCAGGTTGAGGGAACTCGGCCTTTTCTCCTTGGAGCGACGGAGGATGAGGGGGGACCTGACAGAGGTGTATAAGATGATGAGAGGTATTGATCGGGTAAATAGAGGCTTTTCCCCAGGGCTGAAATGGTGGCCAAAAGAGGACATAGGTTTAAGGTGCTGGGGAGTAGATATAGAGGAGATGTCAGGGGTAAGTTTTTTACTCAGAGAGTGGTGAATGCGTGGAATGGGCTGCCGGAAACGCTGGTGGAGGCGGATATGATCGGGTCTTTCAAGAGACTGTTGGATAGGTACATGGAGCTGAATAAAATAGAGGGTTATGGGTAAGCCTAGCAATTTCTAGGGTAGGGACATGTTCGGCACAGCTTTGTGGGCCGAAGGGCCTGAATTGTGCTGTAGTTTTTCTATGTTCTATGTTCTAAAGTCTCCAGTTACTTTTCTCTGACAACCTTTGGTTCCATTTGGCCTTGGTTAAATCCTTGCCATCCCACTTTCCAATTTAGAAGTGCTGTTTCAAATTGCTCCTTGCCCCTTTCCATTCTTCATCCAAAGTTTATAACACCATGATCATTCTTGCCCAAGTGTTCTCCATAGACACTTAGCACACCTCATTCCTGAACACCAGATCCAACGAGTCACATCCTCAGGGTGCACTCAGAGGGAACATAATGGAGTCTCATCCACTGAGTCTATATGGGTGGAACTCAAAAGTAAGAAAGGTGCAATCACGCCGGTGGGATTATACTTGCAGACCCCACCACAATAGCCAGCAGGACACTGAGGAACAGATATGCAGGCAGATAAGGGTAAGATGTAAAAATAACAGGTTTAGGCAGCAATGATCAGATAGGTTTCTTGAGGAATATAGGGTAGCAAGGAAGGAGCTGAGGAGAGCAAGAAGGGGACATGAAAAGGCCTTGGCAAGTAGGGTTAAGGAAAACCCCAAGGCATTTTTCACTTATGTGAAGAGCAGAAGGATGACGGGAGTAAAGGTAGGACCGAGTAGGGATTAAGGTGGGAAGCTGTGCCTGGAAGCTGTGGAAGTGGGTGAGGTCCTCAATGAATACTTCTCTTCAGTATTCACCAAGGAGAGAGGCCTTGATGATGCTGAGGGAACTGTTGGTAAGGTTAATGTTCCAGAGCATGTTGATATCAAGGGAGAGGATGTGTTGGAGCTGTTAGAAAATATTAGGACAGATAAGTTCCCAGGGCCTGACGGAATATTCCCCAGGCTGCTCCTCGAGGCGAGGGAGGAGATTGCTGAGCCTTTGGCTAGGACCTTTGAGTCCTCGTTGTCCATGGGAATGGTACTGGAGGATTGGAGGGTGGCAAATGTTGTCCCCTTATTCAAAAAAGGTAGTAGGGATAGTCCAGGCAATTATAGACCAGTGAGCCTTACATCTGTGGTGGGTAAGCTGTTGGAAAGGATTCTTAGAGATAGGTTCCATGGGTATTTAGAGATCAGAGACAGCCAGCATGGCTTTGTGAAGGGCAGATCATGTCTCACAAGCCTGATAGTGTTCTTCAAGGAGGTGACCAGACAGATTGATGAGGGTAGTGCAGTAGATATGGTCTACATGGATTTTAGTAAGGCATTTGTCAAGATTCCACATGGTAATCTTCTTCAGAAGGTCAGAGGGCATGGGATCCAGGGAAGCTTGGCCATATGGATTCATAATTGGCTTGCCTGCAGAAAGCAGAAGGTTGTGGTGGAGGGAGTGCACTCAGATTGGAGGGCTGTGACTAGCGGTAACCCACAAGGATTGGTTCTGGGACCTCTGCTTTTCGTGATTTTTATTAATGACTTGGATGAGGGGGTAGAAAGGTGGGTTGGCAAGTTTGAAGATGACACAAAGGTTGGTGGTGTTGTAGATAGTGTAGAGGATTGTCAAAGATTGCAGAGGGACATTGATAGGATGCAGAGCTGGGCTGAGAAGTGTGAGGTGGAGTTCAATCCGGAGAAGTGTGAGGTGGTACACTTTGGTAGGACAAACTCCAAGGCAGAGTACAAAGTTAATGGCAGGATTCTGGATAGTGTGGAGGAGCAGAGGGATCTGGGGGTTCATATCCACAGATCCCTGAAAGTTGCCTTAAGTCGAGGGATCGAGTTTAAGAGCTGCAAGGTAATGTTGCAGCTCTATAAAACTCTGGTTAGACCACACTTAGAGTACTGTGTCCAGTTCTGGTTGCCTCATTATAGGAAGGATGTGGAAGCGTTGGAAAGGGTGCAGAGGAGATTTACCAGGATGCTGCCTGGTTTAGAGAGTATGCATTATGAGGAGAGACTAAGGGAGCTGGGGCTTTACGCTTTGGAGAAAAGGAGGATGAGAGGAGACATGATAGAGGTGTACAAAATATTCAGAGGAATAGATAGAATGGACAGCCAGTACCTCTTTCCCAGGGCACCAATGCTCAATACAAGAGGGAATGGCTTTAAAGTAATGGGTGGGAAGTTCAAGGGAGATATCAGAGGAAGGTTTTTTACCCAGAGAGTGGTTGGGGCATGGAATGCGCTGCCTGGGGTGGTGGTGGAAGCAGGTACATTGGTCAAATTCAAGAAATTATACTAGATAGGCATATGGAGGAATTTAAAATAGAGAGATATGTGGAAGGGCTTAGATAGTCTTAGGCGAGGTTTAGAGGTCAGCACTACATTGTGGGCCTCTGTACTGTTCTATGTTCTAACAGGGTTGTTGTCATGGGTGACTTCAACTTCTCTAACAATAGACTGGGACCTCCTTGGTGCAAGAGGTTTAGATGGGGCAAATTTTGTCAGGTGCATACAGGAGTGTTTCTTCAATCAGTATGTAGATAGTCCAATGAGAGGAGGGGATATGCTGGACCTGGTGTTGGGAAAAGAGCCTGACCAGGTGGCTGACCTTTCAGTGTGAGGTATTTCTGGGAACAGTGATCACAACTCCTTAAGTTTTAAGATAGCTATGAATAAGGATAAGTGTGAAGCTAGTGGAAGAATATTAAATTGGAGCAGGGCAAATTACAATACTATAAAGTCATAGAGTCATATAGCACGGAAACAGGCCCTTCAGCGCAACTGGTCCAAGCCAACGAAGATGCCCCATTCAAGCTAGTCCTATTTGCCACCATTTGGCCCATAAGGTTCTAAACCTTTCCAATCCATGTACCTGTCCAAATGTCTTTAAAAAGTTGTTATTGTACATGCCTCAACCACATTCTCTGGCAGTTCATTCCGTATAGGTAATACTCTTTTTGTAAAAAAATATGCCCCTTGAGTTCTTGTGTTCCTATTAAATCTTTCCCCTATCACCTTAGATCTATGGCCTTCAGTTTTTGATTCCCTAACCTGGGGGGGCGGGGAGGGAAATGAGTGCATTCACCCTATCTGTGCCCCTCATCATTTTATAAATCTCTATTAAATCACCTCTCAGTCTCCTACACTCCAAGGAATAAAGTCCTACTGTACCAGCCTCTCCCTATAATTCAGTCCCTCAAGTCCTGGCAGCACTCTTGTAAATCTTGTAAAACAGGCTGATACGCTAGGGCATGTTGGCATGAGGAAAAAGGATGTGCTGGAACTTCTGAAAAACATTAGAATAGATAAGTCACCAGGGCCGGATGGGATATATCCAAGGTTATTATGGTAAGCGAAGGAAGAAATTGCTGTGCCTATGGCGATGTTCTTTGCATCCTCACTGGCCACAGGAATAGTGCCAGATGATTGGAGGGTGGCAAATGTTGTTCCTTTGTTTAAGAAAGGGAGTAGGGATAACCCTGGGAATTACAGACCAGTGAGTCTTACTTGAGTGGTGGGCAAATTACTGGAGAAGATTCTTAGAGACAGGATTTATGGGCATTTGGAGAAGCATAGGCTGATTAGGGACAGTCAGCATGGCTTTGTGAGGGGCAGGTTGTGCCTCACAAGTTCTGATTGAATTTTTTGAGGATGTGACAAAGCACATTGATGAAGTGGATGTGCTGTGCATGGATTTTAGTAAGGCATTTGATAAGGCTCCTCATGGAAGGCTCATTCAAAAAGTCAGGAGGCATGGGATCCAGGGAAACTTGGCCATGTGGATTCAGAATTGTCTCACCCATTGAAGACAGAGGGTGGTGGTGGATGGAGCATATTCTGCCTGGAGGTCGGTGACCAGTGGTGTTCTGCAGGGATCTGTTCTGCGACCCCTGCTCTTTGTGATTTTTATAAATGACTTGGATGAGGATGTGCAAGGGTGGGTTAGTAAGTTTGCTGATGACACGAAGGTTGGTGGTGTTGTGGATAATGTGGAAGGTTACAATAGATTATAACAGGACATTGACAGGATGCAGAGCTGGGCTGAGAAGTGGCAGATGGAGTTCAACCCGGAAAAGTGTGAAGTGCTACACTTTGGAAGATCAAATTTGAAGGCAGAATACAAAGTTAATGAAAGGACTCTTGGCAGTGTGGAGGAACAGAGGGACTTTGGAGTCCACGTCCATAGATCTCTCAAGGTTGCCGCACAGGTTGATAGGGTTATTAAGGAGGCATATGGTGTGTTGGTGTGTTGGCCTTCATTGGTCGGGGTATTGAGTTCAAGAGCCATGAGGTAATGCAGAGGTAATATAGAACTCTACAGAATTCTATACTTGGAATATGGTGTTCAGTTCTGGTCACCTCATTATAAGAAGGATGTGGAAGCTTTGGAGAGGGTATAGAGGAGACTTACCATGATACTGCCTGGATTGGAGAGCATGACTTAAGCTTAAGTGAGCTAGGGCTTTTCTGTTTGGAGAGAAGGAGGATGAGAGGTGACTTGATAGAGGTGTACAAAGTGATATGAGGCATGGATCGAGTGGACAGTCAGAGACTTTTTCCCAGGGTGAAAATGGCTAACATGAGGGGGCACAATTTTAAGGTGATTGGAGGGATATGTAAGGGTGATGTCAGGGGTAAGTTTTTTACAGAGCGGTGGGTGTGTGGAACCCACTGCCGGCAGAGGTTGTGGGGGCAGATACATTAGGGACATTTAAGAGACTCTTAGCCACATGAATGATAGAAGAATGAAGGGTTACGTGGGAGGGAAGGGTTAGAAAGATCTTAGAGCAGCATAAAACGTTGGCAATAACATAGTGGGCCAAAGGGCCTGTACTGTGTTATAATGTTGTATGTTGTATGTTTTCTGCACTCTGCACTCTTTCCAGTTTAACAACACCTTTCCTATAGTAGGGTGACTAAAACTGAACACGATACTCCAAGTGCAGCCTCTTCAGAGTCCTGTATGACCATGCCATGACCTCCCAACTTTTATACTCAATGCCCGACATGAATGTTAGCCAAAAGCTGCCTTCACCTGTCTATCTGTGACTCCACTTTCAGGGAACCAACCACGTACTCCAAGGTCCCTCTGTTCTACAACACTCCCCAGGGCCCTGCCATTCACTGTGAAAGTCCCATCTGGATTTGACTTCCCAAAATGTAACATCTCGCACTTATGCAAATTAAAATCCATTTACCATTCCTCGGCCCATTTACTCAGTTGATCAAGATCCCCCTGAAATTTTTGATAGCCTTCTTCATTGTCCACTATCCCACCTACTTTAGTGTCATCTGCAAAATTACTAACCATGCCTTATACATTCTTATCCAAATCATTGATATAGATGACAAACAGCATTGGGCTCAGCACCAATCCCTGAGGCACGCCACTAGTCACGGGCCTCCAGTCCGAGAAACAACCTTCTACCATCACCCTCTGCCTTCTGCCATCAAGCCAATTGTGTTTCCAGTTAGCTAGATGTCCCTGGATTACATGCGATCTAACCACCCAATTCAGCCTACTATGTGGAACCTTACCAAAGACCTTACTGAAGGCCATAAAAAAGACATTTACCGCCCTGCCCTCATCGACTTTCTTGGTCACAACATTAAAACTGCAATCAAGTTCATAAGGTATGATTTCCGGTGCACAAAGCCATGCTCTCCTAATCAACCCCTGTCTTTCCAGACGTACGTATATTTAATCCCTCAAAATCCTCTCCAGTAATTTACCTATCACATAAGTTCGACTTGTTGGTATACAATTCCCAGAACTTTTTTTGCCACCCTTCTTAATTAAAGGCACAACATTTGCTACTCTCCAGTCTGCCGGCACCTCACTCATGGCTAATGATGATGCAAATATCTCAGTCAGAGCTCCCCAATTTTTTCTCGAGCCTCCCACAGTGTCCTTGGATATACCTGGTCAGGCCCTGGACATTTGTCTACCTTCATACCTTTTAAGACATCCAGCACTCCTCTACTGTAATGCAGACTATCCCCAATACCTCCCCATTTACTTTTCCTAGTTCCGAAGTCTACATGTCTTTCTACATGGTAAAAACAGAGGAGAAATATTCATTGAGGAACATAGAACAGTACAGCACAGCACAGGAAGAGGCCCTTCAGCCCATAAAGTTGTGGTGAACTAATTAAACTAGTAATTAACTGCCTAACTAAACTAATCACTTCTGTCTATACAATGCCCATATCCCTCCATTCTCTGCACATTCATGTGCCTATCTAAGAGCCTCTTGAACACCACTATTGAACTTAACTCCACCACCAACCCTGGCAATGTATTCCAGGCATCCACCACTCTCCGTGTTTATAAAACAAAACTTGCCCTGCACATCTCCTTTGAATTTACCCCCTCTCACCTTAAATGCATGCCCTCTAGTATTAGACATTTTGACCCTGGGAAAAAGTTACCAGCTGCCTTCTCTATCTATGCCTCTCATAATCTTATAAACCTCGATCAGATCTCCCATCAGCCTCCGCTGCTCCAGAGAAAACAACCCTAGTTTGTCTAGCCTCCCTCATACATGCCCTCTAATCTCAGCAGCACCTTGGTAAACCTCTTCTGCACCCTCTCTAAAGCCTTCATATCCTTCCTATAATGTGGCGACCAGAATTAAATGTAATACTCCAGATGTAGCCTAAATAAAGTTTTAAAAAGCTGCAACATAACTTCCTTATTCTTGAACTCTGTGCCCTGACTAATAAAGGCAAACATGCCATACGCCTTCTTTACCACCCTATCAACCTGTGCAGCCACTTTCAGGGAGCTATACAGAGACCCCAAGATCCCTCTGTATATCAACACTGTTAAGAATCTTGCCATTAACAGTGTCCTGTCCCTTTACATTTGATCTCTGCAGGCAGGTGGGACTAGCTCGCTGGGCGACACAGTCGGCATGGACAACTTGGGCCGAAGGGCCTGTTTCCATGCTGTATGACTCCCAAAGTGCAACTCACATCTTTAGAGTCATAGAGTTATTGAAAATCTCACCCATTTCCTTTGGTTCCGCACATAGATGGGCATGCTGATCTTTAAGGGGACCTATTCGCTCCCTAGCCACCCTTTTACTCTTAATATACCTATAGAATCTCTTGGGATTTTGCCTCACCTTACCTACCAGATCCTTCTCATATCCTCTTTTTGCCCTTCTAACTTCACTTTTCAGTGCACTCCTACACTTCTTGTAGTCATCAAGGGATTCACTGGTTCCCAATTGCTTATGCACAGTATATGCCTCCCTCTTTTTCTTAACCAGAGCTCAATATCTCTCGTCAACCAGGGTTCCCGAAACTTGCAGGCCCTGAACTCTTGACATCACACTTTTAAAAGCCTCCTACTTGGCAGATGCTCCTTTCCTGCAAACAATCTCACCCAATCAACCTCTGCAAGATCCTGTCAAATGGCTCCAAAATTTGCTCTGCCCCAGTTCACGACATTAATCTGTGAACCAGTCATATCCTTCTCCATAACTATTTTAAAACTAACAGAATTATGGTCACTGGACTGAAAGTGCTTGCCAACAGACACGTCCACCACTTGCCCTACCTCATTCCCTAGGAGAAGAGTTGTTTCTCAAACTTGGGTTGTTTTCTCTGGAGCAGTGGAGGCTGAGGGGAGATCTGATTGAGGTTCCCAGGTTGCACCCTCTCTAGTAGTTCCCTCCAGATATTGATAAAGGAAGCTTTCTTGGACACATTTAACAAATTCAACTCTGTCCGAGCATTTACACTATGGTTGCACCAGTCAATATCAGGAAAGTTAAAATCTCCCACTAATATTATCCTATTATGTTTACAACTAGCTGCAATCTCTCTACATACTGTATCTGTTCCTCCAATTCCTACTGAGTATTGGGGGGGCCAAAAATACAATCCCATCAGTGACCATCCCCTTCTTGTTTCTAAGTTCTACCCATATGGCCTCCCTGGATGATCCCCCCAAGAATATCCTGTTGGATTAGGGTCTAAATTGCTATTTAAATTGTTATTTTTCTTGTAGTTTAACTTTCTTTATGCTTGCTTATATGTAAATTTTCAGGAGATTTTCAGTCATTTGTAGTGTAGTTGGTTCTGGACTTCTTCGTTTGACAGTGTAGATCAAGACTATCCTTATCATTTGTAGACTGTTTCTGTCAGAGAAAACTCCCTTATCTAACCAGCTTAAACGAGTTTGCAGTATAAAGGGGAACATGGAGTCTCTAGTTCTTTGTTACTCCTCATTACTTGTTACTTGCAGTTGTGTTACTTGCTTGCTGTTCTTTGCTGCTACTTACTGTTTAAAGCTGTACGTTGATGAACATCTAATAAGATGGCTCTAACCACAGGATTAACATCTCATTCTTGACTTCCGAAGAACCTTCTGGACAAGATCATCTCCAGATCCAACAATCCTCTCTCAGGGCTGTTATGTCCTTTCATCAAGAAAGCAACTCCTCCTCCTCTCCTACCTGCACCTGTAGCCTGGAACACTGAGCTGCCCGTCCTGCCCTTCTCTCAGCCACGTTTCTGTTATGGCAATGATATCTCAGTTCCCACACCCTGTGTTCATGCGCCTTACCTGTCAAGCCTCTTGCATTGAAATAAATGCAGTTTAAACCAACAGTCTTTCATCTCCCTGTACTGTGTTCCTGTCAATCCTGATGACTAAATTTGCTCACATTGGTTACATATTATCCCCAGATTTCTCATCAGCTTCTCCCTTGGCCAAATTAAATTCCGTCTGCCATTTCTCCATCCATTTCTGCAACTGATCAATATCCTGCTGTGTCTTTGAGCAATCTTCTGCACTACCCACAACACCATCAATCTTTGTATCATCTGCGAACTTACTAACCCAACCATCTACATTTTCATCCAGGTCATTTATATGTATCACAAAGATCAGAGGTCCCAGTACGGATCTCTGCGGAACACCACCAGTCACAGACCAACAGCCAGAAGAAGTCCCATCGGCCACTATCCTTTGTCTTCTATGGGCAAGCCAATTCTGAATCCAAATGACTAAATCACTGTGAATCCCATGCATCTTAAGCTTCTGGATGAGCCTCCCATGAGGGACCTTGTCAAACGCCTTACTAAAATCCATGTAGACAACATCTACAATTCTACTTTCATCAATCATCTTGGTGACGATCATCTCCCTCCTCCTCAAAAAACTCATTCAAGTTAGTGAGAAGCTACTTACCCCTCACAAAGCCATGTTGACTGTCCCTAGTTAGGCCATGGTTTTCCAAATGCTCATAAATCCTATCCCTAAGAATCCTCCTCAGTAGCTTCCCTACCACTGACATGAAACTGACTGGTTTATAGTTTCCAGGATTATCCCTATTTTCCTTATTAAACAAAGGAACAACACTGGCTACTCGTCAGTCCTCCAGGATCTAGCCTGTGCCTACAGAGGACACAAAAATCTTGGTCAAGGCCACAACAATCTCAGCTCTTGACTCTCTCAATAAACTGGGGTATTTACCTTCCAGCCTGGGGACTTATCCACCTTAATGTACTTCAATAGACTCAATCGTCTTCCATCCGGTAGAAGATACAGGAGGCTGAGGGCATGTACCACCAGACTTGAGGACAGCTTCTATCCCACTGTGAGAAGACTACTGAATCATGGACTATGACCTCACGATCTACATTGTTGTGACCGTGCACCTTATTGCACTGCACTTTCTCTGTAGCTGTGACACTTTACTCTGTACTGTTATTGTTTTTACCTGTACTACATCAAGGCACTCTGTACTAACTCAATGTAACTGCACTGTGTAATGAATTGACCTGTACAATCGGTATGCTAGACAAGTTTAAATTTCTTTTTTAAATTTTATTTACAGCGTGGTAACAGGCCCTTCCAGCCCAACGAGTCCGCGCCGCCCATTTTAAACCCAAATTAACCTACCCGTACGTCTTTGCAATGTGGGAGGAAACCAGAGCACCCGGAGGTACCCACGTAGACACGGGAGAATGTACAAACTCCTTACAGACAGCAACGGGAATCGAACCCTGATCGCCGGCACTGTAATAGCGTCACGCTAACCGCTACGTTACCGTGCCGCCCAGTTGTTCACTGTACCTCGGTACAAGTGACAATAATAAACCAATACCAATGCCAGTACCAATACTACATCCTTCTTTAGTTCATATTAGCATGCTCCACACTGATCTCCCTTTCTTCCACATCCTTCTGCTTGGTAAATATTGATGCAAAGTACTCATTTGGTACCTTGTCCATATCCTCTGCCTCCAAGCACATGTTCCCTCCTTTATCTTTAAGTAGTGCTACTTGCTCCCTAATTATCTCCTTGCTCTTGATATATACTGTATATAGAATGCTTTGGGATTCTCTTTAATCCTACTGGCCAATTACTTTTCATGGCCTCTCCTGGCACTCCTAATTCCCTTCTTAAGTTCTTTTCCAGCTTCTTTATCATCCTCAAGGGTTCCATTTGATTTTAGCTTCCTAAACCTTACATATGCTTCCTTTTCCTTCTAGACTAAATTTACCACCTCTCTCAACATTCAAAATTCCCTTACTTTGCCATCCTTGTTCTTCCTTCTTACTGGAACATGCCTGTCCTGTACTCTCTGCAGTTGGTCTTTGAACACCATCCACACATCAGATGTGGACTTGCCTAAAAACAGCTGTTCCCAATTAACTCTCCATAGTTCCTGCCTGATACTCTTGTAATTTGCCCTGCTGCAATTTTATACTCTCCCGCAAGGTCCATCCTTATCCTTATCTATTGCTATCTTAAAACTTAAGGAGTTGTGATCACTATTCCTTAACTGTTCTCCCACTGAAATGTCAGTCACCTGGCCAGGCCTATTACCCAACATCAGGTCCAGTATGGCCCCTCCTCTTGTTGGATTATCTACATATTGATTTAAGAAAACTTCCTGGATGCACCGAACAAATTCTTCCCTGTCAAAACCTCTTCCACTAAGAAGTCTAAATTGGGGAAGTTGAAGTCCTCCACAACAACAATTTTGTTTTAACACTTTTCCCTAATCTGCCTGCATATCTGCTCCTCAATGCCCCTGTAGCTACTGGGGGGTCTGTAGTATAATCCTATCTGAGTGACTACACCTTCCCTATTTTTGAGTTCTACCCATATAGAAACAGTGGATGAACGCTCCATTATATCCCCTCTGAGTGCAGCTGTGATATTGTCCCTGATCAATAGTGCAACCACACCCCCTCCCCTCTCTATCTTTTCTAAAACATCAAAACCCTGTAACATTAAATATCCAGTCCTGTCCCTCTCTCAATAAAGCCTCTGTAATGGCCACAAAATCAGAGTTCCATGCTCTAATTTCATCACCCTTAATCTAGCATTAAAATAAACACACTTCAACCCATCCATCCCATCGTTTTCATTACCTAGCTCCTGCCTGTCCTTCCTTACAGGCTCCCTCTCAATCCCTCCACTTTCTGACCTGGTGCCCATCCCCCTGCCAAACTAGTTTAAACTCTCCCGAGCAGCAGGAGCAAACCTCCTGCCTAGAATATTGGTTCCGCTGCAGTTAAGATGCAACCCGTTCCTCTTGTACAGGTTGCCCCTGGCCCAGAAGAGGTTCCAGTGATCCAAAAACCTGAAACCCTGCACCAGTTCCTCAGCCACACATTCATTTGTTCTATCTTTCTACTCCTGCCCTGACCAGCACATGGCACCTGGAGTAATCCAGCAATTACTATATTTGAAGCTGTCATTTTCAACCTCTTTCCTAACTCCCTATACTCACTGAGCAGGTCTTCCCCTTTTCTCCATATGTCATTGGTGCGACTGTGCACCATGACCTCCGTCTGCTCACCCTCCCCTTTGAGAATGTTCTGCAGCCACTCCAAGACATCCTCGACCCTGGCACCCGGGAGGCAACACACCATCATGGTGTTTCTTTTGTGGCCACAGAATCTCCTGTCTCTCCCCTTAACTACTGAGTCTCCTATCACTATTGTGCTGCCTGACTTTACCCTTCCCTGCTGAGCCCAAGAGACAGCCACAGGACAACTGATCTGGCTGCTGCTGCTGTGCCCTGATAGGTCATTGCTGCCAGCAGTATCCAAAGGGGTATACTGAATGGCCACAGTGGAATCCTGCACTGTCTGCCTGCTCCCTCTGCCTTTCCTGGTGGTCACCCGACTATCTGCTGCCTGCATCTCAGGTGTGATCACCTCACTAAAACTCTTGTCAATGATTCCCTCAGCATCCTGGACGATCCTAAGTACATCTAACTCCAGCTCTAGTTTCTTCATACGGTCAGTCAGGAGCTGCAGATGAGTGCACTTCCTACAGGTGAAGTCATCAGGGACACTGATCTCCCACAGCCTGCAGGAGGAGCATGCCATTGCCCTTACTGTCATTCCAGCTACTCTAATAAGGAGTAATCCTAAGGAAAACCTTACCTGCATTTACTTGCTCAGCCTCTTCTCACTGACGCCTCTTGAATCAAAGCCTCAGCACTTATACTCAACTACAGCACATACAACTCAAGCACGGCCACTCCCACAAATGGCCGCTCCACTTGAGTCTTCTTCCCTTTTATACCTGAAAAACAACTTTTAAAATGCTGCTGCAGCTCCACACAAAGATGTCCCCTTTGGTCTTCAAAGTGGCCTATTCTCTCACTTTACTCTTTTTCCCTTAATATATACTTATAAAATCTCTTTGGATTTTTCTTGATCTTCTCTGCCAAAGCTATCTCATTCCCCTTTTTTGCCCTCCTGATTTCCTTCTTGAGTACATTCCTGCATCCCCTTTACCCCTCCAGGGATTTGCTTGATCCCAGCTGTCTGTACCTGACCCATGCCTCATTATTTTTCCTGACCAGGGCCTCAATATCCATCATCATCTAGGGTTCTCTACTCCTGCCAGCCTTGCCCTTCACTCTAACAGGAACATGCAGACTTTGAGCTCTCACTGTCTCACCTTTGAAAGCCTCCCACTTGCCTGTGGTCCCTTTGCCCACAAACAACCCACTCCAATCAACCTTTGCAAGCTCCTGCCTGATACTGTCAAAATTCACCTTGCCCTAATTTCTGTCCATTTCTGTCCCTTTCCATAACTAGTTCAAAACTAATAGAAGTATAGTCACTGGTCCCAAAGTGCTCCCCCGGTGTCACCTCAGTAACCTGCTCCACCCTATTACCCAAGATCAGGTCAAGCTTTGCCATCTCCTCAGTAGGGCACTCTATATATTGTCCAAGGAAACTTTCCTGAATGCACTTAACAAATTCCACCTGATCTACTCCCTTAACAGTATGGCAGTCCCAGTCCATATTAGGAAAGTTAACATCCCCTACTATGACAATCCTATTATTCTTGCAGCTCTCCACTATCTCCTGCATATTTGTTCTTCCAATTACCATCGACTACCTGAGGGCCTACAGTACAAAGCCAATAATGTGATCATTCCCGAGAAACAAAGGACTGCAGATGCTGGAATCTAGATGAAAAACACTATGATGCTGGAGGAACTCAGCAGGCCAGGCAGCATCCATGGAGAAAAGCAGTCGTCCCTTTTACCCTGTGCCCATCTTTAGTCCACCTATCACTGCTCTGCTTTTCCCTCCTATATACTGGCCTTCTCCTTTTCTTATCTTCAGTCCTGAAGAAGGGTCCTGACCCGAAATGACTGCCTGCTTTTCTCCACGGATGCTGCCTGGCCTGCTGAGTTTCTCCAGCATCACAATGTGATCATCCCCTTCTTATTTCTCAGCTCCACCCATAAAGCCTCTCTGGATGATCCTTCAGTAATTTCACCTCTGACTAATACTGTGACATTCCCCTTAATTAAAAATGCAACCCCCCCCCTCTTTTCTTCACCTCTATCCCTCCTAAAGCACCTGTACCCCAGGACAGTAAGCTGCCACTCCTGTCCTTCCCTTAGCCATGTTTCAGTAATGGATATAATATCCCAGTCGCTCATAGCTATCCATGACCTGAGTTTATCTGCCTTACCTGTCAGACCTCTTGCATTGAAATAAATGCAATTCAATCCAATAGGTTTTCCTCGCTCCCTGCCGTTTCCCTGCCTATCACACCTATTCAGTTTGCTCATGCCTGCAGAAGAGGTTTACCAGGATGCCCTAAGAGGCTGGACAAACTTAGGTTGTTTTCTCTGGAGTGGTGGAGACTGAAGGGAGACTATTAGGCAGGAACCAGGGAGAGCTAATTGGGAACAGCTGTTTTTGGGCAATTCAACATCTGACACGTGGAGGGTACTTAAAGATCAACTGCACAGTGTACAGGATGGGTATGTTCCAGTAGGAAGGATGGCAAGGTCAGGGAAACTTGGATAACGAGACAGGTGGTGAATTTAGTCAAGAAGGAAAAGGAAGCATATGCAAGGTTTAGGAAGCTAAAATCAAACAGAGCACTTAAGAAATTAAAAAAAAAACTAGAAGAGAACTCAAGAAGGAAATTAGGAGAGCCAGGAGAGGCCATGAAAAGTCTTTGGCAAGTAGGATTGAAGACAATCCCAAGGAATTTAGTAAGGCATTTGACAAGGTCCATCATGGTAGGCTCATCTAGAAGATTAAGATGCATGGGATCCATGGTGAATTAGCTGTTTGGATTCTGAATTGGTTTACCCATAGAAGACAGAGGGTAGTGGTTGATGGGATTTACTCTGGCTGGAGGTCTGTGACTAGTGGTGTTCTGCAGGGATCCGTACTGGGACCTCTGCTGTTTGTGATATATATAAATAACTGAGAACCACAGAACCATAGAACACTACAGCACAGAAAACAGGCCATTTGGCTCCTCCAGTCCGACTTGGATGAAAACATGGATGGGTGGGTTAGTAAGTTCGCAAATGATATGAACATTGGTGGCATTGTGGATTGTGTAGAAGATTGCCAAAGGATGCAGCGGGATATGGATCAGTTGCAGGTATGGGCAGAGAAATGGCAGATGAAGTATAATCTAGCCAAGTGTGAGGTATTGCACTTCAGGAGATCAAATGTAAAGGGACAGCACACTGTTAATGGAAGACCCTCAATAGTGTTGATGTGCAGAGGAATCTTGGGGTCCAACTCCATAGCTCTCTGAAAGTGGCCACAAAGGTTGATAGGATGGTAAAGAAGGTACATGGCATGCTTGCCTTCATTAGTTTAGGCAGTGAATTCAAGAGTCAGGAAGTTATGTTTGCAGCTTGAAAAAACTCTGGTTAGGTCACATCTGGAGTATTGCATTCACTTCCGGTTGCCCCAATATAGGAAGGATGTGAAGGTTTTGGAGAGGCTGCATAAGAGGTTTACCAGGATGCTGCCTGGATTAGAGGGCACGTGCTATAAGGACAGGTTGAACATGGGTGGGTTGTTTTCTCTGGAGCAGCAGAGGCTGAGGAGAGACCCAATAGAAGTTTCTAAGATTATGAGAGGCATAGATAGAGTAAACAGCCTATATCTTTTTCCCAGGGTTGAAATGTCTAATAATGGAGGGCGCATGCATTTCAGCTGAGAGGGGGCAAGTTCAAAGGAGATGTGCAGAACAAGTTGTTTTCTTTTTTTTAACATAGAGAATTGTTGGTGCCTGGAATGCACTGCCAGGGGTGGTGGTGGAGGCAAATGTGATAGAGGCATTTGAGGCCCTTAGATAGGAACATGAATATGCAGAGAATGGAGGGATATGGCCATTGTGTAGGCAGAAGGGATTAGTTTAGTAAAGTGTTAAATTGCTAGTTTAATTCACTTGGCCCAACATTGTGGGCCAAAGGACCTGATTCTGTGCTGTACTCTTCCGTGTACTGCTCACTGGGCAACACAGTTGGCATGGGCCAAAGGGCCTGTTTCCATGCTGTAGACTCTGTATTCTATCCAAGTCCTCCTTCCTGGTTGGGTTCAGCACATAGAACATTCCACAGAACATAAAACAATACAGCACAGGAACAGGCCCTTCAACCCACGATATCTGTGCCATATTAAACTAATCCCTTCTGTTGGCACATGATGGCAACAAGGAGGCATACAGGAGTGAGATAGATCGGCTTGTTGAGTGGTGTCGCAACAACAACCTCGCACTCAATGTCAATAAGACCAAGGAAGTGATTGTGGGAAATCGGGAGAACACACACCAGTCCTCACTGAGGGGTGCAGCAGTGGAAAGGGTGAGCAGCTTCGAGTTCCTGTGCATCAACATCTCAAATGATCTATCCTGGGCCCAACACATTGATGCAATCACAAAGAAGGCACATCAGTGGCTCTACTTCATCAGGAGTTTGAGGAGATTTGGTATGTCACCAAAGACTCTTACAAATTTCTACAGATGTACAGTAGAGAGCATTCTGATTGGTTGTTTCACCGCCTGGCATTTGTGCCTCTAATGTGCAGGATCTAAAGAGGCTGCAGAGGGTTGTACTCAGCCAGCTCCATCACGGGCACAACCCTCCCTGCCATCCAGGACATCTTCAAGAGATAGGCACAACTCTCCCTGCCATCCAGGACATCTTCAAGAGACGGTGCCTCAAGAAGGCGGCATCCATCATTAAGCACTTTCACCATCTGGGACATGCCCTCTTCTCATTACTACCATCAGGGAGGAGGTACAGGAGCCTGAAGACCCACACTCAACATTTTAGGAACAGTTTCTTCCCCTCTGTCATCAGATTTCTGAACGATCCATCAACCCATGGACCCTACCTCATGATTCCTCCTTTGCATTATTTTAATTATGTATTTTTTGGTAACATAGTAATTTTTATGTTTTACACTGTACTGCTGCCACAAAACAACACACTTCATGACACATATCAGTGATAATAAACCTGATTCAGATTCTGATCCATATCCCTCCATTCCCTGTATATTCACATGCCTCCCTAAAATGCTTTTGAACCCCACTATCATATCTGTTTCCTCTGCCACCCATGGCAGCCCATTCCAGGTACCTACCACTCTCTGTGTCAAAAAACTTGTCCCACACATCTCTTTTAAACTTTCCCCATCTCACTTTAAAGCTATGCCCTCCAGTATTCAACATTTTTATCCCGGGAAAAGGATTCTTACTGTCTACCCTATCTCTGCCTCTCATAAGTTGATAAACATCTATCAGGTCTCGTCTCTGCCTCCAATGTTACAGAGAAAACAATTCAAGTTTGTCCAACCTCTCCTTAAAGAACATGCCCTCTAATCCAGGCAGCATCCTGGTCCACCTCTCCAGAGCCTCCACATCCTTCCTGTAATGAAGCAACCAAAACTGCTGACAATACTTAAATTGCAGCCTAACCAAAGTTATATACAACAGCATTATGACTTTCTGACTCTTATATTCTATTCCCCTATGATGAAGGCAAGCATGCCATTTGCCTTCTTTACCACCCTATCTACTTGCATGGCCACTTTCAAGGAGCTATGTTAAGGGTCCTGCTATTAACTGTATACCATCCCTTTACATTTGACCTCCCAAAGTCCATACTTGCCCAGATTAAACTCCATGTGCCAGTTCTCCACCCATATCTGTAACTGATCTATATTCTGCTGTATCATTTTACAGCCTACTGCATTGTCCCCAACTCACCAATCTTTGTGGCATCTGCAAACTTTCTGACCCACCCATCTACAATTTCATCCAAGTCATTTGTATAGATCACAAACAATAAACACCCTAGTACCGATCCCTGTGGAACACCACTGGTCACAGACCTCCAGCCAGAATAACACCCATCCACAACTACCCTCAGTCTTCTAATGGGCATGCCAATTCTGAATCCAAACTACCAAGTTACCGTGGATCCCATGCATCTTAATCTTCTGGATCAGCCTACCATGAGGGACCTTGTCAAATGCCTTACTGAAATCCATGTAGACAACGCCCATTGCCTTACCCTCATCAGTCACCTTTGTCACCTCATCAAAAAACTCATTCAGGTTTGTAAGACATGACCTGCCCTGCACAAAGCCATGCTGACTGTCCCCAATCAGGCCATGTTTTTGCAAATGCGCATACACCCTTTCGCTAAGAATCTTTTCTAATAGCTTCCTTACCACTGGTGTGAGGCTAACTGGCCTGTCGGCCGCTGTCTGTAAAGAGTTTGTACATTCTCCCCGTGTCTGCGTGGGTTTCCTCCAGGTGCTCCGGCTTCCTCCCACATTCCAAAGATGTACGGGTTAGGAAGTTGTGGGCATGCGACGTTAGCGCTGGAAGCATGGCGACGCTTGCGGGCTGCCCCCAGAACACTTACACAAAAGATGCATTTCACTGTGTGTTTCGATGTACATGTGACTCACAAAGTTATCTTATCTTATTTCCTGGAATATCCCTATTTCCTTTCTTAAACGAGAAACAACATTGGCTACTCTCCTGACTTCTGCTCAACAAAGTTCCCCTGAACATTTCACAAGTTCCTTCCTTTTTCCCTTTTACCCCAATCAATGTTCGGGTAATTAATGTTGAAGTATCACCTGCAGATTTGCTCTTCTAGTTCCCTATCACAATTTGGAGAACCCCAGAATTTGACTCTCAATTCTGCCCAAACAAGTTCTGTCTTTGCCACTCTTTCCAACACTGTAAGGTCTTCCCTAAACAGTACTTCATTTAATCTCTTTCAGTTCCCTTCCTTACCTTTTCTGCACACTTTCTACCCACAAACCTCAAAACCCATTTTGACGCTTGGAGCAAAGTCGTTTGAAAGGAGATGTGGTCAGGTGTACAGGATCATGACTGGTTTAAACAAGTTAAATAGAGGGATGCAGATCTCATTAGTAGATGGTTCAAGGAGCAGGAGCACAGATTTAAAATGAAGGGCAAAAGATACAAGGAGGAAAGTGAGAAAATAAAGATCCTTTTTAAGGAGAGAGCAGTTATGATTGGAAATTCACCAGTGAAGGGCAACAGAAACAGAACCAACCAGGGAATCCATGAGGAAATTGAACAGGGACTTGAAAGGAAACAATTTCCAGGGTTTGGGAAAAGAACACAGTATCAGAAACTTGATGTGATTATATCAATATGTTTGCCAATGCAGTAACAAATCAAGGGGAGTATCTGACATTATGTGACCTGTTGACAGGGTGGTCAATGAGACATTTGGCATACTGACTTTCATCAATGAGGGCATTGAGTATGAAAATTGGGAAGTTATGTTGCAGTTGTACAAGATGTCGGTGAGGCCGCATTTGGTATATTGTGTTCAGTTTTGGTCACCCTGGTGTAGGAAAGATGTCATTAAACTGGAAAGAGATCAGAGAAGATTTACAAGGATGTTTCTGGGATGAGGGACTGAGTTATGGAGGGAGGATGAGCAGGTTGGGGCTTTATTCCTTGGAGTGTAGGAGAATGAGGGGTGATCTTATAGAGGTGAATAAAATTATAAGGGGCATAGATAGAGTGAATGTGCACTTAGTGTTGGGGAAGGTACATTAACAACATTTAAAAGGTACTTGGACAAGCACAGGAATAGGAAAGGTTCAGAGGGATATGGGCCAAATATGGGCAAATGGGACTAGTTTGATGGGAATCTTGGTCAGCATGAACCAGTTGGGCCGATGGGCCTGTTTCCCTGCTGTATGACTCTATGACGCTAAGTTTAAATGGTGCAATCTTCAGAAACATTGAAATCAGGATAATTCATCCTTTTGAGCTTGCTCTGCACTGCAACATGACTTACAGCGGATCACCAATATCAGTACCATCTTCCCAATCTCTCCCCATACCATGACT
The DNA here is from genome assembly GCF_009764475.1 of Pristis pectinata. NCBI lineage: Eukaryota > Metazoa > Chordata > Chondrichthyes > Rhinopristiformes > Pristidae > Pristis > Pristis pectinata. The sequence continues at coordinate 53,829,477 of NC_067410.1, forward strand.
TTCAGTTTGCTATGGAACAATACACTGAGATGTCACTCACCGATGAGCAAATTTGCAGTGGACGTTGTGATGGAGAACTGGGATTCCAGGAATTTATTGAGGTATGTAGAAAGGCCAGCGAGCACTGATGAAAAGCAACACTCAGCAAGAACAACAAGGATGAACAATGGATTCAGCAGCATCTTCAGAAGCATTTTGGGAAAAACTAAGATACAAATCAGAACCAAATTTCAAGAGTGCAAATCAAACACACTTCAGGGCAGAGCAAATAAAAATCAGATTAGACAATACAAAACCAGAGGGAAAATTACACAAAACATGGAGTGAACTGAGATTGCACAGACCTGTGTGAAGAATTCACAAAACGGAGTATTCACAGATCTGAGCCAGGATTTAACACAACTGAATAAAAGGATTCATAAATCTGAGCAGAGATTTCAAAAAACTTAGTGGAGATTTCAAAGAAACAAATGGGAAATTCACAACAATAGCAAAATACCAAGGCCAAAAATACAACCAGCAGAGAATTCACAAATCCTACAGACATTTCCAGACATCTTAGATTTTCTTGCAACAGAGGAAGAAGCCATTCAGCCCAATGAGTTCATGTCAACATTCACAACAATGCCATCAGTCCTATCCCCCCACTTACTTCCCTGTAACCTATTCCCTCACATTCACCTACCTGAAATAACTTACAGTAACTATTAACGAAAGAACCAACATGTCTTTGAGATGTGGGAGGAAAGCAGAACACTCAGGGGAAACCGACACAATCACAGGCAGAACATGCAAATTCTACACAGGCAGCTCCAGAAGCTGCAATTGAACCAGGGCCATTGAGTTGTACAGCACACAAATGGGCCCTTCAGCCCACCATGTCCATGTTGACCTTTTTGCCCAACTACACTGATCCATTTGCCTGCATTAGGTCCATATCGTTCTCTGCCTTGACTATTTGTCTGTCCAAATGTCTCTTAAACATTGTGATTTTATCTGATTCCACCACATCCTCTGGCAGTGAGTTCCAGATATCCATGACTCTGTGTTAATAAAACTTACCCCTTTAAAACTCCTTCCTCTCACCTTAAGTTTCAGACACTCCCGCCATGGGAAAAATATTCTGACTATGTACCCTATCACTGCCTCTCGTAATTTTATATCCCTCTAGCAAGTCACCCCTCGGGCTACTTCACCCGAGGGAAAGCAAATCCAGCCTATCTAATCTCTCCCCATAACTGAAGTCCTCCAAACCAAGCAACATCCTATGAATTTTCTCCCCCTCTCTCCAATACAACTATATCCTTCCTCTAGTATGGAAATCAGAATACAATATCTGTGCCCGTTTTGTAAAGTTGGAATGTAACATCCCAATTTTTATATTCTTTGCCCCAACCTATGAAGGCAAGCAGGTTATCTACCCTATTGTTGTCATTTTCAGGAACTATGGAATTAGTCATAGAGCACAGAAACAACTGTTCCATGTGAACCAAGATTCCCATCTAAGCTAGTCCCCTTTTACCCGCATTTGACCCATATCCCTCTAAACCTTTCTGATCCATGTACCAGTCCAAATGCCTTTTAAATGTTGTTAATTTACCTGCCTCAATCACTTCCTCTGGCAGCTCATTCCATATACACACCACCCTCTATGTGAAGGATTTGCCTCTTTGGGAGATCAAATGTAAAGGGACAGTACACATTTAATGGCAGGATCCTTAACAGTGTTGATGAACAGAGGGATCCTGAGTCCAGGTGCATGGCTCCCTAAAAGTGACCGCACAGATTGAAAGGGTGGTAGAGAAGGCATATGGGCATGCTTGCCTTCATTAGTCAAGGCATTGAGTTCAAGAAACAGGAAGTTCTGTTACAGCTTAATAGAACTCTGGTTAGGCCACATTTAGACTACTTGTGTTCAATTCTGGTTGCCCCATTATAGGAAGGATGTAAAGACTTTGGAGAGGATGCATGATGCTGCCTGGTTTAGAGGACATGCTCTATGAGGATAAGTTGGACAAGCTGGGGCTGTTTTCTCTCGAGCAGCAGAGGCTGAGGGGAGCTTTGCTAGAAGTTTATCAAATTATGTGAGGCACAGAGTCGACAGCCAGTACTTTTTTCCCAGGATTGCAACGTCTCATACTAGAGGGCATGTACTTAAAGTGAGAGGGGGTAAGTACAAAGGAGATGTGCGAGGCAAGTCTTTGTTATACAGAGAGTGGTGGGGGCCTGGAATGCAGGGGTGGTGATAGAAGGAGATAGCATAGGAGTGTTTAAGACACTCTTAGAAAAACACATGAATATGCAGAGAAGGGAGGGATATGGTCAATGTGCGGGGAAGAGGGATTAATTAGGAGTCATTAGTTTAATTAGTTTAGCACAACATCATGGGCCAAAGGGCTTGTTCTGTGCTGTATTGTTCTATGTTACTTCTTCAAAAAAGTTAATCAAATTCATGACACGTGATCTCCCACACACAAAGCCATGCTGACTTTCCAAATGCATGTAAATCTTATCCCTCAGAATCCCCTCTAGTAATTTATCTGCACAGATGTTAGGCTTACTAGTCAATAGTTCCCAGGTATTTCTTTGCAGCCCTTCTTAAATAAAGACACAACATTTGCTACCATCCAGTCTTCCGGCTCTTTACCCTTCGCTAATGATCTCAGCCAGGGCTCCAGCCAATTTCTTCTCCAGCTTCCCACAGTGTTCTTGGATATACCTGGTCAGACCCTGGAGATTTATCTACCTTCATACATCTTAAGACATTCAATACCTCCTCTGCTGTAATGCAGACTATCCCCAAGACCTCCACATTAACTATCTCGAGGTCTGAAGTCTTCAGGTCTTTTCTTCATGGTAAAAACAGAGGAGAAATACTCATCAAAGTCATTACCCATCTCCTGCAGCTCCACATAAAGATGTCCACTTTGGTCTTTGAGCGGCCCTATTTTCACTCTAGTTACTCTTTTCCCCTTAACATCCACAAAATTTCTTTTGATTCTCCTTAATCTTCTCTGCCAAAGCTATCTCATGCCCCCTTTTTGCCCTTCTGATTTCCTTGTCCTGCATCTCCTGTACACTTCTCCTTCATTATCCCTCATCAGCCAGATTCCTGACTCTGACCAGCCTTGCCCTTCACTCTAACAAGAACATGCATACCTTGAACTCTCATTATCTCACTTTTAACTTGTACTTGTAAAATACAGCATTTACTATATTTATTTCAGATTTCCAGCTTCCGCAGTAATTTTCAACTTTTGATTTAGGTGATAACACATCAACCTGAACAGAGATCACAGAAATCAGAGTCAAGATTTCCCAAACGACAGTGGCGATTTTACTCAAATGCAGCAGAGATTTCACAAATCTAAGTAGAGAATACCCAACCTGTGTGGGGACTGTAGAACTCCAAGATGAGAACATAGAGTGGAAAAGGCACAGTTCAAAGTTGGGAGCACGTAAATTTGACAGAGAATACACATATCACATAAGAGACTACACAAATCCAACTGGAGAATTCACAGTGGAGGAAACAGAAATCAGAAGGAAGAATAGAAATCAGAGGGGAAAAAGGCATTAATTAGAGTGGAAATTAAACATATTAGGGCAGTGTACACACAAATGCATTTCACTCAGAACAGACAATAAAACGTTTGTAAAATGTGGCAGATTTGGTGAATTATTTTCAGCTGGAAGACTTACTCTTGATGAACTCTTGGTTTGTTATTTTTTCCATCTTTTGCTCTTCCATCTCACTCAGAATATCAGATTTACTGATTGACTTCTATAAAGCAATGGAAAAACAGACTGAACAGCCAAAAATGAGAAGCCCTGACCTGGCATATTTTTAAGCCCTCCTCAGCAGGAATTTCATTCAAAAATTATTTAATTGTCACATCAGCACATATATCCATTCCTTGTAATGATCCAGGCAGAGTTGCCTGGACTGGGTGCACCTTTGTCACTGCCAGCTTTGTTGAGAATATTTTAAGGGAGGGGAATTGAAAGGTGGTGGAATTTGGGAGCAGGTCTCAAATTAGTGACTGGAAGTGGCATGGGAAATTACTGCCTTGAGAGTCATAGAGTTATACAGCATGGAAACAGGCCCTTCGGCCCAGCTCATCCATGCTGACCAAGTTGTCCACTTAGCAAGAGAGTGGGAACTGGAGCCACAGAGAGTGGAGGGGAAGAGTGGGAACTGGGACCTTATAGAGAGGACAGGGGAAGTTGGAACCAGGGCAGTAAGGCAATGGACGGGGCATGCTGATGAGTCGTTGGTGACAGCTGGAACTGGGGAACTGGTAAGTAAACATGGAGCGTGGGAACATGAGACCCAGTGAGGTAATAGGAAACATGGGAACTGGGGCTCCAGTGAGCAGAGATTGCAAACATCGCTTGGTGAGCCAGAAGTTGAACCATCGGGATTTCCAAATGATCAGATAACAATCATCAAGCAACAGTAAATGCACTCATGCTAACTGATGTTCAATTTCTGGAGTGGATTGTCCTGATACAGGGTTTCAACCCGAAACGTTGACAATTCCTTTCCTTCCACAGATGCTGCTCGACCTGCTGAGTTCCTCCAGCAGATTGTTTGTTGAGTAAAATGTTGTATTTTGGGAAGTCACACCAGGCAGGACTTATACAGTGAATGGCAGTGCACTTGGCAATGTTGTGGAACAGAGAGACTTCAGGGTATAGCTACATAATACCCTGGAAGTGGCGTCACAGGTAGTCAGGGTTTAACATGCTGGCCTTCATCAGTCAGGGTATTGAGTATAACAGTTAGGATGTTATGCTGCAGTTGTACAAGATGTTGGTGAGATCGGCCTGGGAGTACTTTGTACAGTTTTGGTTACCTGCTATAAGAAGGACATAATTAAGCTGGAAAGAATGTATAGAAGATTTACAAGAATGTTGCCAGGACTCGAGGGCCTGTGTTATAGGGAGAGGTTGGGCAGGTTAGGACTATTCCTTGGAGCATAGGAGACTGAGTGGTGACCTTAAAAAGGAGTATAAAATCATGAGGGGCATAGGTGATTGCACCAGTCTTTTTCCCAGAGAAAGGGGATCAAAAGCTAAAGGCTTAATGTGAGAAGGGAAAGATTTAAAAGGGACCTGAGGGGCAACATTTTCATGCAAAGGGCGGTGTGTATATGGAATGAGCTACCAGAGAAAGTAGTTGAGGCAGGTACAGTAACCACATTTAAAAGACATCTGGATAAGTATATGGATAGGAAAGCTTTAGAGGGATACGGGTCAAATGTGGGCAAGTGGGACTAGCTTAGGTTGGCACTTTGGTTGGCATAGACAAGTTGGATGAAGAGCCACTTTTCGTGCTGTATTACTCTATGACTCTAATAATCATAATAATCAGGTTAAACGAAAACAGTAAATGCCAGCAGTAGTAATGGTGATCAGTAATATTGTAAAAGCTCATCTGCCCCCAAGAGAAGCGATTCTGTCCGTACAGACTATTTATGCCTGGAGTTTCACAATGAGGCCATTGACTCTTTAGTGCAATCTGCAATGGCCGAGCAAGCTGCTCAGTTATATCGAATTTCTGCCTAAACATAATCAGAATTAAACTGGACAGAACACCCAGCAGTGATTCTGACAGATTTAAACACTGCACCAACACTACCAGCCCAGCAGGTCTTGCAGAGTTCTCCTCAAACACATTTGAGGGCTAGTGTCTAAACTGGGAGATCTGCCATACAGACTAAAAAAGAAACGACCTGACATGGTTGTACTCACAGAAACAGACCTTGTCAAAATCTTCCATCACAATCCCTGGGACATTCTGTCCCATGGGCAGGACAGACCCATCAGAAGGGGTGCAGCGGTACACAAGTGCAAGAGATTAGCCTTGGGAGTCCTCAAGCTCAGACCCCATGAAGTCTCCTGGCATCAGGTCAAACACGAGCAAGTAAATCTCTTTCTGATTCCCACCCACCATCCATCCTCAGCTGATGGATCAGTGTTCCTGCATGTAGAACAGCCCTGGAAGACACAAGGCCATAAAATCTACTCCACATGGGAGACTTGTCCACCACTGAGAGTGGCTTGGTAGCCACTGAGCAAGCTGGCCAAATGGTGAAGGAGACGGCTGCTGGATGGGTCCTGTGACAGGTGGTGGGTGAAGCAACACAAACCTACTTGGCCTCATCCTGTACCTGTGGCAGATGTATCTGTCCATGATAGCACTGGTAGATGTGATCATCACACAGTCTGTGAAGGCAAAGCCCCATCTTCACACAGATGACACCCTCCATTGTCTTATCACAGAAGCATAGAAACGTACAGTACAGAAACGAGCCCTTTGACCCACCTCATCCAAGCCGACTATGATGCCTACCTACGCTAATTCTATTTGCCTGCATTAGGCCCGTATCCCTCTACACTTCTCCTATCCATGTGCCTGTCTCAAATGCCTTTCAAACATTGTAATGACATCTGCCTCTAACCATCTCCTCTGGCAACTCATCCCGGAAGAAATTTAAAGGAGACCTGAGTTTCTCTGTGAAAAACTCAGGTCTCCTTTAAATTTCTTCCTCTCACCTTAAACCTGTGCCCTCTAACTCCAGACACCCCTGCCCTGGAAGAAGACTGACAATCTACCCTATCTATGCCCCTCATAATTTTATCAACCTCTATAAGGTTACCCTCTCAGCCTCCTATGTTCTAGTGAGAATAAACCCTGTCTAATAGTACTAATGGGGTAGCCTCAGAACATATCTGGCAGCTCAAGATTGGGCATCCATGAAACCCTGTGGACAATCTGAAGCAGCAGAGATGTACACCACCACAGTCTGTAACCCTCACATATCCCTCACTCTAATATTAATATCAAGTCAGAGGAAAAATGAGTATAGGACATACCAGGAGCAGCATCAGACATCAGAGTTGCCAGCCTAGTGAAACTGCAACACAGAACGACATGTGTGCCAAGCAGCAAAAACAGCATCACAAGATCACAAGATAAGGGAGCAGAAGCAGGCCATTCGGCCCATCGAGTCTGCTCCAAGGAAAAGGGAAAAAGAAATGGGGTGGGAATAAAAGAGAGAGAAAAAAAAACTATTCTAATCCCATTTGCCAGCCTTATCCCCATATCCCTTGATACCCTGACTATTTAGATATCTGTCTATCTCCTCCTTGAATACCCCCACTGATCTGGCCTCCACTGCTGTGCGTGGCAAGGAGTTCCACAATTTCACCACCCTCTGGGTAAAGAAACTTCTCCTCATCTCTGTCTTGAAACTGTACCCTCTAATTCTAAGATTGTGCCCTCTGGTCCTGGACACGCCCACCAAGGGAAACAGCCTAGCCACATCTACTCTATCCTTACCTGTCAACATTTTAAATGTCGCTACGAGGTCCCCTCTCATCCTTCTGTACTCCAGCGAGTACAGTCCAAGAGCCGACAAACGCTCATCATACTTAAGCCCTTTCATTCCTGGAATCATTCTCGTAAATCTCCTCTGAACCCTCTCCAACGTCAGCACATCCTTCCTAAGATGCGGGGCCCAAAACTGCGCACAGTATTCCAAATGAGGCCTCACTAGCGCCCCGTAGAGCCTCATCAACACTTCCTTACTTTTATACACTATACCTCTCGAGATGAATGCCAACATAGCATTCGCTTTCTTAACCACCGATCCAACCTGGTGGTTAACTTTTAAGGTATCTTGTATGAGTACCCCCAAGTCCCTTTGTACTACCGCACTATCAATCTTCTCTCCTTCTAGATAATAATCTACCTGCTTATTTCTACTTCCAAAGTGTACAACTGCACATTTCTCAACATTGAATCTCATCTGCCATTTCCTTGCCCATTCTCCTAAACTGTCTAGGTCCCTCTGCATTCTTTCTATTTCCTCTATGCTCCCTACTCCTCCACTTATCTTGGTGTCATCCGCAAACTTAGCCACACAACCATTTATTCCATCATCCAAATCATTGATGTACAAGGTAAAAAGGAGAGGCCCCAACACCGACCCTTGCGGCACACCACTAGTAACCGGTAACCAACCAGAACGAGATCCTTTTATTTCCACCCTTTGCTTCCTGCCAACCAGCCAATTCTCCACCCATTTTGCTACCCTGCCCATAATTCCATGACCTCTCATCTTATTAATCAGTCTCTTGTGAGGCACCTTATCGAAGGCCTTTTGAAAGTCTAAATACACAACATCTACCGCCTCTCCCTTATCCACCCTACCTGTGATTTCTTCAAAAAACTCCAATAGGTTGGTCAGACAGGACCTCCCCTTCACAAAACCATGTTGACTAGGTCCTATCTTGCCTTGCGCCTCTAGGTATTCGGTAACCTCCTCCTTGAGGATAGACTCCAATAATTTTCCCACCACTGACGTCAGACTAATAGGTCTGTAATTGCCTTTGTGTTGCCTCCCACCTTTCTTATACAACGGAACTACATTCGCTACCCTCCAGTCCTCCGGAACCATGCCAGAATCTATCGATTCCTGAAAAATAATGGCCAACGCCTCCGCTATCTCCACAGCCACCTCCTTCAGAACCCGGGGATGCACCTCATCCGGTCCGGGAGACTTATCAGCCTTAAGCCCCTTTAGTTTTCCAAGCACCTTCTCCCTATTAATCTCAATTGAACTCAGCTCCAATTCGTGAGACTCCTGACTAATGGGCACATTGCTTATGTCCTCCACGGTGAAGACCGATGCAAAATATTCATTCAATTCCCTTGCCATCTCACTATCATCCATTATAATACCTCCTGCACCGTTATCAATTGGTCCTATGTCAACCCGTGTCTCTCTTTTATTCCTTATGTATTTAAAAAAACTCTTAGAATCCTTCCGAATGTTGTCCGCCAGCTTCCTTTCGTAACTCATCTTTGCTTTCCTAATGACCTTCTTAGTTTCTCTCTGCAGATTTTTAAAATCGTTCCAATCTTCTGTTTTCCCACTAATTTTTGCTACTTTGTACGCCGCCCCTTTTGCTTTTATTTTATCCTTCACCTCCCTCGTTATCCACATCTGTGCCTTTTTTCCATTCAAAACCTTCTTTTTTCTTGGAATATATCTGTCCTGCATTGTCCTTATTTCCTGTAGAAATTTCTTCCATTTTTCCTCTGCCGTCCCTCCAGCTAACTTACTCCTCCAATCAATTTGGGCCAACTCATCTCTCATACCTTTGTAATTTCCCTTATTCCACTGAAATATCGATACACCAGTTATCAGCTTCTCCTTCTCAAACTTGAAACTAAACTCAATCATATTGTGATCACTTGTTCCCAGTGGTTCCTTTACCTTTAGTTCCCTAATCACCTCGGGTTCACTACACAGCACCCAATCCAAAACAGCCGATCCCCTGGTGGGCTCCTCAATAAGTTGCTCCAGAAAAACATCCCTTAGACATTCCACAAACTCACTCTCCTGAGTACTACCGCCTTGCTGCATTTCCCAGTCCACCTTCATGTTAAAATCCCCCATAATTATCTTCACATTGTCACTCTGACATGCTTTTTCTATCTCAATCTGCAACTTATGGTCCACTTCCTGACTGCTGTTCGGGGGCCTATATATGACTGCTATTATTGTTCTTTTACCCTTGCTATTTCTCAGCTCCATCCATAAGGATTCCACCTCCTCTGACCCAATGTCCTTCCTTTCTACTGATTTTATATCGCAACTAACCATCATGGCCACACCTCCCCCTCTGCCTACCCTCCTATCCTTCCTATATACTGTATACCCCTTGACATTCAGTTCCCAATCACATCCATCATGAAGCCACGACTCAGTGATTTATTAACCTGTAGTTGTGCCACTAGGTCATCTACTTTATTCCTGATGCTACGTGCATTTAAATATAGTATGTTTAGACTGGTATCTGCTATTGATTTTATTGTACCTCTATTGATCAGCAGATTATCCTGACTTTCTACCTGTCCATCCTTCTTACTATCTTCGCTACCTACTATCTTAGACATGTTCGTGTAGACCTCATCCCCTATCCTAACATTCGGTATCCGAACATCCTCATCCCCGATCCTAACATTCTGTATCCTAACATCCGGATTTGTTGTACTTCTATTATTCAGTAAATTATCCTGACTTATCACCTGCCTGTCATTCTTGCCATCCTCAATGGATTTGTTTCTATACACTTTCTCCCTCACCTTAGCATCTTGTAACCTAGCATCCTGGTTACCATCCCCCTGCCAGATCAGTTTAAACCCTCCCCTACAACTAAATTAAACATTCCCGCCAGGATATTGGACCCTTTGGAGTTTAGATGCAACCCATCCTTAGCAAATAGGTCTTGCCTCCCCCAAAAAAGGTCCCAGGTATCCAAGAATCTGAAGCCCTGCCCCTTGCACCAGTCACTCAGCCACGCATTTAACTGCCAGAGCTTTCTATTCTTCCTGTCATTGATACGCGACACGGGTAGTAGTCCTGAGATTACTACCCTTGAGGTCCTACTTTTCAACGTTCTCCCTAATGCCTTGTATTCCTCCTTCAGGACCTCTTCTCTTTTCCGACCTACATCATTGGTACCTACATGTACCAAGATTTCTGGCTGCTCACCCTCCCCCCTCAGAATATTCTCGACACGGTCTGTGATATCCCGTACCCTGGCACCAGGGAGGCAACACACCATCCGAGACTCATTATCGCTATCGCAAAATCTCCTATCCGTACCCCTTACTATCGAATCCCCAATAACCACTGCATGTCTCTTCCTCTGCTGGACCACAGTATCAGACACGGTGCCAAGGTCCTGGCTGCTGAGGTCTTCCTCTATGAAGTCATCCTCTCCAACCGAATCTAAAATGAGATATCGGTTTTTGAGGGGGACTGCCACTGAGGTGCTGTCTACATAATCTTTATAACTCCTGTCTATCTCCTGCTCGCTCTCCCTAACCAACCGAAGGTCATCCAGCTGCTGCTCCAGACTCTCAATCCGTTCCTTGAGGAGCCGCATCTCGGTGCACTTTGCGCAGATGTAGTTATCAGGGAGTCTGGTCGTCTCCCAGGGGCCCCACATCTGACACTCCAAACACAACACTAATCCCAGATGCATACTGCTGAATATCACTGAGCTCAACACTAAACTAAACTAATAACTCACCCCTCTCTATAATCTCGCCTCTTTCCCGCTCTCGCCGAAGCCCGTTGAGCCAAAGCCGAACCCACTCTGCTCCCTTTCACTCAGCTGCCCGCTCCGACGCTGCCCGCTAGATATGCTCGTCTGCTTTTTAAATTGCCCGCGCGCTTCCGGGTGACGTCACGCGCCTGCGCAGTCACTCGCCGCTGTCCCGAACGCTAGAAAGAGAAAAAAAAACCTCGTTATTTTCCGGCAATCTCCGCTCTCTCGTCGCTGGAAAGAAAACTTGAAGGCGAACCTTCGACTTTTAAATCGCCCGCGCGCTTCCGGGTGACGTCACGCGCCTGCGCAGTCACTCGCCGCTGTCCCGAACGCTGGAAAGAGAAAAAAAAACCTCGTTATTTTCCGGCAATCTCCGTTCTCTCGTCGCTGGAAAGAAAACTTGAAGGCGAACCTTCGACTTTTAAATCGCCCGCGCGCTTCCGGGTGACGTCACGCGCCTGCGCAGTCACTCGCCGCTGTCCCGAACGCTAGAAAGAGAAAAAAAAACCTCGTTATTTTCCGGCAATCTCCGCTCTCTCGTCGCTGGAGCCAAGTGATCCCACAAACCAAGTCTCAGATCAAAACCTTGCAGTCCTGCTATATCTACTTGTCTCTAGTAGTGGACACTTAAACAGCTAATGGGAAGATCGGGCTGCAAGAGCATGCCCATCTTCAACAACAGTGGTGACTTCCTCCTGAGATCCCCACTAGCCTGGAGAAAAGTTTCCAGCCAATTCAATTCACTCCATGGAATATCAAGAAAGAGTGAATAAAGCATTATTATCAAACATGATTAGGCCACAGTGAGAGACGGTGAACATGTGCAACTCTTGGCACCACTGTATAGGAAGACATGACTACACGAGAGAATGTGCGAAGGAGATTTGCCAGGATATTCGTTGTGATGGAGCTTTTCAGTTATGAGGAGAGACTGGATAGGCTGCTTTGTTTTATTAGAAGCAGAGGAAGCAGTAGGGGTGGGGTGGGGGGGTGGGGGCTATATAACCAACCCGAATGAGGTAAACAAAATTATGAGGGGCATATATAGAGTAGATACGAATGCCCTACCTGGGGGTATGGTAGAAACAGGTACTCTCACAACATTAAAGCTGTATCTTGACGAGTGCTTGCATCATCAAGATGTAGGATATGTGCCCTTAAAATAGGATTTGCATAAATGGGTACTTCATGGTCGGCATGGGCAGTGGTGCAAAGGACCAATTTCCATGCCGTATGACCCTGTGAATCCATGACTCTATGATCACTGGTAAAGACTGTGGACCAGGACACATCCCAGCTGTAGTATTGAAGATCTGTGCTACAGATCGGGCTGCAACTCTAGCCAAATTGGTACAGTACAGTACCTGACAATATGGAATATGGAGACACAAGAAAGACAGAAAGACTGCAGATGCTGGAAATCTGGAGCAACACACAAAATGCTGGAGGAACTCAGCAGGTCAGGCAGCACCTATACAGGGAAATAAACAGTCAACGTTTTGGGCTGAGACCCTTCATCAGGACTCTCATGACGGATACAGAACTCGTTGAGGGGTCAGGGAAAATGGGGTGGGAAGAAGAGTGGGGCTCAGAGGAGTGAAAGGGGTACGAGGGGTTGGGGGAGGCATGAAAGACCAGCGGTGGGTAGAATGTAGTGGTGGAAGAAGAGGAGCAGTAGGACCTAGCGGCAGTGAGAGGTCTCGTCCTGGAATCAACCTGGATCAGGGTCGGAACCAGAGGCGGCGTGGGCCACGTCCTGGAGGGGTCCAGGGTCAGAACCTGAGGCAGTGGGGCACTGGCCTGAAGGGGGCTGGGATCGGGGTCAGAACCAGAACCAGAGGCATCGGTGGCAATGGCCTGGAGGTGGCCGGAGCTAGGGCAGGAGTCGGGGTCTGAACCAAAGGCGATGGGGGCTACGGTCTGGAGGCAGCTGAGGCCGGGTTCGGAACCGGAGGTTCCAAGTGGGGAATGAGGAATATGTTCTGTTCACAGAAAGCAGAATGAATTGAATGCAATTAACTACTGCTGAATCAGTTACAGAAGACAACAGGAGCAGGAGTAGGCCTGCCCCACCATTCAATATGAACATGGCTGATCTGCCCCAGGCCTCAACGCATGCATCAGTTCTTGCTACCTGCACACAGTCCTCATTTCACTGATCTTACTAACCTGCATTTACCTTTCCTTTAAATACCTCCAGTGTTCTGATCTCCACAACTCTCTGGAGCAGAGAAGTCCAGAGATTCACCAGTCTTTGTGAGAAGAAATTCCTGCACACTGTGGTTTTAATTCCCACCACAATGAACCACTGCCTGATACATGGCGATACCAGTGAATACACTTAGATACTCCATGAATGCAACAGGTCAGCTGAGATTTGGCACCTGCTTGTGGTGAGTCATCAAGGATGAATGGTGCTACAAGGTTGGTAAGAGGGGAAGGGTAGTGAAGGAGTCAGCACCCCAAAGATCTAGGTGACTGCAGAAGGTTCCAAAAAAACTGTGCTCAGCAAAAAGCTGTCTTGCAAGAACAATCAGATGCCTCTTGTATCAACTGTCCTTGAGAGTGAAACCTCAAGAACCACAGGGGAATCCAATCCTGAACAGAGCTTTGCAGAGTCACTGTAACCCAACCTTTCCAACTCCACGTAGATATATACAAATAAGGAAGGTCTGCTGAGGGAGTAGGAATATAAAAAGCCAGTTCCAAATATGAAAAGGAGAACGATAAAGATAATCTCCAAATTGCTACCTAAATTATGTATAACTTGGCACAACATCAACAAGATCAGAGTTGAATGCGATTAGTATGGGAGAAAGGGGCACTGGCATTGGGGAAAGAGGGAGTGTTTCATTGGGTGGGGCTTCACTTGGGTTCTTTATCCAAATGAATCAAGTAACTTGGGCTGTTGATGGTTCTGGGGACGGGATGTGGGGAGGGAGTGAAATTTATAAAGTCTACTAAGGACAAAATGAGAGTGCAGGGTAATGAAATAAATCACGAGTCTTTAACGAAAGGACAGAGATTACAGACATACAAGGAATCCTGGAATTAAAGTCAGAGCATGGGGAAATAGTTAAAAAAAAACAAAATCAAAGGCTCTTGAAGCTAAATGCAAACAGTACATGCAATAAGTTGGACAAATTAGTGGCAATATAAACTGGTGTGAATTACGTAGCACAGGTATCACTGCAAAGTGACTAAGGTTGAGAATGAAGTATTCTAGAACACTTAAGTGTTACAGGAGATGGGCAAAAATGAACAGCAGGGAATACAGCCTTGATGGTAAAAATAGGGGATTAAAGGCCAAAGAGAAAAAAGGATCACAACTCAAAAGTCAATTATCACTTTCTGTGAAACTTAGAAACTGCAAGAAGCAGAAGACATTGGTCGAAGCTGCCTATTACTGGTGTTGTAGTGTAAAGCAGGAAATTACAGGCACGTGTAACAAGGGGAAAAGAATTATCATAGGTGACCTATGGTCTGGGCAAGCAATAATGTGGAAGACAGGTCCATGGAGTGATTCAGGGATCGTTTTCTGGATTAGTATGTTGAAGAACCAACAAAGGAACAGGCTATTTTCGACCTTTTATTGTGCACTGAGTGTAAATTAATAAATAATCAGGGATCCATAGGGAAGAGTGATCATAATTATACAAAATTGGAAATAATTTAGTTCAGTACAATGCAGGCTCTTTATTCTAAACAAGATAAACGATGAAGCTGTGGTGGATTGGGAAACTGTTAATTTTTTAAATGTTGTCTTGTCTACTGACATTCCCTTTAATATAGTTTTCTAAATATCAAAGTACAACAAATATTTATTCCTTTAAGGGCAAAAAACAGCAGAATTAAAAAATGCCCCAGCCAAGGCAAACAAATTAAAGGTAATGTCAGATTGGAAAGGCTAGTAATGTCACCAGCAATGAACCATAAACCAGAGGATAATAAAATTGCAGGTTAACAAGAGTACCAATGTACTGTTGATACTCTTTTCAGAGATTATTATTTTGCAGTTCTGCCTTTCCTTGTAAAAAGGAGAACAAAATGGAAAAGATGAGTATAAAATTTAAACTGTGTCCAATATAGAAAGAGGGAAGGTTATATTGTGGAATAAGGAACTGACAAATAAGTTGGAGAAATTAATGGGACTGAAAGCTGATAAATCCCAAAGACTTGACATGCTGCATCCCAAGATTTTCAAAGAGGTGGCACTGAAGAGAGTGGATGTCTGATTGTCATTTTGCAAAATTCCATAGTGTCTAAGACAGCAAAAATCAACCCATAATTTAGTCAGGAAAAAAATGAGGAACTCTTGACCAGTCAGCCTGACATCAGTAGCAAATAAAATTCTATAATCCATTGTTAATAAAGTGATAGCATGACATTTGACAGAGCCAACATGTATTTATGAGAGGGAAATTGAGTTTGAAAAAGCTGTTGGAGCTTTTGAAGTTATAACTGTTAGAATGGATAAGGGGGAAATCAGTGGATGTGATGTATTTGGACTTTCAGAACAAAATGAGAGCAAGTGGGATGGGGTTAATGTAGTGGTGTGGATGGAGGATTAATGAACAGAAAATGGAGGGTGGGAATAAATGGTTGGCGGTCTGTGACCAGTAGGGTACCAGAGGGATCGATATCAGGCCTCAGGTGTTTGCAGTCTACAATCAATGAATTGGATGAAGGGACTAAGTATAAAGTATAAAAAGGCATTAAGGCTTCAGGGAGCTATGGACAGGCAAAGTGAATGGGGAACGGCATGCAAGATGGAATACAATGTGAAAAAATGTGTGGTTATTTACACTGGTAGAAGATAGAAAAGTAGGGTATTTTTTCCAATGCTGAGAGATTGAAAGTCGTTGGTGTTCAGAGGGACCTGGGTGTCACGGAACACAAATTACTAGAAGTTAACATGCAGCACACCAACAAATAGGAAGGTAAACAGTGAAAGGGAGACACAAGAGATTCTGCAGATGCTGGAATCTGGATCAATACACACAAAATGCTGGAGGAACTCAGCAGGTCAAGCAGGATTTGAGTAAAATAGTAATGACATTTTACCACAATCATATACTGGGCTTTGGTGAGACCACACCTGGAATATTGTGCATGAATCTGTTTTCCCTACCCAAAGATGTCATTGCAAAAAGTGGGGGGTGGGGGGGGGCGGAACTGAGGTTCACCAGAAGTTGTTCTGAGAGATTAAGCAGACTGACCCTATGGTCTCCTGAGTTTAAAAGAATGAGAGGCAATCTCAATAAAATATAGAAAATGCTTCGTGCTTGATAGGGTGAATGGAGGAATAACATGCACAATGTCTAAAATGATAAATTTGTCTCAAAATAAGGGGTTGGCCATTCAGCGCACAGAGGCGGTAAATTTTGGAATCTTCTACTGAAGAGGGCTGTGAGGGCTCAGTCACTGAGGATACTTAAGACAGAGATTGAATGAATTTTAGATGTTGGGGAAATCAAGTAAAGAGGCTCCAAGACATGATATTATTGAATTGTGGAGCTAATCCGAATCTGACATCTGCTGCTATTTCTTATGTTTGCATGTTGCTAACATCATTTCAATACTGTCCCATCTCTCCTTGGTGATACAGTGGAGGTTCAGTGCTGTCAGCTTCACTTTAACATTGTGTTGGAGGATGCTTCAGATCAATCCAAGCAGCAGAAGCGCAGATTTACAGAATCTATACCATGTTCAGCACTGTTGTGCACTTCTCTATTCCTCTCATTTTATGATCACTCGGGTATGATGCCAAGGTGAAACAATGAAATCAGCTACTAGGTCATTGCACCAAATTACCTGCTGACCTCCCACTGGATCAAAAACCAAGGAGAAAGGGTGCAGCTGGGTAACAGCCTGATGCCTCCCATCCCCATCCAGGTATCTCAATTTAACAAGCACAATTATAATCTTGAAGAATAGGTGGCTGGCATAAATTCCCAGGAATTAAAAGTGATAACTTGTGGAAAAATATTCAAATATTATGGTGAACTGAAAGGAAAGATAGAGAGAGACGAATCTGGTTAACATGTCTAGGATTAGCTGAGAGAGATGAAAAATAAGCAGTAATTCTCTCTCTCTCCCCCACCCGCCCCCACCCCACTGATGCTGCCTGACCCACTGACCATCTCCAGATTTTCTGTCTTTATTTCAAAGTTTCAGCAGCAGTTTTTTAGCTTTTTTAAAAATCGGAGTCAGGTCTTTCAGGTGCAAAATTGGGACAGATTTCGATACCTGAACATGGCAGTAATTTGGAACTCTCTTCACTGCAAACCAGCTGGATGGCAGATCAATTGTTAGTTTTATCTCTGTAATTGATAAGATATTACCAACCAAAAGGTATTATGGGATATGAGGAGAAAGTGGATAAGGTGACATTCAGCCATGACCTCAGGACCATTCACTGTTTCACTTTCTTACATCTTGGCTGTGCTCACAGAATTGCTACAGGTTCATTGAGCAGAACCCTTTCCAGTTGATACAGAATTCCAGGTTGTGATGGGTGTCCTCAGAACAACAATCAGTGTACTCAATGGCCGAAGGCCCACTGGGAAGCCCTGTGTTCTTTCCAAAGAGGGGAGGAGACGAACTCAGCTTTCCTGCTGTAGGAAACTTCAGCATAGTCCTTGCTGGAGTGGTGCACAGCAAACTGTAAGAAGTTGTACACACCCACATTGGGAAGGAGGCCATAACACAGAGTTCATCATTCAAGATGGGGACATGGGTTTGTCCAAGGTACCACAGCCAGTTTGCCAATGGTAGCATCTTATGCCACAGTCACATTGTCAAAGCAGGAGCAGTTCGAAGAAAATGTCAGCCTACGGCACACTCATAAGCTCGCCAAAGTTCACAACAATATTTGTTCTTGAACTCAGATCAGCAAAAGCTGGTTAACTAGTCTATTTGAAGAAGTCAAAGATGCACAAATTGGCTGGAGTAT
Source organism: Pristis pectinata (assembly GCF_009764475.1). Lineage (NCBI taxonomy): Eukaryota > Metazoa > Chordata > Chondrichthyes > Rhinopristiformes > Pristidae > Pristis > Pristis pectinata. The sequence goes on from NC_067410.1 coordinate 53,847,565, forward strand.
TTACTGATGTTGCAGAAATTGGAATTAAAACATTCTCTTTTCATTTGGGCTTTGTTACAGGTGGCCATTAAATTAAGGTAATCTAAACTTGGGTCCTTACCTTTTGATGGATCATTTGTCGAGGGAAAAAGAAATAAGGGATAGAAATAACAGCAAGAACACCACTGGAAATGAGCAATCCAAGCCACCAGGCACCAATCCACCGGGGGTCACTGGGCTTCATGTCAATGGTAGCTGAGGAGGGTGACAAAACAAGGAGACATAGCTCATTCACCAACACAGTCATTTAACTGGTGGAACATGTCCTCACACTCAACAACTTCTCATTCCATTTAACTCACTTTCCCCAGATTAAAGTTATGAGAACTAGCATGGGCCCAAGCTATGCCTGTCATGTTGTTGGACACATGGAACAGTCCTCAGTCTAAGCTGATTTGGGTATACTCCCCTAATTCTTTCTCCAACATATATGGCATTAGCGCCACATCCTTTTCTAATTATTTTAATTATTTTAAATCTGTGTCCTTTGGCTATCAACCCTCTCACATCAATGAAAATACAGTTGATTTGAATCAGAAATTATCCAGCATAAACAAAGTAATATTCTTTGAGTCAAACAGCGCAGAAACAGGCCCTATGGCCTACTGAGTCTATGCCAACCATCAAAATCCCATTTACATTAATCCTACATTTTCCTACCTTATTCTCCCCAACTTTCCTTGGCAATTTATTTGAGAAATTTCCATTCCGTAATCTTGCTGGTGCGTTTTGGTGAATCCCATAGTGGATGCAGATTCTTATCATTTCACCTTCAATATTTAGATCTGAGACCTGTCCAGACTGATTGCCCTTGATCTCCTCTCTGCTGAACTGGTGTCCCTGGATCAGGTTGCAGGAGATCTCACACATGTAGTCTGGGGAGAATGAATGGGATGCCCCAGAACATGCTACCTGGAAAAACAGTCTCCATGAGGAAATTAAAAGTCACCCATCTCCCAGCTGCAGGCACTGTCAGTTTCGATGATCAAAGTTTTCCCAAGGGAGAATGAGCTTCCAAAACACAACTGTGCAAGAACTGGCCCCCTGAACCCACAGAAGCCTGATGAGGGCACAGGAAATGAAATTGCAAAGTAATGCAGAAGCAGCAGCAGTGAAATTTAGAAGTGAATGAATCAGTAAAAGCCAAAGTCGAAATAGGGTCACAGTCATACATCATGGAAAAAGGCCCTTTGGCCCAAATCGCCCATGATGACCGTGTTGTCCAGTGAGCTAGTCCCATCTGCCCATGTTTAGCCCAAAGCACTCTGGGCGTCTCCTATCCATATACTTATCTAGATGGCTTTTAAATTTTGCTAATGTGCCCGCCTCAACCAATATTTCTGACAGCTCATTCCAAATATACACCATGCTTTGCGTGAAGAAGCTGCCCTGATGCCCCTTTTAAATGTCTCACCTCTGATCTTAAAGCTATGCCCTCTTGTTTTTAGTACCTTCTCCCTGGGAAAAAGACAATGTGCTTTCATCCTGTCTATGCCCCTCATGATCTTATATACCTCTATCAGGTCACCCCTCAAACTCCTACATTCCAGGGAATAAAGTCCAAGTTTATGCAACCTTTCCTTGTATGTCAGGGCCACCAGGTTCAGGCAACATCCTGTAAATTTTTTCTGCACTCTCTATAGTTTAATAACATCTCTTCTATAATAGGGCAACCAAAACTGTAGACAACACCCCAAGTGCGGCCTCACCAACGTCTTATATAACTGCAGCATAACTTCCCAGGTTCTATACTCAAGTGTCCTGACTGATGAAGGTCAGCATGCCAAACACTTTCTTCACCACCCTTTCTACCTGTGATGCTGCTTTCAGCGAACTATGCACTTACACTCATAGGTCCCTCTGTTCCATAACACTCCCCAGGGCTTTGCCATTCACTGTTATCCTGATTTGATCCCCCAAGGTGCAATACCTCACATTTATCTCGATTGAAAGCCATTTGCCAGTCCTCAGCCCACATACTGAGCTGAACAAAAACCCCCTATTTTAGTATTATCCACAAACTTACTAACCATGCCTTGTACATTCAAATCCAGATCGTTTATATAAATTACAAACAACAGAGGTCCCAGCACTGAACAATGTGGCACACCATTAGACAATAAAGAATTACAGTTCCCAGTAGGCAATGCAAGGGGTCACATGGGTGAACAGAAAGAAAAGCTGTAATAAGATGGAGAAAAAGCCAGCCGGCGTGGTGAGGGCGCACGTTGTTTCTGAAGTTCAGCAGTCACCGGATTTGCCAAGAAAGATTCAGGTGAGAGGCTGAGAGATCCCGTTATGGATCAGCTAAGTCCTCCCATGGCTATGCAGTTTATTGGCAATCTAACCGATAATTGGAAATGCTTCAAACAGCGATTCAACATATACTTAGATGCTAGTGGAGTGAGAAGGAATGATGAAAAATTGAAAGCATCTATTTTTTTGCACGTTATTGGCGAAGATGCTTTGGACATCTATAACGGCTTTCAAATTGATGAGGCAGCTTTTGAGTTCAGCACTTTGATGAAAAAAATTTGAGGGCTATTTTATCCCAAGTAAAAACATCACATCTGAGAGATATAATTTTTTTTCCTGTGACCAGAAACAAGGTGTTAGCTTCAACCAATACTTAGCTGAGCTTCACACACTGAGCAAGTCTTGTGAATTTGGAGATTTGAGAAACTCACTAGTTAAAGACAGAAAATAGTTTGTGGAATTCCAGATAATGGACTCAGAGAAAGACTGTTGCATGAAAAAGATTTGACCCTGGAAAAGGTCAGCAGAAACTACACAAGCACAAGCTAAGGAGCTGCACAGGGCAGACACAACAGTACATGCTGTGAAAACAGAGAAGCAGCACACAAGGCATTTCGGAAAGCAACAGCAAAACAAAGAGGAAGGCTCAAACAGCAAATGCAGCAAATATGGAGGTTGACACATTACAAAGGTGTGTCCTGCTTATGGGAAGTCCTGTAATAGCTGTGGGAAGAAGAATCACTTTGCAAGGTGCTGCAAAGCTGGGGCTAACAAGAGAAAGGTGCACACAGTTGATGAGGAAATGGAGGAATTCTTTGTGGATTCTGTACAGACTGTGGCTGCTGGTAAAACAGAATGGATTGTTCCAGTAACTGCATGAGACAGTAATTCCACTCAAGCTTGACACTGGAGCTCAGGTGAATCTGTTACCCATGGATGATTATAAGACTCTGACAGTAAAGAGTAAGATTTACCCTGTGAAGTTAAAAGTGACAGGCTACACTGGAGAGAAAGTTCCAGTAAAAGGAGGCTGTATGGTGACCTTTAAGTACAAGGGGCAGCACTTGAAATCACAGCCACTGATTGTAGAAAGAAGAGTACAGCCAATATTAGGTTTGAGTGCACGTGAAAAGCTCAACCTAGTGAAAAGGAGCGAGGGACACCTCTGAGGAGGAACCCCATGGATCTATGACCACAAATTCCAACCCATGGCTGTGACCCATCCCCTGTCAGTACACCAAAGGGGCCAGCATATGGAGAAAATGAACATGTGGATCAGAGTTCCCAGGTAAACACCAATAGTAATGCAGCAAATGAAAGTAATAACACCTGTGAAAACAAGTACCAGACCAAAAAGGACCATTAAACCACCTCAGGGACTGATTGAAAGCTGCTGAGTAGACAAGGGTTCTTGGCAGGTTTGTAGGTCGTCCTACCAGGGACAAGTTGTAGTGGTCACGTCTCTGGCACCGAGACTGGACCCTCAGCTCAGAAAGGAAGCAAGGAAAAGAGGAGAGCAGTAGTGATAGGGGATTCAATAGGTGGACAGATATGAGGTTCCGTGGGAGAGATCAAGAATCCCGGATGGTCTGTTGCCTCCCTGGTGCCAGGGTCCGTAATATCTCAGATCGAGTTCTCGATATTCTCAGGAGGGAGGGTGAGCAGCTAGATGTCGTGGTCCATGTAGGGACCAATGACGTGGATAGGAAGGAGGAGGAAGTCCTGCAAAGAGAGTTTAGAGAATTAGGTGCAAAGTTGAAGGACAGGACCTCCAAAGTTGCAATCTCAGGATTGCTACCCGTGCCACGTGCATGTGAGGCTAGAAATAGAAAGATAATGCAGCTAAATACGTGGCTAAGGAGATGATGCAGGAGGGAGGGTTCATGTTTCTTTGTTCCAGGGAAGGTGGGACCTGTTCCGACGGGATGGTTTGCACCTGAACTGGAGGGGTACTAACATACTTGCGGGTAGGTTTGCTAGTACTGCTCCAGGGAGTTTAAACTAGATTTTCAGGGGGAGGGGAGCCAGAGTGTTAGAGCAGATAATGAGGTGGAGGAGGAAAAAGGTCATGCGAGGACTGCCTGTATAGACAGAAATCAAAGGTTTGTACATGATAGAAATGTTCTCAGGTGCATCTATTTCAATGCAAGGAGTATTGTAGGTAAAACAGATGAGCTTAGGGCGTGGATTGGCACGTGGGATTACGACATTATTGCTATTAGTGAGATTTGATTGCAGGAGGGGCAGGACTGGCAGCTTAATGTTCCGGGATTCCGTTGTTTCAGACATGGGGGGAGGGATGAAAGGCGGAGAAGTGGCATTACTAGTCAGGGAAAATGTCACAGCTGTGCGGAGAGTGGACAGCCCGGAGGGCTTGTCTACAGAGGCCATATGGGTGGAGCAGAGAAACAGGAAAGGTGTGACCACACTAATAGGGTTGTATTATAGACCACCCAATAGTCAGAGAGAATTGGAGGAGCAAATCTGTAGAGAGATAGCAGACCAATGTAAGAAACAGAAATTTTAACTTTCCACATATTGACTGGGACTCTCACACTGTGAAAGGGCCGGATGGCTTGGAATTTGTCAAATGTGTTCAGGAAAGTTTTCTATATCAATATATAGAGGTACCAATGAGAGAGAGATCTCCTATTAGGGAACCAGGCAGGTGAGGTGACAGAAGTATGTGTTGGTGAACATTTTGGGTCCAGTGACCATAATGTCATTAGTTTCAAGTTAATTATGGATAAGGATAGGTCTGGTCCTCGAGTTGAGGTTCTAAATTGGAGAAGGGCCAATTTTGTGGAAATGAGAAAGGATCTAAGAAGAGTAGATTGGGATAAGTTGCTTTCTACCAAGGATGTGTTCAGTAAGTGGAAGGCCTTCAAACGCGAAATCTTGAGAGTGCAGAGTTTGCATGTTCCTGCCAGGATTAAAGGCAAAGTTAACAGGCATCAGGAACCTTGGTTTTCAAGGGATATTGGTGATCTGGTTAAGAAAAAGAGAGGTGTATAGCAGGTATAGGCAACTAGGAACAAATGAGGTACTTGAAGAGTAGAGAAAATGTAAGAAAATACTAAAAAAGGAAATCAGGAAGGCAAAAAGAAGACATGAGGTTGCTTTGGCAGATAATGTGAAGGTAAACCCGAAGGGTTTCTACAAGTATATTAAGAGTAAAAGGATAGTAGGGGACAAAATTGGTCCCCTAGAAGATCAGAGTGGTCGTCTATGTGTGGAGCCTCAGGAGATGGGGTAGATCTTAAACAGTTTTTTTGCATCAGTATTTGCTCAGGAATCTGGCATAGTGTATATGGAAGGAAGGGAAACAAGCAGTTGTGTCATGGAACATATAGAGATTAAAGAGGAGGAGGTGCTTGCTGCCTTACAGCAAATAAAGGTAGATAAATCCCCCAGGCCTGACAGGATATTTCCTCGGACCTTGAGAGAGACAACTGTAGAAATTGCAGGGGCCCTGGCAGATATATTTAAAATGTCCTTAGCCACGGATGCGGTGCTGGAGGACTGGAGGGTAGTTCATGTTGTTCCGTTATTCAAAAAAGGCTCTAAAAGTAAACCAGGTAATTACAGGCCAGTGAGCCTGACATCAGTAGTAGGTAAATTACTGGAAGGTGTTCTGAGAGATCGGATATACAAGTATTTGGACAACCAAGGGCTGATTAAGGATAGTCAGCATGGCTTTGAGTGTGGTAGATTGTGTTTAACGAATATTGTAGAGTTTTTCGAGAGGTTACCAAGAAAGTAGATGAAGGAAAGGCTGTGGATGTTGTCTATGTGGACAATGTAAGGCCTCTGACAAGGTCCCACATGGGAGATTAATTCAGAAGGTTCATCAATGGAGAGGCTGTAAACTGGATTTGAAATTGCTTGTGTGGGAGAAGACAGAGAGTGGTAGTGGATGATTGTTTCTCAGACTGGAGGCCTGTGACTAGTGACGTGCCTCAGGGATCTGTGCTGGGACCATTGTTGTTTGTTGTCTATATCAATGAGCTAGATGATAATGTGGTAAATTGGATCAGCAAGTTTGCTGATGACACTAAGACTGGAAGCATTGTGGACAGTGAGGAAGGTTTTCAAAGCTTGCAGAGGGATCTGAACCAACTGGAAAAATGGGCCAGAAAATGGCAGATGGAATTTAATGTGAGGTGTTGCATTTTGGAAGGACAGATCAAGGTAGGACAAACACAGTAAATGGTAGGGCACTGAGGAGTGCAGAGGAACAAAGGGATCTGGAAGTTCAGATACCTCGTTCCCTGAAAGTGGCGTCACAAGTAGACAGGGTTGTAAAGAAGGCTTTTGGCATCCTGGCATTCATAAATCCAAGTATTGAGTATAGGAGTTGGGATGTTATGGTGAGGTTGTATAAGTCACTGGTGAGGACAAATTTGGAATATTGTGTGCAGTTCTGGTCACCTAACTATAGGAAGTATATCAGTAAGATTGAAAGAGTGCAGAGAAGATTTACTAGGATGTTGCCGGGTCTTCAGGAGTTGAGTTACAGGGAAAGATTGAACAGGTTAGGACTTTATTCCTTGGAGCATAGAAGAATGAGGGGAGATTTGATCGGGGTTTGCAAAATTATGAGGGGTACAGACAGAGTAAATGCAAGTAGGCTCTTTCCACCTAGATTAGGAGAGATATGTGTGAGAGGACATGGCTTTAGGGTGAACATTAGGGGGAGCTTCTTCACTCAGAGTGGTGGGAGTGTGGAACGAGCTGCCATCTGACGTGGTAAGTGCGGGCTCACTCTTAAGTTCTAAGAATAAATTGGATAGATACATGGATGGGAGAGGTCTGGAGGGTTATGGACTGGGTGCAGGTCAATGGGACTAGCGGAATAAAGTTTCAGCACAGACTAGAAGGGCCAAACGGCCTGTTTTCTGTGCTGTAGTGTTCTATGGTTCTAAAGGGGGAAGATGTGTTATTATGTAGTTATAATAAAGAACTACAGTTCCCAGTAGGCAATGCAAGGGGTCACATGGGGGAACAGGAAGTGGCTGGTGGCAGGCGTAGTGTTGCGCGGGTATTAGTTTTGCTTCGTTGTTTCCTTCTGTATTAGATGTACTGTATTTGATGTTGGTTGGTTTTTGTAGTGCTTTTAGTGAATAAACGTTTTGTACCAAAAAAAACAGGAAGTGGCTGTAAAAAGAGGGGAAAGCAAGTAGTCTGGTGTGTTGGTTAATAAAAATGTTCAGATAGTAAACCCATGCGAAGTTTGTCTCTTGATGAAGAACAAACATAACAGCCTCCAGTCTGAGAAACAACCCTCAACCATCACCCTCTGCTTCCTACCACTGAGCCTACTATGATCCAATCTGCTACGTCCTCCTGAATCCAATGCAATCTAACCTTCCAGACTAGCCTCCCACGAGGGACCTTGCTAAAGTCCATATCGACAACATCCACTGCCCTCCCTTCATCTACCCTCTTGTTTACCTCCTCGAAGAACTCCAAGAAATTTGTCAGACACAACTTCCCTCGCACAAAGCCGTGCTGACTGTCCCAAATGAAACCCTGTCTCTCCTAACGTTGGTAGATCCTTTCCCTCAGAATCCCTCCAGCAAATACCAATGTCAGACTCACTGGTCTTCAGCTTCCTTGCTTGTTTTTGCTACCCTTTTTAAACAATAGTACCACATTAGCCACTCTCCAGTACAAATACACAACATCAAATACAAGGGGGCTGAAGTTCAGAGCGGTGATATTTGAGTTCTGCAAAATATCAGTCAAACCCTATTTGAAACTGCACAAGCACTGAAAGAATTAATGGAGTGACAGAGGTGAATTTAAAAGCATATTTTAAAATTAGATATTGCCAAAGCAGAACGATGTCAACAAGCACTTCTTCACACAAGCCTCTCCCCAAAAAAGCTCTTCACATTGTGGACAGTTGAAAATCTTGAATTAAAGATTAATAATTTCTGAGAAACAAGGGAGTAAAGAGTTTTGGGGCCAAGAGAGGAACTGAATGTGCCATGCTCTGACTGAATGTTGGAGGGTATCAAGGGGCTAAATGGCTTCTTCCCATTCCTGTGATCCTGGCACCAGAATGAACATTACTCTGTATCTAAGCATTCTACATTTGTCTTAAAAACACCATCAGTGAAAGGAGAATTTCACAAACTTATGCTGGTGTTTATAAAGACAATCAAAACTCAATAAAACTATTAAAAAAATGCTTGGACTCTGCTGGTGTTAGCAGTTGCCATTGTTACATAATCAAAACAAGCCAGTTCCTTGTGTATTCATTTCCCATCTTTGTTGTTGATGGAACCTACAGTTTAACAGGAGTAGGAGGGGCAATGGAACTCTGTTTCTTGGTATTTGAAAACCAGCAAGGAAACCATCACTTAGATCCACTTAGTAAGTTAGATACTCTTCTGCTTTCCTACTTGCACTTTATGCCTATGCCAATGCCAATACTTCAGAAAGCCTACCATTTTTCCTATAAATTGGATGAGTTCCTTGTGTTATCATAACAGCTTATAGTCATAGTCATGGAATCATACAGCAGAGGAACATGCCCTTTGGCCCATTAAGTCACACTGACCACCAAGCACCCATTTACACAAGCCCTACACTAGTTCCATTTTAATTTCCCCACAACACCCCCCAGATTCTACCATTCACCTACATCCTAGGGTAATTTATAGTGGCTAATTAACAGACCAACCAGCATGTGTTTGGGATGCGAGATGAAACCTCCCACAGTAACAGAGAGAACGTCACAACTCTAGATAAACAATGTCAGAGTTTAGGATTGAGCTCAGGTCACTGGAGCTGTGAGACAGCAGCTCTACCAGCTGTGCTACTGGCTGCCCCTGCACAGAAAGTGGTCCAATTACCAGGCAGATTTAAGCCTGCTGAACTCAAGCTCAAAACCAAGTCAGAGGTCATTGAATACACATCACTCTGGTCTGACTGACAACTAACTCTGCTCGTCTTTGCTTTGTTTGATTCAGGTTCTCTTCATCTATGGTGATGCTGAGCAGTCCTATCGGAAGGAGGCCAAACCAAAAAGAATTTTGTTAATTCTGGCTAGGTTCCTCTGTTATTTCAATTTACCTTGGCATTGAAATCAACTTTCTCCTTCTCAATCTTTCTCCTTCTAAAGCTCTTCTAAACCTTATGATAGTATGAGCACAGTTCCCTTAGATGTTCCCCTACTGAGCTCACTAACACAATCACTGTTTCCATAAGATGGATAAATAATGAGGGAGGACCCAGTTTCTTTCTTCATTGGTTGTAAGCAATTAGACAAATTATAATTAAGAATTCACACATATATAAAGATGCCCGTATTCTTTGTAAATATTTGTTCATATATATTTTATTTTGCAGTTAAACAATTGAAATGGTGATTACCTTTGAAACACTGGAAGTATTTAGTACTACCATACAGAAAAAGTATGAAAAGGCCTTATTTTGTTTCTATATCCATTAATGACACCAGCATCTTTCAATGACTTCCACTTACCTGGATTCACTCTGTCCAGGTCCACAAATAAACGTAACATCACAGACCCAAGTAAATACCCAAAGGCAGGCCCAAAGACAGATATTGCAAACAGGATTGCTGAAGAGGATGAAAAGGAAAGACACAATTTACTAAGCAAAAAATGACCCAGAAACTCTAATGCATTTCACAACCATTTGTGTTGTACACATGGAACTTTCAAAGAGATCTAATTGCCAAGTCAATTTGATACTTAGTGCAGCAGTAGCACACTTCCTGCAGTTTGATGCAGATCCTCTGCACTTCTGAGGCAGATACACATGATGGCTGCACAATGACATCATCTGGCACTGTTTTTTTTTCAAATTGTTTGCTTTAAATTCCATGGTGTAGACAAAGTGTACAAGCAAATCAGGCCTTGCACACTTAACCAGATCTTAACCACAGAGTTCAGGGCTGCTTTGGTATTAATTACTCCCATGGACCATTGCGGGGAGTCCAAGCCAGCCATCTCATTCCAGGTTGATGGCTTCTTGAAGTTTTCAAAGTTTCTCAGTGACCTCTTTGGCATTTTTGATAAGGAAGGATGTAACAGCAGTGCTTACAGTAGAGATGTCATTCTTGGGGGAATTGTCCGGTGAGGCCATATGGGTAGAACTTAGATACAAGAAGTGGAGAGTTTCCCTAGTGGGAGAAATTGCTCATAGTTGTAAGAATAATAGGGTTGTATTAGTGGGAGATTTTAATTTCCCTGGTATGGACTGGGACACACAGAGTGTTAAGGGCCTAGATGGGGTGGAATTTGTGAAATGTGTTCAGGAAAGTTTCCTGAGTCAATATATAGAGAACCCTCCTCTTAGGGAATGAGGCAGGGCAAGTAACGGAAGCGGCAGTCAGAGAGCACTTTGGCTCGAGTGACCATAATTCTATTAGTTTTAAGATAGTGATGGAAAAGGATAGGATATTTAAGGTCCTAATCTGGAGCAGGGCTAATTTTGGGGGAATCAGGCAGGATCTAGCAGAGGTCAATTGGGAGAATCTGTTTGAAGGGAAAGGAATGAATGGCAAGTGGGAGGGTCTTAATAGTGAGATATCAAGAATCCAGGAGCAGCATGTTCCTGTTAGGGTGAAGGGCAATCCTGGCAAGTTTAGGGAACCCTGGCTGACCGAGTGCATCCTCAAACTTTGTGGGAGGCTACAGATGAAATTCTGGAGTCACTTGAGGAGATACTCCCTTCACCATGAGCCACTGGTGAAGTTCCCAAAGATTGGAAGGTTGTTAATGTCATTTCATTGTTTAAGAAGGGTAGCAAGGACACCCAGGGAACTAGAGGCCACTCAGCCTGACATCAGTAGTTGGGAAGTTACTGGAGGAAATTCCGATCTACCAGGATTTGGGTAGACGAAGTCTGATTAGGAGAAGTCAGCATTGCTTTGCATGTGGGAGGTTGTGTTTTAAGAATCTTTTAGAGTTTGTTGAGGAGATAACCGAAAGGGTAGATGAGAGTAGGGCAGTGGAAGTTGTTGCTATGGACTTTAGCAAGGCCTTCTACAAGGTCCCGCATGGCAGGCTGGTCTGGAAGGTTAGGTCCCATGGAATCCAGGGAGAGCTAGTTTAGTGGATTCAAAATTGGCCTGGAGGTAGGAAGCAGAGGGTGGTGGTTGAAGGTTGTTTCTTGGAATGGAGGCTGGTGGGTATATGGAACAAGCTCCCAGAGGAAGTGGTTGAGGCAGGTACAATTGTATCATTTAAGAAGCACTTGGATAGGTACATGCAAGGGCGGGACTTAGAGGGATATGGCTGAACAAAGAAAATTAGGACTAGCTGTGTGGGCACTATGGCCGGCATGTTCTGGTTGAGCCAAAAGGCCTGTATTGCTCTATGACTCTATGACTATGATCCCATGACCCCTTTCACTGCAAATTGGGTCCCTTTATCAGCTCTCCAGCTTTTCCCACCCAGTCACATTTCTCATCCTGTCCCTGATTCCCCAGTCATTTCTGACCTCAGCTCTACAATCATGTAAGAACAACAGAAAATGCCAGAAACACTCAGCAGATCAGGTGTAAACTCTGGAATGACGAAGGGTCTGATGAAGGGTCTCTGATTAGCAACATTAATTCTTTTTCTCTTTCAAGATGCTACCTGACCTGCTGACTATTTCCAGTGTTTTGTTTTAATTTCACATATCCCCTTAGTCGTGCAGCCTGATACAATCCCAGATCATCTCTCTGCCTCTGTTCTTATCCATGATACACTGAAAATGACATCAACTCCATCATCTCCCTGATCAACCCCATCTCCTGCACTAAGCTATCACCCTCTCAATGGCACCTCACTCTCTCTCTGTCCTCACCCCAGCACCCCCAATCATCTCCCCACCAAGCTCCAATATGGTTACCAATTCACTTTCTTCAAGTGCTGGGAGATCTCAGATTGCATACACTTAGCAGTGTATTTTTTTTTGTTTTGTTTTGGGTCCACACCATTGGCCTCAAAGTCATCCAAATATCTACACCTTGGAATCTCATAGAGAACTGGTGTGAGCCACACACATGGCACTATTTAAAACATGCTGTTGGCACACCATAATTTCTTGAACAGAGCCTTACAAGTCAAACCATTCACTAAATAAACAGGTTTGAAACTGTACTCAAAGAGAGAAGGATAAGGCATCATCAAAATAATGATAATTGGGACCCTAGGATTGCCAGATTCATGGGAGTCATAGAGCCATAGAATCATACAGTACACAAAGAGGCCCTTCAGCCCAACTTGTGCATGCTGACTAACGTGCTCAACTAAGCTAGTTCCATTTGCCTGTGTTTGGCCCATATATCTCTAAACCTTTCCTTTCTATATACTTATCCAAATGTCTTTTAAATGTTGTTACTGTACCTGCCTCAACTACTTTTGATGGCAGCTCATTTCATATACACACCACCCTCTGTGTGAAGAAGTCCTCAGGTCCCTTCGAAACCATTCCCCTTTCACCTAAAACTTTTGCCCTCTAGTTATTTGTTCCCTTTCCCTTGGAAAAACACTTTGTGCATTCACCCTATGTCTGTCATGATTATATATATATATCTCTGTCAGGTCACCCCTAAGTCTCCTATATTCCAAGGAATAAAGTCCTAGCCTGGCAAACCTCTCCCTATGACTCAGGCCCTTGAGTACTGGTAACATTCCTGAACATTCTTGTAAATTTTCTTTGCACTCTTTCCAGCTTAATGATGTCTTTCCTATAACGGGGTGACCAAAACTGTACACAATACTCCAAGTGCAACCTTACCAGTGTCTTGTATAACTACAACATAATGTCCAAAGACCTACACTGAATGCCCTGACTAATGAAGGTCAACATGCCAAATGCCTTCTTCACTACCCTCTCTACCTGTGACGCCACTTTCAGCAAACTATATACCTCTACTCTTGTAATTTTTGATAATGATTTTCACTGTCTACGATACCACCTCTTTTCATATCATCTGCAAACTTACTAATCATTCCTTGTACATTCTCTTCCAAATTGTTCATATAAGTAACAAACAACAAAGGTCCCAGCACTGATCCTTGTGATGAACAACTCGTTATAGGCTTCCAGTCTGAGAAACAACCTTCCACCATCACCCTCTGCATCCAACCATCGAGCCAATTATGAATCCAGGTAGCTAGCTCTCCCTGGTTAGATCCTTGCGATCTAACCTTCCAGACGAGACTATCATGTGGGCCTCATGGACGATGTCCACTGCCCTGCCCTCATCTATCCTCTTGGTTACCTCTTCAATAAAGTCTGACAGATTTGTCAGACATGATTTCCCACAACTATCCCTCATCAGACTTTGTCAATCCAAATGTTGGTAGATCCTGTCCCTCAGAATTCCCTCCAGTAACTTCCCCACTATTGATGTCAGACTCACGGGCCTGTATTTCCTTTGTGGCCCTTCTTGAATAGCAGTACATTAGCCACCTTCCAATATTCTGGAACTTCACCTATGGCTAAAGATAAAGCAAGTATTTCTTCAAGAGCCTCCACAATTTCCTCCCTTGCTTCCCATAAGCTATGAAGATGAACTTGCTCAGGCCCTGGGGATTTATCCACCTCAATATGCTACAAGGCAGCCAATACCTCCTCCTTGATAATTCATATGTCTGCTGGAGTTGCCTGAATATGCAGAAAACGTTCATTTGCTTTCATATCAAAACTTTCATATCCTTTCATTTGCCCTCCTAAAGTGCAACACGTCACACTTGCCCAGATTAAACTCCACCTACTACTTATTTGCCCATATATGTAACTGATCTATGTCCCGCTGTATTCTCTGATTGTCCTTTACACTGTCCACAACTCCACCAATCTTGGTGTGATCCACAAACTTGCTAATCTACCCATCCACATTTTCATCCAAATCATTGCTGCATATCACAAACAACAGAGGTCCCAGCACCAATCCTTACCGAACACCACTGGTCACAGACCTACAGCCAGAATAACAGCCTTCCACCCCTACTCTGTCTTCTATTGGCAAGCCAGTTCCGAATCCAAACTTGCAATTTTCCCTGGGTCCCATTCATCTTTATCTTCTGAATCAATTTGCCATTTTTCAGCCCACCCACCTAGACGATCAAGGTCCCGCTGCAATTCTTGATACTCCTCTTCACTGTCCACGACACCACCTATTTTAATGTCATCTGCAAACTTACTAACTATTCCTCATATATTCTCATCCAAATTGTTGATATAGATGACAAATAACAATGGGCCCAGCACCAACCAACCCCTGGGGAACACCACAAGTCACAGACCTCCAGTCTGAGAAACATCCTTCCACCATCACCCTCTGTTTCCTACCAATTCAACCCAGGTAAAAAGATAATGGCTGTCTATTCTATCTGTGCCTCTCATTATCTGATAAACTTCTATCAGGTCTCCCCTCAGCCTCTACCACTCCACATGAAACAACCCAAGTATGTCCAACCTCTCATAACACATGCTTTCTAATCCAGGGAGCATCCTGGTAAACCTCCTTTATACCCTCTCCAAATCCTCTGCATCCTTCCTATAATGGGGTGACCAGAATTGAATGCAATACTGAATTGAATTCAATACTCCAGATGCGGCTGAACCAGAGTTTTATAAAGCTGCTACATAACTTCCTGACTCTTGAACTCAGTGCATCAACTAATAAACTAATAAAGAATGCCATACGCCTTCTTTATCACCCTATCGAATTATGTGGCCAATTTCAGAGAGCAATGGACTTGGACCCCAAGATCCTTCTGTACATCAGCGCTGTTAAGGGTCCTGCCATTAACGGTGTACTTTCCCTTTACATTTGATCTCCCAAAGTACAGCACATATCCCACTGTGTATATCCCACTGTATCTTTTGGCAATCTTCTAAAATATCCACAACACCACCAAATCTTTGTATTGTCTGCCAACTTATGAACCCATCAATCCAGGTTTTCATCCAAGTATCAGTAAAAAAACACCATCACATGCACACTCTAGGAATTTCTCCTCCACATTACTATTGCTAATTTGGTTTGACCGATCTATGTGTAGATTAAAGTCACCCATGATTCCAGTTGTGCCCTTATTACCCAATTAATTCCATTCTCTACATCTCCACAACTGTTAGAGGGTCTTCAGACAAACTAACTTCATGCTCTTTGGAATCTCTTAGATCCACCCATTCAGAGTAAACATCAGGATTGTCCAAACCAATATCCATCCTCACCATCATATTGATTTCCTCCTTTTCTAACACCACCCCATCTTCTCTCGCTTTTTGCCTGTCCTTCTGAAATATTGAATGCCCCTGAATGTTCATTTCCCAGCATTGGTCACTTTGTAGTCATGTCTGTGTAACAGAAGCTGTATCATATCCATTTATGTCTATTTGTGCTGTCAATTCATTCACCTCTTTGCAAATTGCCTTAATGTAATTAAGGTAATTAGGTAAATACAGTGCTCTGTACATTAAGGCACAAGTCCTTAGACTTGTATTTTTAGCATTATTAACCCTCTGAAGTTTTCTGTGCTATGGCCCCATTTGCCTCTTGCCCTTATTTTCTCTCCCTTTCATTTATGGAGTCACAGCATGAAAAACAGCCTTCAGCCCACCAAGTTCAAACCGACCATCATGGTTTATTCACACTAATCCTACAGTAATCCCATTTTATTCTCCCCACATTCCCATCAACTTTCCCCAGATTCTACCATTCACCTACATACTAGGGATAACTTACAGCAGCCATTTAACCTACCAACCTTCACGTCTTTGGATGCGGGAGGAAACTGGAGCACCCAGAGGAAACCCACAGAGTCACAGAGAGGACGTGCAAACTCCACACTGACAACACCCGAGGTCAGGATTGAACCTTAGTCTCTGACACTGTGAGGCAGCAGCTCTACCTGCTGCACCACTGTGCTACCCTCCTTCTCTGACTGCCATTCCTTTCCCTGTTTCCCACTCTACCATCTCCCTGCTCAAATTTCCGTTCCTCTACCATTATAGGGCAACATTAATAAACACCTTCCCACTCCCAAGCCAGGACATTGGTCCCAGTCTTGCCTTCTTGTAACCCACACAGAATGTACTGATTCCACTTTCAAATGTCCCAATGTCCCAGGACTCTGAATCTGCACACCACCTCCCCCCACCCCAAACCACACCATTCTCCAGTCACTTATCATCTGATACAACTTCCTATCTCTATCCATGCTCATATGTGGCACTGGGGGTATTTCAAGAGCTTGCAGATGCCTGGAGTGAAGCACCAGCAGTGTGTCAGTGTTTGCAAGAGGTATCAGTGTTACATTATTTACTGTCTGCCACCTGGAGTGTCTCTACACCTCCCCAGGAGATTGCAGTTTCTACAAGAGCTCCTAGAACATAGAACAGTACAGCACTGGACAGGCCATTCAGCCCACGATGTTGTGCCGATCTTGATGCCGATTTATACTAAGTGTCCTCCTCCTGTTTATCATCCACATCCCTCCATTCCTTTCATATTCATGAGTCTGTCTAAAATCTTCTTAAACTCCACCACACTGCCTGCTTCCAGTACTGCCCCTGGTGACCCATTCCAGGCACCTACCGCCCTCTGCAGAAAAAACTTGCCCCTCACATCACCTTTAAACTTCCCCCTCAACCTTAAAAGCATGTCCTCTGGTATTTGACATTTCTACCCTGGATAACAGATTCTGACTGTCTGCCCTATCTATGCCTCTCATAATTTTAAAAACCTCTATCAGGTCTCCCCTCAGCCTCCGATGCTCTAGGAAGAACAACCCAAGGTTGAATGCAGGCAGCATCTCTTCTGTACTTTTTCCACAATCTCTACATCCTTCCTATAATGGGGCAACCAGAAATGCACACAATACTCCAAGTGTGGTCTGACTGAAGTTTTATATAGTTGCACATGACTTCCTTATTCTTATACTCAACACCCCTACCAATGAAGGCAAGCATGCCATATGCCTCCTTCACCACCTTATCCACTTGCATAGATACATTCAGTGAACTATGGACCCTCTGTATCTCAATGCTATTAAGGGGCTTACCATTAACTTTATACTTTGTCCTTTCATTTGCTCCCCCCCCCCCACAGAGCAACACCTCACACTTGCCCAGATTAAACTCCACCTGCCACTCCTCTGCCCATATTTGTAACTGATTTATATCCCGCTGTATTCTCTGATTGTCCTTTACACTGTCCACAACTCCACCAATCTTGGTGTCATCTGCAAACTTGCTAATCTACCCGTCTACATTTTCATCCACATCATTGATATATATCACAAACAACAGAGGTCTCAGCACCGATCCTTGTAGAACACCACTGGTCACAGATCTTCAGCCAGAATAACAACCTTCCACCCCTACTCTCTGTCTTCTGTGTGCAAGCTAGTTCCGAATCCAAACTTGCAATTCACCCTGGATCCCATGCATCTTTATCTTCTGAATCAAGCTACCATGAGGGACCTTATCAAATGTCTTACTAAAGTCTATGTAGATAACATCCACTACCTTACCCTCACCAAGTACCTTTGTCACCTCCTCAAAAAAACTCAGTCAAGTTCATAAGACATGACCTGCCCTGCACAAAGCCATGCTGACTGTCCCTAAGCAGGCTATGCCTTTCCAAATGTGCATAAATCTTATCCCTCAGTATCCTCTCCAATAGCTTCCCTACCGCTGATGTGAGGCTCACTGACCTATAATTACCTGGATTATCCCTATTTCCCTTCTTGAACAAAGGCACAATATTTGCTACTCTCCAGTTCTCCGGGACCTCGCCTGTTGTTAGTGAGGACTCAAAGATACTTGTCAAAGCCCCAGCAATCTCCTCACTTGTTTATTTCAATATTCTGGGATATATGCCATCAGGCCCTGGGGACTTATCCACCTTAATGCTTTTCAGAAGAGACAGCACTACCTCTTCCTTAATCTCAAAATGTCCCAGCACATTAGCATGCTCCACTCTGTTTTCACTATCCTCCAATTTCTTCTCCTCAGTAAATACTGAGCAAAGTACTCATTTAGTACTTCAGTCACTTGCTCTCACTCCAAGCACAAACTCCCTCCTTTATCCTTGAGTGGGCCTTCCATCTCCTTAGTTATCCTCTTTTTCTTAATGTAAGTATAAAATGCCTTGAGATTATCATTGACCCTGCACACCAAGGACATTTCATGGCCTCTTTTGGCCTTCCTAATCACCTGCTTGAGCACTTTACTGCAATCTTTAGCAGAAAATAGCTATCTTTAGCCCCACAAGGGCCCAGTCTGGTTTTAGCTTCCTAAAGCTTACATATGCTTCCTTTCTCTTCCTGACAAAATTTAGGACCTCTCGGGTCATCCAAGGTTCCCTTACTTTGCCATCCTTGTCCTTATTCCTTACCGGAGCATGCTGATCCTGAACTCTGATCAGCTGGTCTTTAAACAACTCCCCCATATCAGACGTGGACTTGTCTGACAGCAGCTGCTCTCAATCAACTTCCTTTAGCTCTTCTTATCCTGTCGTAATTTGCCCTTCCCCAATTTGGTACCTTCCTACAGTCTTAAAACATAATGAGTTGTGGTCACTGTTCCCAAAATGTTCACCCACTATTCAGGTCTGTCACCTGGCCTGGTTTATTTCCCAAAACTAGGTCCAGTGTGTTCTCTCCTCTAGTCAAACTCTCCAAATACCCTCTTGGATGCACTGAAGAAATCCCATCCCATCTAAGCTTCTTCTTTTAAGGAAGTTCCAATCAACACTGGGGATGTTAAAGTCCCCCACTGACAATCCTGTTGTTTCTGCACCTTTCCATAATCTGTCTATGTATCTGTTCCTCTGTGGCTATTGGGAGGCGTATAGTATAATCCCATCAGCATAACTGCACCTATCCTATTTCTGAGCTGCACCCAAGTTGCCTCTGTGGATGAGCCCTCCAGTATGTCCTCTCTGAGTACTGCTGTGACATTCTCCCTTATCAGTAGTGCAACCACTCCACCTCTTTTACCCCCCCCCCCCCCATCACATCTAAAACATCAAAACCCAGGAACAGTGAGCAACCAGTCTTGTCCCTCACATATCCAGGTCTCTGTAATGGCAACAACATCGTAATTCCACGCACTAAGCCAGGCTCTAAGTCCATCCTCCTTACCCATAATACTCCTAGCGCTAACACATTTCAGCCCATCAGATCTACCATGTTTATTAGCCTGTCCCTTGCTGTCCTTCCTTTCAATCTTATTTGTCATACCATCTTTCTTGCCCTCAACCCTACCACCTGTTGCCCTGCTGCTGTGGTTCCCATCCCCCGCCACTCTAGTTTAAACCCTCCTGAGCAGCACTAGCAAACCTCCTGGCGAGGATATTGGTTCCCCTCCAGTGTAGATGCAAACCATCTTGTTTGTACAGGTCCCACCTGCCCTGGAAGAGAGCCCAATGATCCATAAATCTGAAGCCCTCTTTCTTGCACCATCTCCGTAGCCATGTATTGAACTGCACCATGTATCTATTTCTCACCTCACTAGCATATAGCAGGATTACAAGTCCTGCTTTTTAACTTTCTTCCTCGCTCTCTAAAACCATTTTGCTGGACCTCATCCCTACTCCTGCCTATGTCATTTGTACCTATATGGACCATGTCCTCTGGCTGCTCACCCTCCCGTCTCAGAAGGTGCTGTACCTGCTGTGAGAGATCCTTGACCCTAGCACCAGGGAGGCAACACACCATCCTGCAGTCTCAAATGTGGCCACAGAAATGCCTATTTGTGCCCCTCACTATCGCTCTGCCTGACTTCACCCTTCCTTTCTTTGCCTCAGAACCAAGCGTGGTGCCACTGACCCAGCTACTGGTGCTGGCCTCTGAAAGTTCATCCCCCCCCCCCAACAATGTCCAGTTAGTGAGGGGAATGGCCACAGGGGAACCCTACTCTATCTGCCCAGTCACCTTACTGCTCCCAGTGGTCACCCATCTATCTGTGCGACCACCTCACTAAGACCCTCACCTATCATATCCTCAGAATCCCAGATGATCCTTGGAACATCCAACTGCACCTCCAGTCCTTGAACTGGTATCAGGAGCTGCAGTTGGGTGCACTTCCCACAGATGTACTCATCAAGGAGACCGTGCGGTTCCCTGACTTCCCACACCTTGCAGGAGGAGGATTGGTAAAGGAAATTAATCTGACATATACTGGATGGGATGTTATCATGTGAGTTGCTATGTCCTGGATGATGTTGAGTTGCTTCATTGTTGTTAGAGCTGCACTTATCCAGGCAAGTGCCAATTGTGGATGATGCAAAGTACTGTTGGATTCATAGGATTACAGTCATGCAACACAGAAACAGGCCCTTCAGCCCAACTGGTCCACACCAACCAAGATGCTCATCGAAGCTAGTCTCATTTGCCCAAGTTTGACCCATATCCCTCTAAACCTTTCCTGTCCATCTACCTGTCCAACTACCTTTTAGAGGTTGTTATTGTACCTGCCTTAACCACCTCCTCTAGCAGCTCGTTCCATATACAGACCATTATCTGTCTAAAGAAGTTGCCCCTCTCATTCCTATAAAATCTTTCCACTCTCACCTTAAACCTATAGCCACTAGACCTTGATTCACCAACCCTGCGAAAAAGACCAAGTGCATTCACCCTATCTCTGCCCCTCATGATTTTATATACCTCTTTAAGATCATCTCCAATCTCCTACATTCCACGGCATGAAGTCCTAGCCTGTCCAATCTCTCCCTAAAACTCAGTCCCTTGAGTCCTTGCAACTTCCTTATAAATCTTTTCTGCACTCTGCATTCCAACTTCTATACTCAATGCCCTGACTGTTATAGGTCAGTGTGCCACAAGCCGTCTTCACCATCCTGTCTACCTGTGACTCCATCAGAAGTGAAACTCTCATCTCACTTCTGATGAGTTAAGAAGTTTGTCTCTTCCTACAGGATTCCATACTTCCAATGGTATGGGATTTGGTGGAGGTAATGGCATCAAATGAAGGTGATTGGAGATACTCTCTGTTGACACACATGGCATCAAGTTTACTTGCCATTTTTTAGCTCCTGAGTATGTCTTGCTGCTAGCAGGTATGGACTGCTTCATTTCATGTGAATGACAAGATTTTAGAAGTTTTTTAAAAAAATTTTCTGCTCCTTTAGTATTTTGCGTCATTTAAGAGATAACCAATGCAGTTTTATGTATGTAAAATAAGCTTATCACAAAAACATTTTCTTGCCATCCTCTGTGAATTAAAAACTAAAAGAATTACCAACATTTCATTGCTGTGCATACAGAATTAGACAGTCATTCTGATATTTAAATATTTTTAAAGGTGTCTATCAACATCTTCACACTGAAAAATAGATCTAACTTTAGGTCTCTTCAAGGGCTGGTATGGGTTTCAATTCATGAACATTCACCAAATTATGCAGCAGTCCTCTGGTAGGAACATTTTAAACCTGTTCATAAGATTGTGGAACAGAAAATATTTCAGTGAACATAACCTGTACTCGAAACTCTGTTTGTGCTAGTTTTCCAATTTTGGGTTGATTGCTTTGCACATGCCAATGAAAACTCAATGACCTCGTTGTGCCTGCAATGCATTAAATGTGTGTACATTGATGCACAGCTGTTCATGGTTTACTTTACGTTTTCTGAAACTTCCAGCTAAATATAAACCTATGAATCAGTAGCTTAGGAAGAAATAATGCTTCAAAATAAAACAATATTTAACTTAGAAAAGAATGCCATTAAGGGCATAGTTCCTTTCTTTATGCATAAATAGCTCACAAAATCCATTTTCCATATATTTTAACACTGCACACATCTCTGTGGGATTTCTGGCCCAATAGGATCTTGGCCTGGGCACTTCCATGTAGAATTCACCCCAGAATGGCTAATGTTTTCCTGTTGTCATTCACAAACATGATGAGGTCCTAGGTCACACAACACTCGTACCTCCACTGCCAGCAGAAATTGACCTTTGTTGCTAATACTAAAAAACAAGACTGCATTTCGCAGGGCTCAGGAACAGAAAAAGACACTGTCACACAGGATTTCCCAACTGCACTTTTCAATGGGCACATGATCAGTGTTCAATAATTTACTTCACGGATCACAACCTTCTTGTTCAGATGCCTCATGCCTACATCCAGCAATCCCTGGATCAGCCCACAATTTACAGCAGCTCACAACATGGGGTTTATTCTGTGGGGCATGCTATATTGGTGCTGGAAGTGTGGCGACAAAAAACCTACAGGAGCATTTTAGCAAATAAGGGTGGAAAACACCTAAATGAATTTTTAACCAGGGTTTTCACTAATTTCCCTATTTTTTGTGGGCCACTTGATTGGGCATTGGTGCCACATGCAGCACCAGTCTACACACCAAAAAAAATGAACTGAATTTCAAGGCACAAGTCTAAATAGGATGGAGTAGGATCCAGAAGCAGAAAGTACAAACAATCAATTAGTACCATAGAACCATAGAGCACAAAACAGGCCCTTCGGCCCACCATGTTGTGCAGTCCATCAAACCACCCTCACACTACCTAACCCCTTCCCCCCGCATATCCCACCATCCCACACTCGTCCATATGCCTATCCAACAAGCTCTTGAATCTGTTCAACGTATCTGCCTCCACCACCACCCCAGGCAGTGCATTCCATGCAGCAACCACTCTCTGGGTGAAAAACCTCCCCCTGACATCTCCCCTGAACCTCCCACCCATAACCTTAAAGCCATGACCTCTCGTCTTGAGCATTGGTGCCCTGGGACGGAGGCGCCGACTGTCTACTCTATCTATTCCTCTCAGTATTTTATATACCTCTATCATGTCTCCTCTCATCCTCCTCCTTTCCAGTGAATAAAGCCCTAGCATCTTAAGACTCTCATATTCAATACTCTCCAATCCAGGCAGCATCCTGGTAAATCTCCTCTGCACCCTCTCCAACGCCTCCACATCCTTCCTATAATGAGGCGACCAGAACTGAACACAGTACTCCAAGTGTGGCCTAACTAGAGTTTTGTAAAGCTGCATCATCACCTCGCGGCTCTTAAACTCAATCCCGCGACTTATGAAAGCCAACATCTCACTGGCCTTCTTAACTGCTCTTTCCACCTGTGAGGCAACTTTCAATGAACTATGAATATGAGCCCCCAGATCCCTCTGCTCCTCCACACTGCCAAGTACCTTGCCATTCACTCAGTACTCTGCCCTGGAGTTTGTCCTTCCAAAGTGTACCACCTCACACTTCTCTGGATTGAACTCCATCTGCCACTTGTCAGCCCAGCACTGCATCCTATCAATATCCCTCTGTAAGCTCCGACAGCCCTCCACACTATCCACAACACCGCCTACCTTAGTGTCATCTGCAAACTTACTAACCCAGCCCTCCACCCCCTCATCTAAGTCATCTATAAATATCATAAAAAGTAGAGGTCCCAGAACCGATCCCTGCGGGACACCACTAGTCACTGCCTTCCAATCCGAGGGCACTCCTTCCACCACACCCTCTGCTTTCTACATGCAAGCCAATTCCTAATCCACACAGCCAAGCTTCCCTGGATCCCTTACCCTCAGACCTTCTGAAGAAGCCTACCATGAGGAACCTTATCAAATGCCTTACTAAAATCCATGTAAACCACATCCACCGCACTGCCCTCATCAATCTTCCTGGTCACCTCCTCAAAGAACTCTATCAGGCTTGTGAGGCAAGATCTTCCCTTCACAAAGCCATGCTGGCTGTCCCTAATCAGTCCATGATTCTCTAGGTGTTCATAAATCCTATCCCTTAGAATCCTTTCTAACAGCTTACCCACCACAGACGTGAGACTCACCGGTCTATAATTCCCTGGACTATCCCTACTACCTTTTTTGAACAAGGGAACAACATTCGCAACCCTGCAATCCTCCGGCACCACCCCCGTGGACAACAAGGACTCAAAGATCCTTACCAGTGGTTCAACAATCTCCTCCCTAGCCTCTCGAAGCAGCCTGGGGAAAATCCCGTCAGGCCCCGGAGATTTATCTGTCTTAATATTATTTAACAACTTCAACACATCCTCTCTCTTGATATCTACAACCTCGAGAACATTAGCGCTACCAGCACTCCCTTCCGCATCATCAAGACCCCTCTCCCTGGTGAATACCGAAGAGAAGTACTCATTGAGAACTTCTCCCACTTCCGCCGCCTCCAGGCACATTCTCCCACCTTTGTCCTTAATCGGACCTACCTTTACCCTAGCCATCCTCCTACCCTTCACGTACTTGAAAAAGGCCTTGGGATTTTTCTTAACCCTACTAGCCAAAGTCTTTTCATGTCCCCTTCTAGCTCTCCTCAGCCCTTTCTTAAGTTCCTTCCTTGCTACCCTATATTCCTCACGGGCCCTGTCTGAACCTTGCTGCTTATACCTCACGTATGCTACCTTCTTCTCCCTAACAAGTCGTTCCACCTCTCTCGTCAGCCACGGTTCCTTCACCCTGCCATTCCTTTTCTGCCTCACTGGGACATATTTATCCCTAACATCCTGCATAAGATTCCTGAACATCGACCACATCTCCATGGTACATTTTCCTTCAAAAAGGACATCCCAATTTACACTCCCAAGTTCTCTCCTTATAGCCTCATAGTTCACCCTTCCCCAGTTGAAAAACCTCTTGTCCTCTCTGCACATGACAATTTTAAAGGTTATGGAGCAATGGTCACTGTCCCCAAATGCTCACCCACCAATAGATCCTTCACCTGTCCCGGTTCATTTCCTAAAACTAGATCTAACATGGCATTCCCTCTAGTCAACATACTGTGTCAGGAATCCCTCCTGGACACATTTAACAAATTCCGTCCCATCTAAACCTTTGGCAGGCAGTGTTTGGAGAGAAGCAGAAATAACAGAGTTGTTATAATGGGAGACTTCAACTTCCCAAATATAGACTGGAACCTGCTTAGTGCCAATCTGCTCCTCTATATCTCTACTGCTACCGGGGGGCCTATAGAATACTCTTAGTAGAGTAACTGCTCCTTTCTTGTTCCTTAATTCCACCCATACAGACTCTAGAGATGATCCTTCTACAACATCCATCTTTTCCACAGCCGTAACAGTGTCCCTGACCAGTATCGCCACCCCTCCTCCTCTTCTCCCCCCTTCCCTATCCCTCTTAAAACACCGAAAACCAGGAACATTCAATATCCACTCCTGTCCTGACATCAGCCACGTCTCAGTAATAGCCATGATATCATAGTCCCCCATACTTATCCAAGCCCTCAGTCCATCCCCCTTATTCCTGACACTTCTTGCATTTAAGTAAACACACTTCAGTCCATCTACCTTACTACTTTTATAGCCTGTATTCTGCTTCTCCTTCCCCAAAGCCTCTCTACCTGTTTGATCTAACTTTTCCCCATTCCCTTCTTCCTCTGACCTACTCCTCTGGTTCCCTTCCCCCTCACAAACTAGGTTAAACCCTCCCGAACCACCCTAGCAAATCTCGCCGCAAGGATATTGGCCCCCTTCTGGTTCGGGTGTAACCCATTCTCTCTGTACAGGTCCCACCTTCCCGAGAGGAGATCCCAATGATCCAGAAATCTAAAACCCTCCCTCCTGCACCAGCTTCTCAGCCACGCATTTATCTGCCACCTCCTCCTATTCCTACCTTCACTATCACGTGGCACTGGCAGCAATCCCGAGATTGCTACCCTTGAGGTCCTGTTCCTCAATTTTCTGCCTAGCTCCCTGAACTCACTCTTCAGGACCTCATCCCCCTTCGTACCTATGTCGTTGGTGCCAATATGGACCACAACTTCTGGCTGCTCTCCCTCCCACTCTGCTCTCCCTCCCACTTAACAATAATGCAGTTAATAAAACCTTAACAAGGGAAAACAAAGAACAAGGTTTTAGTTCCAAAGAATAAAACTCAAAAGCAGAGAAGTCATGCTAAACCCGCAGAACTCTGAATGAACCATATATGGACCACTGTGTACATATTATAGACAAGAAAAATGAATACATTTGATGTACAGAGGAATCTTGAAGTCCAAGTCCATAGCTCCCTGAAAGTTCCTGCACAAGTAGATAGGATGGTAAAGAAGTCACATGGCATGCTTGCCTTCATTGGTCAGGGCATTGTAAGAGTAAGAGTACGGAAGTCATGATTTAGATGATAATGTGGTAAACTGGATCAGCAAATTTGCGGATGTCACCAAGACTGGGGGCGGTGGTGCACAGCGAAGAAGGCTATCAAAGCTTGCAAACTGATCTGGACCAGCTGGGAAAATGGGCTGAAAAACAGCAGATGGAATTTAATGCAGGCAAGTGTGAGGTGATGCACTTTGGGAGGACAAACCAGGCTAAGACTTACATAGTGAGGTGTGCGGTAGGACAAAGGGACCTGGGAATATAGATCTATAATTCCTTGAAAGTGACATCACAGGTAGATAGGGTCATAAAGAGAGCTTTTGGCATATTGGCCTTCATAAATCAGGGCATTGAGTACGGGAGTTGGGATGTTATGTTGAAGTTGTATAAGACATTGGTGAGGCCAAACTTAGACTACTGTGTGCAGTTCTGGTCACCTACCTAGAGGAAAGATATCAATAAGCTTGAAAGAGGGCAGAGAAGGTTTACACAGATGTTGCTGTGACTTGAGTTACAGGGATAGGTTAAGACTTTATTCCCTGGAGTACAGGAGAATGGGGGGAGATCTTATAGAAGTATACAAAATTATGATGGGTATAGATAGGGTGAATACACGCAGGCTTTTTCCCCTCAGGTTGGGTGAGACTAGAACTAGATTTAGAACTAAACAGGTTTAGGGTGAAAGATGAAATACTTAAGGGGAATCTGAGAGGGAACTACTTCACTCAGAGGGTGGTGCGAGTGTGGAACGAGCTGTCAGTGAAAGTGGTAGATATGGGCTTGAATGTAACATTTAAAGAAGTTTATATAGGCGCAGGGATGAGAGAGGTATGGACGGCTATGGTCCGGCTGCAGGCAGATGGGACTAGGCAAAAAACCAGGCCAGCATGGATTAAATGGGCTGAAGGGCCTGCTCCTGTGCTCTATGACTCTATGACTCATGTCGCAGCTATGCAAAACATTGAGCTTGGACTATTTTGTGCAGTTCTGGTCCCCCCATTACAGGAAAGATTTGGAGGCTTTGGATAGGGTGCAGAAGAGATTTACCAGGATACTGCCTGGATTAGAGGGTATGAGCTATAAGGAGAGATTGGACAAACTTGTGTTGTTTTCTCTGGAGCAGTGGAGGCAGAGGGGAGACCTGATAGAGGTTAAAACAATTATGAGCGGCATGGATAGGGTAGACAGGATCTTTTTCCCATGGTAGAAATGTCAAGTACTAGAGGGCATGCATTTAAGGTGAGAGGGAGAAAGTTTAAAGGGGGTGTGTGGGGCAAGTTTTGTTTACACTGAGTGGTAGATGCCTAAAATGGGCTGTCAAGGGTGGTGCTGGAAGCAAATACGATGGAGGCATATGCATATGCAAGAGTCGGGAGTTGGAGCCAGATTTGGAGTGGGACCTTTGAAAAGAGGTGAGTCTCTGTGTCTGAGCTTATGAGTTTCACCTTGCAAGAGTCTAAACGAGGCACATTTACAAATTGTTACCAGTTGATTGGCTTATTAACAGCAGCAAATTAAGGGAAGGCAGGTAGCAGTAGAGTGGCCATTTTGGGAGTGGGTTAGTGTTAGAGTGGGTGACTGAGGCTTTGGTGAAAAGAAGCAAAGATAAATTAAGTTCCTTTTATTCTTTGAATTGGTGTTCCATTTAGTGCCAGGACAGAGTAGCGAGGATGGCTCCAGGGTCAGTGGTGTGTTCAGTTTGTGAGATGTGGGAGTTCTGGGAGACATCCAGTCTCCCTGATAACTACATTTGCATGAGGTGCATCCAGCTGTAGCTCCTTACAGACTGTGTTAGGGAACTGGAGCTGCAGCTGGATGACCTTTGGCTCCTATGGGATAACGAGTACATAGATAAGAGCTACAGGGATGCAGTCACTCTGAAGCTGAAGGAGGTAGGTAGCTGGGTGATTGTCAGGGGAAGGACTGAGATTAGGCAGGTAGCGCAGAGTACCCCTGTGGCTGTTCCCCCTCAATAACAGGTATACTGCTCGGGAGATGACCTACCAGAGGAAAGCTGCAGTGACCAGGTCTCTGGCACTGAGCCAGGTTGTGTGGTGCAGAAGGGAAGGGGGAGAAGAGGGTGGTAGTGACAGGGTATTCCATAGTAAGGGGGGCAGACAGGAGATTCTGCAATGTGAAAGAGGCTCCTGGATGGTATGTTGCCTCCCTGGTGCCAGAGATTGTGGTACATATTAGTACCAATGACATGGGTAGAAAAAGAGATGAGGTCCTGAAGAGGGAGTATAGAGAGTTTGGTAGGAAGCTGAAAAGCAGGACCTTGAGCGTAGTAATCTCTGGATTGCTGCCTGTGCTAGTGAGGGTAAGAATAGGATGATTTTGCAATGAATGTGTGGCTGAGAAATTGGGGCAGGGTTTCACATTTGGTGATCATTGGGATCTCTTTTGGGGAAGGTATAACCTATACAAAAGGGACAGGTTACACCTGAACTGGATGGGGACTACTATTCTCGTGGGCAGGTTTGCTAGAACTCATGGGGAGGGTTTAAACTAGTTTCCCAGGGGGATGGGAACCAGAGGTCAAAGGTTAGTTCATTTAGTGTACAAGTAGATGCAGAGTGTAGAAAGATTGTGAGGAAGGATAGGCAGTTGAAAGGGCAAAATTGCAGTCAGTTGGATGGTCTGAAGTGTGCCTACTTTAATATGAGAAATATCAGGAACAAGGCTGATGAACTTAGAGCATGGGTAAGTACATGGAACTATGATGTGGTAGCCATTACAGAGATTTAGCTGTTGCATAGGCAGGAATGGCTACTGGATATTCCTGGGTTTAGATGTTTCAAAAGGGACAGGGTTGGAGGTAAAGGTGGGGGAGTGGCTTTGCTGATCAGGGACAGTATCACAACTGTAGAAAGGATGTCCTGGAAAGATCATCCACTGAGTCAATGTGGATGGAAGTCAGAAACAGAAAGGAAGTGATCACTCCATTGGGAGTATTCTACAGACCTCCACCGCCCCCCTACACCCACACCCCCCCACCATGCCCCACCCACCCCAACAATAGCCTCAGATGCTGAGGAGCAGATCGGGAGCCAGATTTTGGAGAGGTGTATAAATAAAACGGATGTTGTCAGGGTGATTTCAACTTCCCTAATATTGATTGGCACCTCCTTAGTGTAAAGGGGATAGATGGGATGGAGTTTGTTTGGTGTGTGCAGGAAGGATTCCTGACATAGTATGTGGACAGGCTGAGAAGAGGAGAGGCTGTATTGGGATTTAGTACCAGGCAATGAGTCTGGTCAGGTTTCATAGAATCATAGAACAGTACAGCACAATACAGGCCCTTCAGCCAACAATGTTGTGCTGACCTTTAAACTTCACCTAAGACTATCTAACCCCTTCCTCCCACATATCCCTCTATTTTAAATTCCTCCATATGCTTACCTAGCCATCCTAGGCAGTGCATTCCATGCCCCAACCACTCTGGGTATATAAAAAAAACTCCCTCTGATATCTCCCTTTAACTTCCCACCCATTACTTTAAAGCTATGCCCTCTTGTATTGAGCATTGGTGCCCCAGGAAAGAGGTGCTGGCTGTCTACTCTATTCCTCTTAATATTTTGTATACCCCTATCATGTCTCCTCTCATCCTCCTCTCCAAAGAGTAAAGCCCTAACTCCCTTAGTCTCTCCTCATAATCCATACTCTCCAATCCAGGCAGCATCCTGGTAAATCTCCTCTGCACCCTTTCCAATGCTTCCACATCCTTCCTATAATGAGGCAACCAGAACTGGACACAGTACTCCAAGTGTGGTCCAACCAGAGATTTGTAGAGCTGCATCATTACCTTGTGGCTCTTAAACTCGATCCCATGACTTATGCTAACATCCCATAAGCTTGCTTAACTATCCTATCCACCTGTAAGGCAACTTTCAGGGATCTGTGGATATGAACCCCCAGATCCCTCTGCTCGTCAACGCTACCCAGAATCCTGCTATTAACCTTGTACTCTGCCTTGGAGTTTGTCCTTCCAAAGTGCACTACCTCACACTTGTCTGGATCAAACTTCATCTGCCACTTCTCAGACCAGCTCTGTATCCTATGTCCCTCTGCAATCTTCGACAGTCCGCCACACTATCCACAACACCACCAACCTTTGTCGTCTGCAAACTTGCCAACCCACCCTTCTACCCTCCCATCCACGTCATTAATAAAAATCACAAGAAGTAGCGGTCCCCAGAACTGATCCTTGTGGGACACTGCTAGTCACAGCCCTCCAATCTGAATGCAAGCCCTCCACCACAACTCTGCTTTCTACAGGCAAGCCAATTCTGAATCCACATAGCCAAGCCTCCCTGGATCCCATGCCCTCTGACCTTCTGAAGAAGACTACCATGTGGAACCTTGTCAAATGTCTTACTAAAATCCATGTAGACCACATCTACTGCACTACCCTCATCAATCTTCCTGGTCACCTCCTCAAAGAACTCTATCAGGCTTGTGAGACATGATCTGCCCTTCACAAAGCTATGCTGGCTGTCCCTGATCAGACCATGATTCTCTAAATGCCCATAGATCCTACCTCAGAATCCTTTCCAACAGCCCACCACAGATGTAAAGCTCACTGGTCTATAATTCCCTGGACTATCCCTACTACCTTTTTTGAATAAGGGGACAACATTTGCCACCCTCCAATCCTCTGGTACCATTCCTGTGGACAACGAGGACTCAAAGATCCTAGCCAACAATTCAGCAATCTCCTTCCTTGCCTCACGGAGCAGCCTGGGGAATATTCCGTTAGGCCCTGGGGACTTATCTGTCCTAATACTTTCTAACAGCTCCAACACATCCTCTTGATATCTACATGCTCCAGAACATTAACCTTACCAATACTGTCCTCGGCATCATCAAGACCCCTCTCCTTGGTGAATACTGAAGAGAAGTATTCACTGAGAACCTCACCCACTTCCACAGCTTGCAGGCACATCTTCCCACCTTTGTCTCTACTCGGTCCTACCTTTACTCTCATCATTCTTCTGCTCTTCACATAAGTGGAAAAAAGGCTTGTTTTCCTTAACCCTACTCACCAAGGCCTTTTCATGTCTCCTTGCTACACTATGTTCCTCGAGAGCTATCTGATCCTTGCTTCTAAATCTTATGTATGCTGCCACCTTCCTCCTAACTAGTTGTTCCACCTCTGTCACCCATGGTTCCTTCACCCTGCCATTCTCTGCCTCACCGGGATAAGTTTATCCCTAACATCCTGCAAGAGATCCCTGAACATCGACCACACCTCCATAGTACACTTCCCTTCAAAAATATCATCCCAATTTACACTCGCAAGTTCTCGCCTTATAGCCTCAGAATTTGCCCTTCCCCAATTAAATATCTTCCCATCCTCTCTGCTCCTATCTGTTGGATTCGACTGTTTTAATTAGCTTTTTAACATGTTTAATACACCTCCAGTGGCTGCACAAAGAGTGGCTGCTTATTGGTTCATCCATCAGGTGAATGTGGTTTTTTCATTGGTCGGTTTGGCCACAAGTATCTAATAGGTTTCCTGATTGGACTATTGTTAGCTAAAGAGCATCTCTTATCGCGGGTATAAAAGGTGTCACTTCTTGTTCATCTCTCTTGTTTATCTCCCCCGGCCTGAGCTTTCTTTTGTTCCCTTTGTCTCGGCTCATCAAAGCTAGTGCCATGTGCTCTGTGTGACTGTTTCTTTGTTTTAAACTTTCCAATAAAACTTTGTGAAGCACCAAGTTGTTTCCAACTCATTCCTGGACTCCTGAAAGAACCTGTGGATTCAAAAATAACCGGATCTGACAATTTTAGTGTAGTCAGCAGGATGGTTATGAAAGAGTTTGAAAATTCCTCAGACAGACAGAAGAGCATCTTCCATTTCTGAATTGTTGGGGAAATCATCGGAATCTGCTTCAGTACACCATCTGAAGGAAATTTAAGAGTGAGAAGAAAACTCTATTTAACCTTGCCATTTGAAATATTTTGGGTTGAAACGCTATTGATAACTGTGATAAACACCTAAGTGAAGAATATTCATTGAGGTTGAACTGAGACAATGGCTGGAGTTAAGAAACAAACCACAGCATCTCCAACTGAGAGAGAACTGATAACTGGGAGTTTAAGTGCTTACTTGGATAAAGTACAGGAAGTCCCTGGGTTACAATTGAGTTCTGTTTTTGAGACTGTTCGTAACCCGATTTTGTATGTAACTCAGAACAATGTCCGCGCACTTGGCCCCGGGGGGCGGGTCCCGGCCATGCGCACTTGGCCCGGGGGTCGGCCAAAGAAGGTATACCGTTGCTGTGGTAGGATCGGCGGCCAGGCTCGCTTATGAACCGACCACTAAGGTCAGTTCGTAAGTACGGGCGTTCATAAGTCAGGGACTTCCTGTATATCAATTTGATGTAATTAATAAAACAATCCGGAAGAAATGTGCTATTGATGCTGAGTCTAGTGAAAATGGCTTATGAGTGATCTTGGAAAGATATGGAATAAGATTCAGAAAATGTGGTCGGGAAAGGCAAAAACTGACTGGACTATTGCAGTATTAACAGAGCTAAGAAAACGTGAGCACGTCGAGCTAAGAAGCCAAATCACTGAATTTGAGAGAGCGTGCTGAACTAAAAAGCCAAATAAGTACATTAACTGAACAGTTGGGGAAGGAAGAAAGAAATGTGTAACATGCTGAAGGAACAGTATGATAGAAACAGTGAAAAGCCCAAAGAACAACTTTCTGCATTAACTGAACAAGTGAGAAAACAAAGCAATAAGTGTAACCAGGTTAATGCAAAAATATGAGGAACTCCAGGGCAGACTGAATCAGCTCCAATATAGAGCCAGGACTTTCAGTGGGTGGTCCTTCCAGGGGCACAGTATTGAGCAGACCCCAGGAACAGCGCCACCTTTGGAACTCTAAGGCACTACGGGATGGATATAACACTGACTCAACAGAAACCTCTGGTGACTCAAGTGATGACGACGACGAGAGAATTGGTCTGGCAGCCATGTCACGACTTGTCCCAATAAAAACGAAGGCAATAAAAGCACGCAAGAATGAGAATAGAGATTATGAAAGGAGACGAGGTTTACCATCAACCACTGGATCCAGAAAAAATTGATAAATGGTCCGGAGAAATTCCACATCTTAAAAAAGGAAACTTAAGGACTTGGATTGAACTTCAATGAATCAAGAACATATACCAACTGCACCCATATGATGGACTCCAAATTTTGGCCACTGTTGTCTTCTCAGCAAACCAGGCAGTTGAGCGCAAGAATTGATGACTGCATGGGAGATGACAGACAGGACCTAAGAGGTGGTTGGAATGCAATTAAGAGATGGTTGAGAGAACAGGCCCCAACGCAGATCAATTGGAGGAAAGTGGTCAATTGCAAACAAAAGGCTTCAGAGGATGTTTCTGAATACAAAGACCGGTATAGGACAGTTTGGATCAGCTACTCAGGAGGTCAAGAAATAACTGAAGATAATATGGCCTGAAGTTGACATTCATGGATGGCATGAAACCAGATGTTGCCAAAATGGTGAGGCTAACAAAAGCAAATTGGAGTGAAGCTGCAGTTTCCTACAGTGATCTGGTGCAAACGCCAAACAAGTGGAGTGAGATATCGAAAGTCCAAATAAGATCGGTACAGGTGAACCAACTGTCCACACCTGCCAACCAACAGGACAAGTGGGACTGCAATGCACAGCGATACTGGTCTGGGCCACGACCACAAGGTTATAAAATGAGATGTCAGCTCTGTGGTAAGAAGAGACATAGTGCAAAAAAAGTGTTGGCATAAACAGCCTCCATAACCACAGCCTCAACCGCAAGTTCAATCCCCTACCTCACAAAGAACAGGGCACTTTGAGCGGATAGAGCAGCTTCAAAGTACAATTTCGCATGTAGTGCACGTGTGGGCAAGGTCACAAAAGTGACTAGGCCCTTCCCTGCAGTCCTTGTTTGCCTTGATAGAGCAAAGAACAGATGGCTTGTATGTTAACTTACTAGTTTGAAATGAATATGTTGAATTCTTGCTGGATACAGGAGTGGAACTAACATGCATAACCAAGGCTATCACCCAAAAATGCAAAATGCCATTGACTGGCATCTGTAAATATGCATATGGTGCTGGAGGGCAGCAAATTGAGCTAATCAAAAGCAGACCAATTGAAGTACAATTTGGTCCTCACCTACAAGTACAATTCTGGGTGGGAGACATCTCACAGCCTCTTCTTGGAATGGATGTCCTATTGACTTTAAACTCCACACTAGAATTCATGGAGGGTAAAATTATTTGGAATCTCATGCAGTTGGAAAAATCCAAATAACCAGTCATCCCATATGGTCACTAGACAAAAATGACTGTGGCCTGCTGGAAATGGGGCCTGTTAAGTTTACTGGGAGGATGCTGCTGAGCACCAAGCAATACCCTCAAAGCAGAACATCCATAGAAGGTGGCATACCTATTGTCAATCAGCTGGAAGAGTGAGGGATTCTTGTCAAGGCACACAGTCCATCAAACAGGCCAGTCTGGCCTGTTAAGAAGGCAATTAGCACTTGGAGACTGACAGTGCACTACAGGATTGCCAATCAATGTATTGACAAGTTAATGCCTCTGGTGGCAGATCCATCAACTATCTTCAACACCCTGAACCTGTCATGGTTATTGATATGGCCAATGGTTTCTGGTCAGTACCACTGGTGCCTGAATGCCAACTGTGGTTGGCTTTTACAGTTGATGGTCAACAATATCAGTGAATGAGGCTACCACAAGGACTTCACAATAGTCCTACTGTCTACCACATGGCCTTGAGACAACACCTAAGAGGTTTTCCAGGCACTGACTCAACTATCATACAATATGTGGATGATATCTTGATTGCCTCTGAATCTGCAGACCAGCATGAACGTGATGTATTTTATCTGCTTGATTACCTAGTCTCCAAAGGGCATAAAGCAAACTTGGACAAGGCACAACTACAACAAGAGGAAGTGATTTACCTGGAACAGAAAATTTCCCAAGGTAAATGAGAAATCACTGAAGATAATGCAAAGGCCATTATATCAGCAAAACCACCTACAACGGTCCAGCAACTTCGATCGTTTCTGGGTTTGTGCAACTACAACAGAGCATGGGTTGACTTCATATGCAGAAATTGCTCAACCCCTCACTAGTCTGCTGAAAGGCAGCAAGCATCCCAATGACCCTGTGGCTCTTAAGAACAGACAGGAGCTTTCCAAATTTTAAAGAAGATATTAAGTACTGCACCTGCACTAGGAATCCCTGACACAGGAAGGCCATTTACCCTGCATGTCAATGAGAAGCATGGCTACATGACAGCAGTTTTAACTTCCACCCCCCCTCCCCCAACAGCATCCTGTTGGTTATTACTCTGCCAAATTGGACAATATAGCATTAGGATGGGAGTTTATGTCTACAAGCAGTGCAGGCAACCTACTTGGCAGTTATAACATCGTGCTGGACCAGACTTTAAATGTTCGATGTCTGCATTCAGTGCATACTCTACTGACCATGAACAGGGCCTCTCAAGTGACAGCTGCTCAATGGTCCAAGTGGTCCATTGTTCTTGAGGCACCTAATATCATTCAACGAGCAAGTCCAGCAAACCCAGCTACACTGCTGCCAGTGGACATGGAAGACCAAGATGATCATGACTGTGCCAGAAAATAACATGCCAAGAAGATGCAAATTACCATAAGGAAGTGCCTTTACTGAACCCAGATCTAATTCTGTACACTGGCTCCTCAGCCATTGAGGGAGAAATTCAAATAGCTGGTTGGGCTGTTGTCACAGAAAATGAAGTGATGGCCTCAGGAAGTATGGCCCCAGTACCTCTGCACAACAGGCAGAACTGAAAGCTTTGATTGAAGCCTGTAAGCTAGCAGAAGGAAGATTGGCTAACATACTGATTCCCAATATGCTTTTGGAGTCATTCATGACTTTGGGAACTTATGGAGATAGAGGATTCCTTACAGCCGTGGGAACTCCAATCAAGAATGGCCAGCTAGTACGAGAACTGATGGAAGTCAGAGAACTACCATCAGAAGCTGCTGTATTGAAATGCAAAGGTCACTCCAAAATGACCATAGTGGAAAGCTGTGAAAACACATACACAGATGAAACTGCAAAAAAGGGCAGCAAGGGAAGGAACAAAGAAAATAGAAAACCTGATAATGGAAACTATGAAAACAAAGTTGAACTCTGTATCACAGTCAAAAACAGGATATTCAAGAGATGCAAAATCAACGCTCAGACCAAGAGAAGTGGTACTGGATGGAAAATAGTGGGTTATTAAATGACAACAGAGTATGGCGGTAAGGCACTAGTCATAGATTAGTGGCCCCAAATGAACTGCTTCCCTATTTGGCACAGCAGATACACTCCCTAGGACACTGGAGTGCAAAAGATGATTGACAGGTTCTCCCAATGGTGGTGGAATCCAAGGTTCAGGATGCAAGCTCAACAACAGTTGAGAGATGCATGATGTGCCAGAAAACTAACCCTGGGTCAGCAGAACAACTACATCAACTAAGTGCTCCTGCTCCACCTGGTCCATTTCTGCATCTACAAGTGGACTACATCACTCTACCAAAGTGCCAAGGATATTCCAGCAAGGAAAGCTATTGCAACACACAGCCAAAACTCTGATTAAGGACTATATTCCTAGATGGGGATTGCCATGCCACATTGACTCGGACCAAGGAACGCATTTCACTGGAAACGTTTGCCAAGAATTATACTGACTGATGGACATTGAGTGGTCTTTTCATTGTCCACATCATCCAGAATCATCAGGACAAGTTGATAGAATGAATGGCATCATCAAACAACAGCTGACTAAGTACCATGAGGAACGCATACCATGGCCTATTGCTCTTCTTTTTGTTTGGGGTTGCTCTGATACTGCATAAAACCAGAAAACAAAACTGAGTCCATTTGAAGCGGTAACAGGGCAACCTTTGCCACTACCGGGAGCCCCTGATCTCAGGCTGATATACACAATGGCAGATAGTCCATTATTGTGTGAAATTAACCCAAGCAGTTCAGTCTGCTTCCCAACAGTCTGCTTGGAGCGGTCCATCAGAAGGAGGACACACCCTGATTCCTGGTGAGTTGGTTCTGGTCAAGAAACCACACAAGAAACCACTAGGAGCTTGATGGGAAGGCCCTTACCAAGTACTGTTGATAACCAATTCAGCAGTGAAGGTAGAAGGTAAAAGCAAGTGGATACACGCCAGCCACTGCAAGTGGACTAAAGTGGCGCCAGACGAAGGCCACAAGTGCTGTGGTTAATGTGCTAGTAACCTCTTGGTCACAGTGCCTACACTGCTGGGCTACAGTGAGCAAATCACTAACCAGCCAGAAGACTTCAAGCAAGTTGACAACTACTGGACATCATGAAGTCTATTCTAACATTAGTTGTAGTTAGATATTTAGTCATAATGCTCATACTACATATCTACAACCTAATATCTCTATCCTAATATCAACCCAATGTCTCTAATAATCTACATCCTTATTACTTGTTTAAAGGGGATCATTAGCAGAATTATTCAAACTTGTGCAAGTTCATCCACTGATCTGCCTAACCATGACATAAGGTTACAAATGCTTTGAAGGACATGTGTATATTCTTGAACATATATAATAATTCTAAATGGGTGATTTAGAATCAAAGGGGTGATTGTTGGATTCGACTGTCTTAATTAGCTTTTTAAGATGTATAGTGTTTAATACGCCTCCAGTGGCTGCACAAGGAATGGCTGCTTACCAGCTTATTGTTTCGTCCATCAGGTGAATGTGGTTTATTCATTGGTCAGTTTGGCCACAAGTATCTAATAAGTTTCCTGATTGGACTATTGTTAGCTAAAGAGCATCTCTTATCTCGGGTAGAAAAGGTGTCACTTTTTGTTCATCTCTCTTGCTCTTCCTCCCCCCAGCCTGAGCTTTCTTTTGTTCCTTTGTCTCTGCTCAAAGCTTAGTGCCATGTGCTCTGTGACTGTTTCTTTGTTTTTAAACTTTCCAATAAAACTTTGTGAAGCACCAAGTTGTCTTCAACTCATTCCTGGACTCCTGAGAGAATCTGTGGATTCAAAAATAACCAGATCTGACATATCCAATGCTAAAGGTTAGGGAGCGGTGGTCACTGTCTCTCAGTAGGAGAGCATTTTGGAGATAATGACCATAACTCCTTGACCTTTACTATAGCCTTGGAGAAGGATAGGAGCAGACAATATGGGAAAGTATTTAACTAGGGGAGGGGGAATTATGATGCTATTAGGCAGGAACTTGGGAGTGTAAATTGGGAACAGAGGTTCTTGGAAGTGCACAGTGGAAATATGGAGGTTGTTTAAGGAATACTTGCATGGGGCTCTGGATAGGTTTGTCCCATTAAGCCAGGGTAAGGATGGTAGAGTGTAGAATATCTCCAAGAGGAAGAAAGAAGCTTGCCTGAGGTTTAGAAAGCATGGATCAGATAGGGCTCCGGGGAGTTGCAAGGTAGTCAGGA